>NC_056735.1:542658960-542996460 GCF_019279795.1 Protopterus annectens
CACACACACACACACACACACCACTGTGCAATGCAGGTCACCTACAGACACACACGCGCATTTCCATGGTCCATCTTGCCTGCTTCCCTTCCTGACTCACACACATGCTGTCAACCTTTTGGGTCAGCCTAAGCCTCCTGCACCCCCACAGAACACCCTGTGCAAGTGAGGATACCCATGCTACAACCCTCTCATCCTCATCATCGATGCAGGAAATTAAGCTATGTGTCTGATGCATAGGTGACTATATAAATTAACATGTACTTGTGTAATGCATTGTTGTTTTGCCATTCCACTTGTAGTGGTTACTGAAAGATACTGTATGCTGACATTTGTAATGAGTAAGCCACACAATCATGTGTACCTTATGTTGTATGATGTTATAAATGTCTGTATACTTACACAATGAAAGTTGTGTCATGGATCTGTTTATGTTTCTGTTTCAGGATTATGTTGGGAACACCTATGGATACACAGTAGCAATAAAGCCACAGACATCACAGCACATGGTAGAATGTTAGCACAGAAGAAATATGTCCTCAGTGAGGTACGACACTATAGGTGCATGGCTCAATAAGTCCATATGTGTATAACAGGCTAACAAGGACAATGGCGCCATTCAGAATACTCATGCATCCCCAATATGTGAAAATATCTGATACCCTTCAGAAATGTCACCAGGATTTTGGGAGCTAGCACATCTACAAGCTGTGGTGCTGGCGATGACCCATCTACAAATTTCCTATGTCCAGTATAGATATTTGTCTGACAACACCTATGATTGTCTTGTTCTGCTTCCCATGGTACAACCTGAACATGATGTGTGTCACAGCAGATTTGTGCTTCACATGTATTGGGCCCTATTGCATATAGGATGTACTCTCTGTATTACATACCTATCTCCTCAGCATGTACTAATTTATACCACAGTGATGGTGTAGGTGTGTAGGACAGGTAAGACATATGGTAGTCCTGACATGGATACACAGGAGGTACACAGTGAGATCCGACACCTCCCTGTATGGCAACTACACACATCCCCTCCAAAACATTTATGAGACAGACTACACTTGTACGGTCTTGACACGTACTCACAGGACATGTTATCTGCAATGTGTAGTACTGTACCATGGAACCTGTGTGGTTGTTACAGTTGTAAGATGTGCCTGTGCAGTGACATAACAAGGGTGCCATTGTACAAAGTGATAGGTGTGATAAGTTCCACATTCAGTATAGCAATGACAGTCTGGGAGTTAGATTACAGATCTTTCTGTTTAGGTTGTACAACACTGAATGCATCCCCGCATCTTGCCAGCCAGTGAAATTCAAAGGCTACATTAATCTCTGTGTTGATAAGTCCATAAGTAATGGCTCAACTGTGTGTGATGTGCAGACACTACTGTATTTCCCAAAGGTGAATGACTTTCCAAAGGATAGTATTGTGCAGTCATTGGCATTTAGTATTTGTCAGTGACTCAGACAATAACTGAATGTGTATGTCAGGCCATCTTGGTTAACTGATGGTTCTGTGTGGGATCCAGTGACAGCTCTTGATATGCAATCACCTGCTAATGTAGTCAGTCAGAGGGCACTAACAGTAGCTGTGACTGCAGAGGGGGAATGCCAAGAAGGGTACACCATCAATGATATCTGGGGAAATCCACTGGTAACTGGTGCCATTGCAGCGTAGGTCTCCCTATGCTATTATCTGAGATTATGACTTTCAGACACTTGTCTATCCACCAGCTGACATTGCACTCAGTAGATAATGGACAAAGTTTCCAGCAAGGCCTGCTGGACTAGTATTGTCAGACACCTTGTCAGGCCATGGTAGGTAGAGTGAGTAATACTGTTGTCATCCACTGCATAGTATAACACTCAATGGGGTCCACCAGTTAGAGTTGGTAGGCATGATTTGGCCTTGAGCCTAACAAACAGTGTGTGGTCCACTGCCAGTAGGTGTACGACAGTGTTACTGCTTGTATCCATGCTAACTCCTTTCATGTCATTTCATGTCACATGACTCAGATCTGGGGACACTGCTTGGCACTGCATGCTACTTGTCCTTTTTGCAATTAGGCATTGCAGTTGCTTCCAGCATGTTCCAAGAAGAGAGTCATCCAAGGTGTCTGTACATAGAGCAGACAAACACATTTGGAAAGTGTAATATGTATACCCTTTGAAGGTAAGGTGGTGGTTTTACACCGGTATTTTACAGTTGGACACTACCCAAGTGTTGTGTATACTTGAAGGACACAATTACCTTGTGAAGACTGTGTTAAACATGGGAGTCCATGGAATTGCTGGTGCCTGGCAACTACTAATGCTGGTATCACTGACACCATAGGATACCATGCTCTGATACATTTTCTGTAATCACATGCAAAATGTTACTACGAAGCCCATGGTGACAAGCAGGACATAGCCTGTTTGTTCATCCACATAGCTGTCTCACATCAAGAAAGATTCTGTAGGCTTCACATGCCCTTTTCCAAGTAGATGCCTTGATTAGCAATCTGGGAAATCAGTTGGCTTTTGCATGCGTTATGCCAACTGTTCCAGGGTTGGTGGTATGTCAATAGGGAACTGACAAGTGAGGGATAAGTAGCCCTGATGTATCACCACAATATAATGTACAATGTCCATTGACATAGACATCAAGTCTTGTTGTAACAATCAGCACACTGGCGGTGAGCCACCATAGATGAGAATTTCACAGCTAGTCATGCATTCTGCTGCCCTTCAACAGATTACTGGTGGATGTCTGCATGATATGGCTGTGAGGCCTTCAGCAGTAGACTAGCCACCTTTGGCCAATATGTATCCACCTGCCACTTGTCCTAGGTATGTCATACTGTACAGTTATGTACCTGAAGCACGTCTGTGTTTCCACATCATGTCACAAAACAACCAGTGTGCTATCTAGTTGCTTGACAGGCATTGTAAGCTTCTGAGGCCAATGTCATGTAAGAAAAGTTGAACAAATCCTCTGTGCATGCATAGGCATCCACATATTCACTGCAAGGTGTGCCGAAAAATACTGTATATTAGGCCGTCAACCCAAAAGAGTGTGGCAGCATGACCCTACCTTTGCAGGGCCCACTGCTGAGATGTTGGGAGTGTCCCCACCCCTGTAGTTCTATGACAAACAAACACAATGTTTGACAGATGTGACTACATTTCAAACCTTGATAAACTGAACAAAAATAGCTATTTTTGTTCAGTTTATCTCAGTTTATCGGTTTAGTCCGTTGTTTTCAGTTTTTTGTACATTTCAAACCTTGCTGCCATGGTATCTCCAACAACAGTCAATACATATGGCAATGAGCATTATGCTGACCTACAAAGCTCATATCCTGCACCACCTACACCCACATCACACACACCTGCATGTGTGCAGCTCCTTACCAGATACATTGCCAAACAGACACCTGAGAAAATCCTGCCTCTGGAGTGCACAGTATATATAATACTGCATGTACCACTCTTTCACTCGTCAAACACTACAGGCAAAACAAAAAAAAAAAAATCACACTTCTTAGTCAGAGGTGATTACACTGTGAGACACACTGATGTCTGTGTCAAGTGACTACATATGGGAAAGATCACAGATAGCTGTCTATGGGTTGACACAATAGGTCCTACCACACATTGATGCAAATCAAGGGATATCAGTTAACATAATGTTGACATCATAGCTCCTGCGGGTTTGTAGGACTAGGGACATATTTCACTGCCCTGTATGCAGACACATGACTGTGATTAGCCAATCTGTGTCTCTCATGGGTATACACATAGCTGTTAGCTCCAGTTGACCCTTACCTGGGATGATGGCTCCATACACATGGAAATTGATGGAAGTCAATAATTGGCTTAGCGTGTGGTGCCATTGTCAGGGCATCTACTACATGTCTGCCTGGAATGCCTTGCTCAACAAACATTAATGCTTTACCAGCGATGGTGTTCATCTCTCACCCCTGAGATATGGAGTAATAGCCATTGTTACTGGCACCCACATAATGCATTTTAGATGCACTCTTCAGGGAAAAGTTGTCAATGAGAACATCATCTTTATACAACATTATGGTTATACTGCTACACAATGGGTATGGTAACACTGAACCCTACTCTGTGTAATGTGTCCCCATCCTGGATTATGCAGACATGTGTGCAGTCAAGGACATCTGGTTCAAGGCTGTGGACAGCACCACAGCCATACCAGACTACACGTCCATCCACATCTTCACACCTCAATATGTCAGTGTTTAAGGTAATGCAAGTGGTGTATACATACTCATTAAGAATAGATGCACATCCAGATTTTGTGAAATGCTGTGATTTCTTGGAGACAATGCAGGTACCATTCAGTAATGGAAGGGCACAAAATCAAGTAATAGCTGGCTACAGGAGCAGGTCCATGAATCCAGACACCCATTGCGCATATTTGTATTTATGTGTGCCTATCAAATTATATCATTACACCATGGTGTGGAGTGGCATTAAGTGACAACCAGCTGTGTTGCTTAGTCATGCTGCAGCTCACTTGCCCAAAGGTAAGTCTATGTCCTTAACTACAATGCCCTGGAGCAGTGCTGTGACATCTGCCCAAGGAGAATCAACGTATTGCATCATGTATTTACCAATATGAGTGACTGCTGCAATCCCCAATGTGAGGTCTTCCCTGGTGGGATATGACCACAGATCAGTGTTATTAAAACTGCCAGCACTAACCCCCCCCCCAGCAGACAATACAAACAAATAGTTCAACAAAGCCATGTATTGCCTCCTGTTTTATATAGCTTGACTGCACCTCACCCCTATGACAGGACAGGCAGGTATACAGAGCTCTACACCCATGCATTATGCCAGCAGCATTACAACTGAATGAACTCGGCTGTACCTGACAGGATGAACATAGGCTCCTCATTGCACAGCAAACCTGCTTGGTGGACAACTGCAAATATCAGGCTGTACAATAAGAGGTGGACATTGCTGTGACAGTTGGGGTGAGGATGCCCTCCTTAAAATGGAGGTACAGCCTCCTCAGCTAAACAACCACATAGTGTTGTTGTGATGTTGTGTAGCACAGTAAGTGATAAAATGAGCCACCCACACAAAGCAGAACCACAACACAGTGTAGTTACATGTGTAACCTCACAAAACAGGCCAGATTGTTGGTGAACTCATACATAATGATGCCACACAGAATGGGTCTGTACCCATAACTAACCTGTAGTCCCATGTGTTCTGCGTCAACTTCACTCCCCTGTCCCCACACATGTGACACATGACATTTCTACAACCTGCCCTGTAATTTCCATATCTACAGAGCAGGTCATAAATGGCCTCTCTATGGAGGATACACAGCATCTATTGCACATGCTAACATCCCAGGCTGCATCCTACATGGGATCTATCATGGATTACTAACACTATTGGGAACACCTTGCAATTATAGTGAAACCACTGGCTGGACCCCAGCTAACTGGATAATGGCAACTGTTATACCCTTCCTCAGATGTGGTACATGCACTGACCACCAGAACTATAGACCTATTTGCCTGAGTATCCATATCTGTATGGCTGTAGGGGCAATCATCATGGAGCTGATCAACGCACACATATGTGATCTACACACAGTTGACTATACACAATTTGGATGTCTTCTAGGGGGATCATGACTTTTAAAAGTGGTGGACATTTCTGAGGCAGTCACCAAGGACCTGGGTGAGGGAACGTCAGGACATAAAACCCACTGGATTGAGCCAAGCCATCTGACCATATCCCCCACTCATGCATCATTTCCAAAGCACCCACTTTGGCATACACAGTACTATCATTGTAAGGGTCACTTACTGACCCACTGATGGCACACATACTCATCATAAGGACATCTGCATCTAATAGCTGATTTGTAAGCAGCAGTGTTCAGTGGGCTCAGTCCTGGGTGCTCTACAGCTTGGAATCCATTTAACCATGATACAAGTGAATACTGACTGTCCCTGGCTAACAATGTTGGGTGATGCCTGCAAAGTGTGAGAACTCATGGAGTCTATGAGTTATATCAGTATCCTACAAGAGGGTATTGATGAGTAAATGCCTACTGACATAGTAATGACCATAAACTCCATGCAAATATATGTGTAGTATCATCTCCATCACTAGAACCTATGTACCTGGTAAGTGGCACATCAGTCACAGCATGTGAGGTACATACTCAGGGGTGAAAGAACTAGACACACAGATCTGGCCACACAGGTTTACACCTAATGTGCCTGAGATTACCTTGCCTCCCTAGTGGTATGTCAGGAATCATGTGCCATAGCTGAGGGCACAATCACCTGTAATTGACATACTCATAACCTCTATGTACTCTTCTCTCAGCATGCCAATATCTGAGTGCAATGGCCATTTGGTAATTGACTTTTCTAAGAAGTACTGGCACTTGCACACAACAGTATGGTCTCCTCACAAGGGAACTTCACTTCCTCAGCATGTGTTCAATGAGGATCATCAGAAATGAGTGTCATTGTAGCCTGTGGCATATAAACTACTCAGAGGTGATATCTGTCTTGCATATGGGGCAATGTGTGACTGTGCTTGATTGTAAATGTGGCATATCTGTAGGTGGCATAGTACATGGTTGAATCACTCTAAGGACATTAACCTAGTATGTGACATTACTAATGCATTCTGGTGGGAAAGACTTGTCTAGCAGATTTTAACCCACCTTTGAAACAGAATCCTGACTAATGGCAAGGAGAGCACCTCAGTGCACCTCAGCACATGCCATCTATATGATTGGCTGGGTGACCATCATTTCAACACAGGGCTTCTGCCTGTGTCCCTCTTGGACTGGAGCAATATATGCTGATCATGTAAATAAGGGTATACAGTTGTCTATGATTGTTATAGCTGTATGGCCATTATGCTAGTGAAATTCAAACAGCCAATGTTCCATAAGCTGATGTAAATTGCTCTAACAGCCACACACACAAACATAGCTACATTGAGGATAGCATCACTTCCAATTACTGCTTACAGGACATGGCACAGCACACACATTTTACAAGTTGGATGTATGCAGATTAGAATACTTATCTATGTAATGGTACACACTACATATCACAGTACGTGATACATGCAACACACCAAGTTTGGTAGTACTATTGGTTAAGGACATATTTTACTTGATGACATCAGCAGGGCTAGTTGTGCTCAGGTATTTGGAAGGCCACATCATCTGCTACAAAAACATTCTACAAAACCCTACCTCTTTGTAAGTTACTGATGTGATCATATTTATGCCATATGGACATACACACATGCCCCAAGTGGTGTGCAGTGAGATTAGACCCCCTGCCTATCTAGTCTTACACACTATACATCACTGTATTTATTACATGTGCCACAGCTTAATTTGGATGCTGCAATGGCAGCTGGTAGTCTTAACATATATGACATCATCAAGCCTTGTAGAAGAGGGCAGTTTGGAAGCTGGCAGCAACTTGCAGAGCCACAAAGTGAATTACTATTGCAGCTTGATAACCAATGAGGATTTGTCAGTTGTTTTGCAGGGGGATACACACACACACACACACACACACACACACACACACACACACACACACACCCACACACACACAGGTACACACATACATGCACCAAGTGGCTTGCAGTGAGATTAGCACCCTACCTATCTAGTCTTACACATTATAGATCACAGTACGTATTGCACATGTCACAGCTGATGTCTGTTTTATACATGATTGCAGGCAATCTACTTGTGGATTACACAAACTAGTCTTGTGTTGATCAGCAGCTCTGGCTTGCAGACCAATATTGTTCCATACTGTTATCTGCATCTAGTATCCTAGCAGTGAGATAACTGTTATTATCCTAGCTATGTGTCTACAGTTACCAATATGGCCAGATGTGGCTGTTTGCACTTGGATGGGCAAGCCTGTGGGCATGAACAGTTTGCCCTGTCCCTGTGTGCATTGACAGCATTATACATTACACCACCTGCTCACCTTTTGCTGTCTATGTGGTGACATCCAGCAGGCACAGGGAACTGTAGGTAAGTGCATTATGTACTGTTGAGCCCTTACCTTGGATCCTTTAAGCAACATTATAGATGTGTGATTGAGCAGCTTTACTCACCAGTATTGTTGTATGTAAGGCAATACAGACATCCACACACATATTTCTGTATATAACAAGGATGTATATATAAATGTAGCTGTGCATGTGTATGATATGTATATGTGTTATGTGGATATCTGGGAGAGACTGAGATGTATGTTTATATATATATATATATATATATATATATATATATATATATATATATATATATATGTATAGCTATTTGAAAAAAAAATATATATATATATATATATATATATATATATATATATATACTATGTATGTGAGAGAGAGATAGTGACAGACTGATATGTATACATATATGTATGTATGTATAGACATATCTATACACAACAGGTAATTTTGATCACGGAGCAACAGGATTGTGCTCAGTTTAACTAAATGTATGGGCATGGCCAATGGGACTATCAGCACTTACAATGTGACTCCAGGCCACACCTACCTGCACTCCAGTCTGGGATTTTGTGTGTTACAGACAGTGATTTCTGCAATACTGCACTTCACTCAAAATGTCCATGGCATTCTCCAGCTGTCTGATGTAATTAATATGCGACAGAGGTTCATAATGTTACACCACACACAGACTGACAATCTGTGACAACACCAGCATAATAAAGCCTCACATGCAAAATATATGAATACTTCCAGATTTGAACCGTAAACAGCATCACCCATGCTAGCTTCCCTAGTCCACTGAGCCATACAAGCTGCCAGGCAAAGAGTAGTCATTCATTACACAATCAACAGCATACATATGACTGTTGTTATTCCTATGTTAAGTGAGACAGAGAATGTGTGATTGATTTCTATGTTACTGCCTTGAGTTTGCCTAGACTGCTGATATACCACTGATGACCTGCTGTTAGAGGTTATATGGGAAAACTGCTGTGTTGGATGTGGGGGAACAACACCACCTGTTCTGCTGTGATATGCAGTAGTCCAACTATCATGTGACCCCACTGTTTAAAATCTCCCTTAACTGATGTAGTGCATATTCCAACCATGAGGCCTAGTGAATATTAAGAAACACATACTAGTGGACTAGGTAACTGTAGTCCACTGTAGATGTCACTTGTGTGCAAACAGTTCACCATATTTCCTTGCATAAATGCAGTAGATCCATGCATACACTACCATATTATAATAATCCTTACAACTAATGTGTAGGTTAGGGACTAACCTTGCAAATGCAGCAGTTGATAGAACTGTAGTTTAGGGCTGATTCTGTCTGATGCAAGCAGTACACAGCCAATACATGGATAGATACAGGTTGTGTGGTTTGCCTGGCATCTATTCTACTATTTGTATGTAAGTAGGAGTAAGGTGTCAGTCCCTAGGCCCCTAGGTCATCAGTGAATGTGCTATGCATTGTCTCAGCCAATGATAGGGCATACTGGGCATGTCTACGTCTGCCTATAGGGACATCATCGGGGGTGTCCTCCTCAGAGTCCTACTGTGACTGTGGCTGTGGTGACCTAGGCACTGATGGGGGGGATGTGTATCTTTTGCCTTTGATGATCCTGTTACAGCTGTTTCCACAGGATCATATTGTGTAGCACAGCACATACTATGAACATCTGTGCACATGTGGCTGGAGAGTACTGCAGGGCTCCACCAGATATATTGATGCACAAGAACCATGACTTCATAAACTCAAGCACATGCTCTGTGATGTTCCTAGTTTGTGTGTGTGCCTCATTATGACATTCTTTGGTGGGTGGGTGTGCATTTCTCATCGGTGTCATCATCATTCATGGTTCCAGGGCATAGCCAGCATTCCCTAGTAAATGGCCTTGTGGGATATCCCCCCTAGCAAACATTTGGTACAGCTGTGATGCATGCCACATATGGGAATCATGATAACTGCTAGGGCTGCCAGCACACATATTCAGGATAACCCACTGGGCATTGAACACGACTTGACAGTTGATGGAGCGGTACCCCTTGCTTTTGACATAAATTATACCCTCCTCACCAGGTGGTGCCTCTATTGTTTACATGAGTACAATCTATGTCACCCAGTATTTCAGGGTAGTGTGCTACATGGTAGAAGTGTTGCATATTGTTGGCCCTTGCCTCAGCAGTGAAGGGAAAAAAAATATGCTCACTGGCATGTGGTAGCATGGCCTCCGTTAACTGGTGGAATACCCTGGATGCAGATGTCTGTGAGACCCTCATCTTCTCCCCATTCGGTCGTTGGAAAGTACCAGTAGCTATTATCCCAAGGGCTACACATACCTTTGTTTCCATTAGGATGGGTTCCCCTCTGTTGGCTCTGGCTCTGAGTTGAGGGCAGCAGATCTCAGTGAGCTCATGTAATATGTCCCTGTCCACCTTTAGCGCTCTACAATCTCTAGCTCATGTAGCTCCTGGAAGGTTACCTGGGACCTGAACACTCTTTTCCTTCTCTCTCTAGGTCTATTGTCATCAGCAGCAATAGCATTGACTTTAGCATCTAGCACATACAGGTGTAACAGACATGCAGCAGCTCCTAGCATTCTGTCAGTTAAAATTCCCAAGTCTGTACTCCAATCGTCCCGAGTATTTGGGAAAAATCAGAATGTAGGATGTATGCATACTTTATAGAGCCCTGCCGTAACTGCAGAATGTGTGATTGGCTAACTATGATGCATTCCACCTGCCTGCAATATAATTAACATCATTTATTGGTGCTACTTTAGCTTCGACAGACATGCCAAGCGAAAACATTCAAAAAAAGGTAAACAAAGCTTAAAAGTTAGGAGACCCCCCCCCCCCAGAAAGGACAGTCTCAGCCAAGTGGCATGCTGCGTAAACACACACACACACCTAAGCTGAAATGAGCTTAAAAGTTAGTAGACACCCTCCGGTGTCAGCTACATCCTGTGTAAACAGCAACATGGGTCTAAGCCTACACAAAGGGGTTATGCAGACACGATTATTACTCCTTTCTTCTATTCAGTACCTCCACCTCATTTGCATAGGTATCCATGCTCACAGCCTGGAAATTACACACATCATAGCCCAACCATGTTAGTAGCAGCACCAATGCACCATTGTAGGGACTCTATGCACAGGCCTGTAATACATTTCTGTCACATAATATTATTTTTTTTTTCCAATTTTGTTTTTATTTTTCTATAAAACTTGTTTGCACACTATGGTGCACCATGCAAACATGCCCAAATTATTAAAAAAAAATTTAATTTAACTTATTTCCTTTAACTTTTCCCATGTACAGGATAATAGTTCCACTCATATGTGTATGTGGTATGACATTTCTATCCATATATTTCCATTTTTACAAGCCCTTTTATCTGTCTACACTCCTGTATAAGGAATTTTTCCGTGTACACTATAGACACTGACATGGGTCTAAACAGATGCCTATTTGTTTTCTGGATCACTCTGCCTGCTTCATTTGCATGACATTCACCTGCTTATGAGGTGATTTGCATACCATGGAAGCTTTCTTGTTAGAGCATGCGTGTGTGCCACTCAGCAGCACTTACTGAATTTAAAAATGTGTGCACCCATGTAAGCATAGCAGCATGATGCCTATATGTAAAAAAGCACCCATGTAAGCATCGCAGCATGATGCCTATATGTAAAAAAGCACCCATGTAAGCATCGCAGCATGATGCCTATATGTAAAAAAAGTGTAGGTTTTATTAAATCACCCCCCAAGTGTTTAGATAATGTTTTCATGAAGTTGTTTATATGACATAATAGGCTGCTTGCATATATTCGTTATCTTTTATTTTCATATTTAGAGAAAAAAAATCATCCTTTTGCTTCTTTTTTTTTTTTTTTTTTTTTTTTTACTAAGACCTTGGAATATGCTAGCAAATATCGTTGACACTTCTTTAGACTGATACATGTTTTCTACTTGGAATAAAGGTAGGGAAGTTCACATTCCCACGTTTCATTTATTAGTACAGTCTTACCAAAGAAAGATGAAGTAAGTTGCACTACATTCTTAGATAATAATGACTACCTCATATTGAGTAGTAGTAGTACTAGTAAAGCAGTACAAATTAGATGCTGTAAAAAATTCCTGCCATGTTTTCTGAACTATGAATCAGCAGAGTAGCAGAACTCTTTCTAAATGAACTTTCTTACAGATAAAGTGAGGCTTTTCATATGGCTTTCATACTAAAACACTTACAGCAGGGGAGTATTTGATGTTTACTGTAGTCATGTGAATTTGCAAACTGATAGCATGTAAAACATCTCTAGCTGATTGTGTGGCTGACTGCATGCAATGCAACATCTTAAGCAAAACACTTGCAGCTTTTAAAGATATACCTTCATTTTAATTATAATCCAAAAGAAAAAAAATAAAGTTTAAAAAAAGAAAGAAAACAAATAGGTGTATTCTGAAAGAATCCCAGCACTAGTTTTCAGGGCTGCAGTAAAAATGCCTTGTTTACATGACATTGTATTTTTGTATTTACAGATATGTTAGCTCCAATGAGGAAAGCCACCCTTATCTGATAATTTACATGTTTCTTAATCCTTCTAATTACTCTGAGTGCAGATCAGCTTTTTCACTGTTTTAACACAGCTCCACAGAGTTAGATGACCAGCCACTGCTCTGCTGTATTCTTCTACACAATCTAAGGAATCTCTTGCATTCTGGTAACCATAAGTACAAATTTATACTGTATTTTGCACTTATAAATTGTATTTCTGCAATATTGCTGATTTTTAAAACTGTTCTTACTGATTGGTTGTACTTTTTGTTTGCTGTACCGTAGACTAGATTCAATCCTGCTGAATCTGATTATGTTTGTTAAACTGAGCACTAAACTAGGCTATCTTTTTTGGAGAGGGCCCCCTTGCACCCTTGTGGCAGAAGAGTTCAGTTAGGACTCAAACGATTGAAGGTTGCTGGCACAGGGCTCAGTTTTGAGCTTTTTTTATTGGTTAAATTGTTTAATTCAGTTTGTTCACTGTTTTAACACAGCTCTACAGATTTAGGTGACCAACCATTACTCTGCTGTATTCATCTGTGCAATCAAATGAGTCTGTTGTATTCTTCTAACCATAAGTACAATTTTATACTGTATTTTGCACTTTTAAACTGTATTTTTTCTATATTGCTGATTTTTTTAAAATTGTTCTTGCTGATTTGTTGCACTTTTTGCCTGCTGTAGCATAGACTAGTTTCAGACCTGCTGAATCTCATGAATCTAGTTCTGTTTGTTAAACTGAGCAGTAAACCAGGCTATCTTTTATTGGAGAGGGCCCCTTCTGCACCCTTGTGGTAGAAGAGTCAAGAGTGCAGTTAGGACTCATCTAATTGAAGGTTGCTGGTACAGGGCTCAGTTTTGAGCTTTATTATTGTTTAAATTGTTTAATTCAATTTGCTTACTTTTGCTACATAAGCCCCTTGTTTGCATGGGTTTGTGCTTGTTTTAACACAGCTCCACAGAGTTAGGTGACCAGCCACTATTCTGCTGTATTCATCTGTTTATACATAGCACACCTCAGTGCATCATCTTGCACTACAGTGCAGTGGGGGTAACCACTGCTGGTTATAGATGCAAAAACTTCAGTTGATAAATCTTTCCTTTAGTAGCTGTCCATGAACTGGCCCAGAAGTCTTTAACTTGTGCCTCACTGCTCAGACAGCACCTCAGCTGCAATTTTGCATCTTAAACAGTCCCTAAACCACCAAATCTACAATAATCACATTCCATTTAGAGAACCACTGCTAATATAGACCCTTTACAGAGCACCCCATTAGTATAGACCATGTTTAGAGCACCCAGTTATTATACCACACCCCTCCATTTTCTATTCCCACTGTGAAAACAGGATTTTACCTTGAATTATTGATGGTCAGCTTTCTTCCATTTCTCCTACCAGCCTGATTGATGTGGGTATCCTGAGTCAATGTAACAACTGTCTCATGTACACTGGCAACCGTCTACTCCTAAATCTCCCAGGTACAAACTGTGAGAGATGCATCTACACTAAGAATCTGGAATCTTTGCTCTCTCCCACAAAGAACAGTGACACTGAATAGGTTGTCAGCTTACATTCTACACCTCCTACGCAAACCATGCACTCAACACATAAACCATCATACGTGGAGTTACTTACTAGAAACCTACCTAAACACCAGAGACCTTCCAAGCACAAGCATGCTACATGTAATATTGCAGCTACAGCACTCAATACTCATAAAAACACAAGCACCAGTGACTGATCAAATAAGCCCCTAAGGCAAAGTACATCTAAACCAAATTTTTAGTCATAGGTGACTCCATTGTGAGACACAGACGGCACACTCACCAGGCTGGAGAAGGAGAAGGTTGCGGTTAGCTGTCTATTGGGTGCCAGGATCCATCGGAGCACACATGCACTCAAGTCTCTCAACAAGTACCATTATGACTTCATCATAGTTCATGTTGGTGTAAATGACTTGAGAAGTACCTCACTCCCTAGCCTTGAGTGACATTCTACACTCACTTAGGAGGATATCACAATATAAACAAAAATTATTGACTTCAGAAATTGTCTTAGATTCTGATGTCATTCTAAGGTGATCCACTTCCTGTCAGCCTAGGATGACATGGTTGAATGACCAAGCAGTTTTGCCAGAGATGGTCTTCACCTATCACCACTAAGCTTTTGGTTACTGGATAAGGCAATTGCCTCCCCCATAGTACCAGGCAAGGTCTCAAGAACAACATTTCTGACATGAAATATCACTCACAAATAAATTAAAGGTCATGCTGCTAAATGCTAGGAGTTTAAATCAGAAACTGCACTGTCTGGAAGCACTCCACTCCCTAGAGGATGTTGATGTTGGTCAGTCACAGGAAACTTGGCTCAGGGCCACAATTAGTACCCTGACCTTACAAGGCTACAGTGTCTTCTAAACTTTCAGACTGCAAAATGAATGTGTGAGAACCAAAGGAGGAGGAGGATATAACTTCAAAGATAAATGCACCTCTAGACTGGTTAGACAGGAAAACTCCATGAAGTTACTCCATGTTCAACTAACTGTGGGTAAGACCCACCACCCCCTTCACATCATGATTAGCTATAGGCCCCTGTCAATGAACCAAGATACCCACCCTGTTTAGTTGGACCTACTTGAGTCAATCAAATTACAACCAAACACTCTAGCCAGGGGTAATTTTAACTATCCCTCCATTGATTGGGAAACATATTAAAGTACCAACATGCTTGTACAAAGGTTCCTGGACTTTGTTAACACTAATGCCCTGGAACAAATAGTATGCAACCCCACAATGGGTTCAAATATTCTCAACCTGGTCCTCCCCAACATGGTTGACTGTTGCACCATCAAAAGTATAGGACCCTCACTGGTTAAATCTGATCAAACTCAGTCACATTTGAAGTAGCTTTAACACCTGAACCCCTCCTAGGTGAAATAAACAAAGCTAATTATATCCTCCTGAGGGATGGCATAAATAATTTACCAGCTCCTGTTTCTACAGATGACATCTATAGCTATACTAAGGTATACACAAATGCCCTGTACAAACACATACAAATGTATTGACACAGCTGCACCTGATAGCATCAAAACAAGATCCTCAAGAAAACACAGGCCTCCCTGGTGAACATCTAGTATTAATAAGTTATGCAAGAGAAATAAGTTGCTGTCTAAGAATAAAAAAAAGAGGTCCAAGCACTGGAAGAATACCCTCCTCTGCTTGAACAAACAAATAAGACAACTTGTAAAATCTTCTAAGGGCAACTTCAAAAAAAGTTTAACAACCATAGCTAAGGATAACCATAAGGCATTCTTCAGCTACATCCGTAATCTGAATGGTAAGGCCAAGACATGTGCTGAATGGCATCATACACATTGATCCTGCAAAAATAGCTAACCTATTAGCTGAAAGGTTTGGCAAAAATTTCACCCCCCTATCCCCTCCAAACATTCCACAAAGCATTTCCTCTACATCTCCCATGCCTTGCATGTCCAAAGTGTAAGTCATTAATGCTCTCTCCAAGGCCTAAAACACAGCCTCTATGGGACTGGATGTCACCCAGATTGTGTTTTAAATGATATAAAACACAAGTTAGCAACTCCATTAAGTACTCTCTTCAACCACAGTCTGAGAACTTGCCCTTTCTGAATGGAAAACAGCAACCAGTACCCTCTCTTCATAAATGGGGTACAGCAACAGACCCTGGGAACTACAGACCCACAAGCTTAACCAGCCTTATCCGTCAGACCATGGAATGAATCATCATGGACCTTATAAATAAGGATATAGGTGATCTCCAAATCCTTGATCCGACACAGTTTGGTTTTGTCAAAGGCAGGTCATGCCTGTTAAACCTGGTGAACTTCTTTGAAAATGTCACCAGAGCTGTAGACAAAGGCAAATCTGTGCATACAGCCTATCTTAACTTAGCCAAGGCCTTTAACACAATCCCACATCCAGGCATCATTGATAAACTCTCCCAGTTGAACATCAACCATTATATCGTCAGGTGGGTTGCTAACTGGCTCACCGACAGATCTCACTCAGTCAAATTTGGGGACTTTATGTCAACCAGCAGACATGTCACCAGTGGGGTTCCACAGGGGTCAGTGCTGGGCACCCTATTGTCTGGAATATAATTCTCAGTAGTTCAGGCCAAAACAGAGGCTGTGGCTAAGTGTTTGCTTACAAATGCAAATTAGGTACAATCATTGAATCCCAAATTATGTCAATGTATTTCAAGAGGGACTTACACAAACAAATGATTGGTGCCAAAGCCATGGAGTCAAACACAACACAATGCAAAAGAATGCATTATTATCCCCTTCATTAAAAATAATATCCTTGCAAACTATCATATAAATAATAATACCCTAACTAACAACTCCGTAGTGAGAGACTTGTGAATGCAAGTTGACTGTAGTATAAACTTTGACCATCATGTGTCTTCTGTGGTAAGGAAGGCATGCTACATTGCACAGCTCATTAGCAAAGGCACTGCTTCAAGAGTGAAAAAGATCAAAACACCCCTGTACTCAACCCTCATCAGGCCAATAATTGAGTACAATGGTCCCTTTGGTATGTACCTTACCAGGCACCTGCAGCAACTTGGGAGACCTCAGAGATTTGTAACCAAGAAAATGTAGGGTCTCCAGCATATCATACATTGACAGACTGAAGTCAATGTCACTGTACTCAGTAGTACACAGACTACATAGACTGAAGTCAATGTCACTGTACTCAGTAGTGCACAGACTACTTAGACTGAAGTCAATGTCACTGTACTCAGTAGTGCACAGACTACTTAGACTGAAGTCAATGTCACTGTACTCAGTAGTGCACAGACTACTTAGACTGAAGTCAATGTCACTGTACTCAGTAGTGCACAGACTACTTAGACTGAAGTCAATGTCACTGTACTCAGTAGTGCACAGACTACTTAGACTGAAGTCAATGTCACTGTACTCAGTAGTGCACAGACTACTTAGACTGAAGTCAATGCCACTGTACTCAGTAGTGCACAGACTACTTAGACTGAAGTCAATGTCACTGTACTCAGTAGTGCACAGACTACTTAGACTGAAGTCAATGTCACTGTACTCAGTAGTGCACAGACTACTTAGAGTAGACTTATCCCTGGACTACAGAGCAATCTCGGGTCCAAACCTAATGGAAATACTGCACATCTGTAAGACAAATGGGAAAGGGTCATCTGAGCCAGGGACCTTAACCTGGTCTGTGACATAACTAGGACCTGCTGAAAGGACACATATGTCTCTCAGAGTTTGCCACTCCTCTGGAACAGACTACTAGTTCATATAAGACAAAGCAGCTCTATAACCCTGTTTCAGAATAACCTGGATGACTGGATGGGAAACCATAAATTCCTGCTGGGGATTTCACTTAGGACCCTCCTAGATATGGGTAAGTTGTTGCAAGCTAAGATCTTGAGTTTAGGCAAGATCCTTTATATTGGGTTTCTGTAGTATTATATTGGGTATGCACGGCTAGGCATATAAAGAACTTCATGTCAATGGCCCAGTAACCACCTATGGACTTATTTTCCTGCAGTAGCTAAGACAGGGAACAGACGAATCAAGTTAGCCCTTGTACCGCATACTACTCTCCCATGCACAATACACACACACACACACACACACACACACACACACACACACACACACACACACACACACACACACACACACACACACACACACACCATATTTGTCCCTGTTGTCAGAATGTCCTAAATGGCTCTTTTTTTCTGTCATGGAAATTAGCAGAGGATTACAGTTAGCCATTAATGCCAGATATTAAAGTTTCACACTTCAAATCCTTCAGTAATCCATGGAAGTGCAAAATCTGTTATATTAGCAACTAAGTCTTTAGGAGGAATTATTAAAATCTCTTCCTGATTTTGTCCCATCATTAATTTTGGCTTTTTCTAGCTCTATGAGGTATAGAGGTATAGGCTTCATGTTTTTCTCTTTCACAGATTATGAACTAATGCAAACTTTTGCTGTTTACAAATCATTCCATGTGACTAGTGGTGGTGCAGAGAACTAATTTCCTGGATGGGCAGATGTAATACTGTTTATAACATCCTACATCATGTGGCCTTAAGGCATGTTTTATAGTGTTTTTTTTTTTTCTGGTGTGCAGTGCTTTTGTTCCGGATTCCTTTATGTTTGATTTCCCTTAAGGCGCATTACTAGAGTATCCTACCTGTTTTCTAGTGCTTCCACTCCAAATCACCATTATATTTAAGTGCCATAAAGTTATTATTATATATTATCCATTAGAGTTATACCTGTGGTTCCCCTATCCACATATTTAGAGTTGTACCTTGGGGCTGGTGTTCGACCCACATATTTATAGTTATACTTGATGGCTAGTGGACACCTTGGGCAGTTTTTACAGCATTTGCTCATTAGTCTAGGGTTATGTACAGGTATAACAGCCTCCTCTCCCCCCACACATATTCATGCATTGAGGACACACACAGACACACACACTCCTCATCTGATCACACTCATAGATACACTCACTTATTCACCCATACCTACACAGCTAACATACATCTTCAATAACCCCACTACTTTGACATTCCACAGATAGCACACATACATACATTCATGCATGCAGCTCCTCACATACACATGCGTACACACCATCTAAAACTACTTGTACAGTAAACTCCTCTGTACTTAACTCAGTTGTGATGGGTGAACATGAGCAGTTGGCAGTAGCTGTGCTAATTTAAACTTGGCTGCATAAATACATTTAATGCCTTACTACAGACAGTTATGGAGCAGAGCACACAGCTAATTAGCATATGTCTTTCCCCTGGAATGTCTTATTAGCAGCTAGCATAGTACAGAGATAGCGCATCATGGTGATGCAGCAATCCAGCAGCTGTAGACAGACTTTATGGGAAAATTAAGGTAGGTATTGGACTCATGGTACTGGAGAATATGGTGACTACTAATCTTATTCATAGATTTAGTACCACAATAGCACAAGATACTGGAATAGGACTGTGAAAAATTTAAGACATTTGATAAAGTGAAAGATTATATGCTCTGCTTAAGTCAGCAAGAATACCATTTTCAGGAATAATGTTGTCAGAATAGAGAACCATAGATTTATTACATTTTAAGTTATTTGGTTCATACTTGCTTACAAGGCTAATGACCAAAAGGGACTTTTTAAGCCTAGTCATGCATCCCTAATTTCTGATGAGTTCTGATACCCTTGATAAGTGTAAACATGGGCCTGGGAGATGAACCATTTACAAGTTACCTGTTTACATCAGAGACATAGGTGCCAAACCAGGGATGAATTTCTGGTTTCCCATCCAATTGTCCAAGTTGCACTTGAATTGGATTTGAGAGGAAATCTGCTTCATAAGGCTGGGGAGCCTGTTTCCTAGATGGGGTAGTCTCTGGGATACATACCTATCTCTCCAGCAGGTCCTGTTTATATCACAGGCAAGGTTTAAGTCTTTAGAATGGGTAATTCTGGTACTATTTGTTTTGTGGATATGCAAGAGGTCCATCAAAGTGAGGTCTGACAATGTCCTGTATGCCAGACATAGATCTCCCCTCAAAAGGCTGTAGGAGACAGAATACAGGGATAGGGCCGTGAGGCGGCCTGCATAGGACATATTACTTATGCCCTGTATTCTTTTAGTGAGGAACCTCTGTGGACATTCCAGTTGTTGGATATGCCTAGTTAGGTACATACCAAAGGGAGCATTGTACTCAATGATACGTCTGGTGAATGCTGAATACAGTGGAACAATGACTTCCTTGGGCTTAGATGCCATACCTTTGTATATAAGTTAGGCAACATAGAATGATTTCCTCACCACTTTAGACACATGATGATCAAAGGCTAAATTACTATCTATGTCTGTCCCTATGTCCCTGAGCGTATCGAATGAACTAAATAGCAAAAGCTATTTAGTCAATTCGATACTGTCGAAATGGGAAAATAGCGAAGACACGGAACATCTATTTTTTTCCCCAGGGAAAAAATTTGGTGGGCCATCTTCGGGACTTTGCCATTTCCTCCACTATGGTGTGATCTTGGAATTGCTATATTTAAGTAGGGGGGAGTGGGGGTGAAGCCCCACTTATCTTTGTGTTTAAGTTTTTTTTTTGCAGAGCAGCGAATTTTTTCCCTGGGAAAAAATTTGCTGTTCAGTATGTTCGATATTTTATGGTTTAGGCATTATCGGTACGATGAAATAGCGTTCACTATTTTCATCGTACGATAAGGTAATACAGATGCCCTGACTACTGGGTCAACTTTAAAGGGTATGTTGTCAATATGATAGTTACCAGGAATGGATGACTTCCCAAAGAATACGATTATGCATTTCTTGGCATTTAGTTTTACTCCATGTCTCTGACACCAGTTGTTTGCCTGTGTCAGCCCCTCCTGGAGAACATTTGTGTTAGTGTGAGATTTAATGACAGCTCCTAATTTGCAATCATCTGCATATTTAGTCAGCCAGAGACCTCTGACATTGGCCTTGATTTCTGATAAGTAAATGCCAAAAAGGAGTGGGACTCCACTTGTGACTGGCCTCTTTGTAGAGGTGGACTCCCCAATTCTAACTGCCTGGGCCCTGTCTGTGAGCCAGTTGGCTATCCACTGGGTGACATATGGGTTTGTACCTAACCCTTTGAGTTTGTCAACAATGCTTGAGTGGGGTATTGTGTCAAATGCCTTGGCCAGTTCAAGGTAGGCAGTGTGAACAATTTTGCCCTCATCCATTGCTTTGGTGACCTTCTCAAAGAAGTCCACCAGGTTGAGTAGTCATGATCTGCCCTTTACGAAACCAAACTGAGTTGGGTCCAGTGTCTGGAGGTTTGCTATATCTCTATTGATCATCTCCATGATAATTCTTTCCATGGCTTTACATAAAGAACAGAACACAGCACATGAAAAGGCTGTTTTTTGTGATGGTGGGAAGTTTTTCAGTTTTATTACACACAAACAGACATACACACATAACCTATTCAAGTCATTGTGACCTACAGCCCCCCCCCCCTCCAAGAATCAGGACACCCACTCTGCAGTTTTGGATCTACTTGAGTCTATCAAGATACATCCAGACACCATGGTTTTGGGCAACTTTAACTGCTCATCCATTGACTGGTTAAATTCTTCACGCTCAAGACCCATTTGGCCAAAGGTTCCTTGACTTTTTTAACTCCAATGCCTTGGGACAGCTGGTTGACATCCTCCAGTTTGCCCAAAGGTTCCTTGACTTTGTTAACTCCAATGCCTTGGGACAGCTGGTTGACATCCCCCAGGGGGTATCTTGTGCTCAACCAATATGGGGGACCACTGTAGCACCCCCACTGTGAGGTCCTCCCTGGTGAGATCTGACCACAAATCGGTCACATTTGAAGTAGCTATCATATCTAACCACACCACAGCAGCAACTAAACTAAAAAACTTCTCCAAAGCATTTTATAACGTCTTACGGGATGATATACATAGCTTCACTTCACCTCCTCCCTCAGGCGGAACTGGCAAAAATGCAGAGTTTTACACCAAAGCTTTATACAAACACCTGTATAACTGCATTGACTTAGCCATACCTCATAAGACCAAAACTAGCTCCTCAAGGAAGAGCAAACCTGCCTGGTGGACAACTGCCATTAACAGGCCTTAAAATAAGAGGAAGAAGTTGCTGTCTAAGAGTAAGAAGGAGCGAGCCCTCCTAAATTGTAAACACTCCATCCTCAGCTTAAAATCTGTATTTAATGCAGTACTACAGTTCACAAATATATGTTATTTAGTAGGTTATGCCACAAAAAATATTGTTCCTAAAGTGATTTGACATGGAAAATGGAATGTACTGGAGGGAGCTCGAATCGGGAATGACTGCTTGTAAGGCAAATGTTCTGACCACTACACTATTGCAGTACTGCTTCATTTGCATATATCTTGATATTTATCTTCTTGTGCCATTTAAGCTGCAGTATATGTAGCTAAGCAATGGCAAAACCCACACACCTATGGTTACATTTTATCTGTTTGATAAAATAAATAAATTGTTTATATTATGATGTTTTAAATATTGCTCTTATAAACTTGGGGGGGGGGGTGTTGCTGGGGGTATGCACCCCCTATGAGTAGTCTCGGGTTTAGCCAGCATTTTTAAATGTGTACTCACTACTCCCAAACTACTGCCCCCACCAAGCCACACCCACATCAACACAATGCTGTCTGGCCACTCCCTTCCAAACTGTTCCCCAAGCCATACCCCCTTCATGATGGTGCTCTCTGAACTCATCACTCACAGCTATATGCTGGGATGTTAATTATTTCCATGCAGAAACAGCATGGATAAATATTCCAAAAGTGCATTTTCCTTAGGTGGAAAATCACAAAATACCTTCCCATTTAGACTCAGGCAGACCTCACCTCACTGGGAGCTGTACCATATGTTATCTGAAGGAAATAAAGTCTGTCCCAAGTCAGGATCGATTTTAAGTATTACCTTAATATACTAATAAATGAATAGGTGGTTCCTTAGTTGAACATAAAAGATCCCATGGCACTTGGAGAAAAAAGCGTAGGAGAAAATATTTTAATGTTAAGAATCTCAGAAACGATGCCTGGCATTATGTAGAGCTAATACTAAATGGTACCACATGCTTCCAGAGGACATAACCAGTCTACTAGTAGACAAATTCAGTTTCACCTTCATCCCCTTCTCCCCTCTAATATTTTTAGATCACATTCATACAACTACACCCCAGTCTTTAGATTTTCCATGATCAAGTTATCAAGGCACTATCTAAGGCCATCACGGCACTAAAGCTGAGAACACTACATCTGCGGGGTCTGATAACATACCAGGCTGCCTACTAGTTAGCTTAAAACATGCCTTGTCAGACCTCTTATAGAAGATATTCAATATCAGCCTCATAACAAGCTTTGTGCTGTATGAATGGAGGATGGCAACGGTCATTCTCTTGCAGAAAGGTGGGGTTGCAACAGATCCGAGAAATTATAGTTCCATAAGTCTCAGTAGTCTCATCTCTAAGGCAATGGAAAGGATCATTACAGAACTAATACATAAGGATTTTGGCAATCTACATACTCTTGATACAGCTCACTTCAGATTCCTTAAGGGTAGGTCCTGCCTACTTAATATGATCAACTTCTTTAAAAAAGTCACTGAAGCAATGGATGAGGCAGATCAGTGCACACTGCATAGCTAGACATCTGAAAGGCATTTAATTCCTTCCTACACTTTGGTACCATAGATACACTCTCTTATCTAAATGTTAACACCTATGTATCTTATTAAATAGCAAATTAGTTCACAAACAGAACTCAGGAAGTAAGGGTGGGTGGGTCTGCCTCCTCCAAAAGACATGCCACTAGCAGAGTACTCTTGGTACAGTCAGGAGCGGCCTTAGGTCAACTAGTGCCCTAGGCAAAAGGGCTCCACAGTGCCCCCACCACCACCACCTGGTGCCCCCATCCTGGTCTACCTACACCAAATAAATACTAGAAAAGTGCCCCTGCTAGAGCGGCACCCTAGGCCGCCACCTAGTTGGCCTATGCCTAAGGCCGGCTATGGGTTCAGTCCTTGGGCCCACTCATCTTTGGCATTTTCTGACATCATAGTTAATGTCAGGGCTTCGTGGCTGGCCACATTTTCAGATTATTGTAAATGTGGTACCATCATAAACACCCAGAGGACACCAAAGTCCTACAAGAAGGCTGACTCCAAACTAATAGTCTGTGCCAAAACCATGGCCTAAAATGAAATGCTAAGAAGTGCATAATCACATCCTTTAGAAATTATGACTCTACTTGCAATTAAATACACCCCTAAAAACTGACCTTGTAGTTGGGTGTCTGAATCTATGTCAGCAATAAACTGTCCTTTGCTCATGACATATCCACTGTTTGTCAGGAAGTCCTTTTTCATCTCACAACCTATAACTAAAGGTATGGTGGTCAGGACCAGGGACATAATCATTCCACTGTACTCAGTACTTATTATGTCAGTCATTAAGTATAATTCTCCTTCTGGTATATGCCTGTCCAGACATTTGTAACACCTCAAAATGACCACAATGCTTCCTCCATAAAACAATCAAATCATACAAAAAACTACACAGACCATCTCAAAGCCTTGTCTCTCTCTCTTGCCTGTGTCAGACAAGCTACAGAGAGGTGACCTTTATTTTACTTACAGAGCCACAACAGACCCTATTCTATCAGACCATTACATATTTGCAAGTTCACTTGTGTTATAAACACCCAATTCTCAATCTTTTTTGAAAAATTAACAGAACATGTTGTTAGGGATATGTAGGTATTACAAAGAATGCCTCTTCTGTGGAAGAGTCTTCCACACCACATAAAGCAAAGTACTTCTCATATTCTGTTCAAACATAATTTGGGCAAATGGATGGTTAACAGAAAATTCACCACCAATAAAACACTATTGTCTCTTTTGGATGGGGGAAACATGTAAATACACTAGCATATAGCTGTTCAGACCATTGTTGAGTTATTATTATTTTGAAATATATGTGCTAATAACTGCCATGGGAATGTAAGGCTAAACTTCATAAGATCTTCAGAGAGCAATAGTCTAGAAAGCATCTATGAACCCTCTAAGTTTCCAGATGCCCTGACCCAATTTACCCTAATAGTTTACCCACTGCCTCATTTCTACCCTGAAAAGAGACTACTAGCTTAGTGGGACTAACCCAGTCAACAAACATCAACAAACGATAGATGGATAATAAGGCTGCTGCTTGCTATAACAATGGTTTTTGTACTAATATATAGATTATGAAACATATGCAGCCTGGAACTCAAGTGTCTATGATACAAATCGGTTTGCTGGAGAACCATGTATTTTATGAAGCACATGCCAAAGATGTGAAGCAAAATTAGAGACATTCATAGGATTAGTAATGAAAACTATTGTCAGATTTGAAAACACACAGCTGATCAAAGAAAATAATGTCCACCATAAAAAACTTCTCCAAATCTAACTTTGGGCTCCTAAAAACAGAGGTGGCTAACTTCATGGCACCCATGCAAATGGAGAATAGTTGATGCCTAATCATACACCAATGCACTGTACAAACACATACACAAATGCATGGATCTCGCCATACCCAATAGAACCAAGATGCTCTCCTCCAAAAAAGGAAGCCACTCTGGTGGTCCCCTGCCATAAACAAACTCTACAACAGAAGGAAGAAACTGATGTGGAATAAGGTGAAGTCCCAAGACTGGAAAAACTCACTTATCAGCCTCAACAAAAAGTTGAGATCCCTCATCAAATCCTCTAAAGCTATCTATGAAAACAGAATTGCAGCAGATAATGAAGACAACTACAAGGCCTTCTATAGTTATGTAAAGAATCTCCATGACAATACTCAGATTTGTTGTGTAGTGTATTTCAAGTGAAGTGGGTTCTCTTTTGGAGATTACATAGCTCATTGGGAATCTGATTCCCACATGTACACTAGTGAAATCTGTGATCTCCATATAGGCATCAACTTCAGATTTCTTCTTCTAAGACTTCCTTCTTCAGGAAAGTAGCACGATCAACCACATTAACCACATTAATCACAAGTTAAGTCCTATTGACTATAAATGAGTTAGTAAGGAAAGCATCGCAGCAAGCAGAGACCCTTGTGGAGATTTTTAAAAAAAGCCCTCATTTATTTCTGTTAGTTATTGACCAACATATTTTCAGTATTTGCATATTATATCTCCACAGCAACACCCAGATTTGCTCTGAGCTACTGCACAATGGTACCTCCTATACCGAGCCAACAGATATTGTCAATATACTGGCAGACAGATTCAGTGCCAACTTTCCCCTCCCACCCAAAGGACCAATCACAGTACCAGTAGATTGCCAGGCACCCAGTATTACTGCTGCACAGGTTAAAACAGCACTGTCCAAGGCCAAGAATACAGCTTCCATGGGACCTGAAAATATCCCTGGCTGTGTTCTACATGAATTACAGAGTGAACTGGCACCTCACCTGTGTGCCCTGTTCAATCACAGCCTCACCTCAGGCTTTGTCTCTACCGAATGGTGCACTGCTACAGTCATCCCTCTCCACAAAGGAGGAGCGACTACAGACCCTGGGAACTATACCCCATTAGCCTAACAAGTCTGATATGTAAAGCTATGGAATGCATCATCACAGACCTTATAAACAAGGATATAGGGAATCTCCAAACTCTGGATCCCACACAGTTTGGTTTTGTGATGGGTAGATCATGCCACCAGAGCTGTGGATGAAAGCAAAGTGATTCATACAGCCTACCTTGATCTGGCCAAGGTGTTTGATACAATTCCTCATTCAGGAATCCTAGAAAAACTCAGTAAGCTAGGCATTAACCCCTATATCAATAGGTGGGTTGAAAACTGGCTCAAAGATAGAACCCACAGTGTGAAAGTAGTGGACTAGTCCCACAGGGTGTGGTCCTGGGTCCTCTCCTGTTTGGTATGTACTTATCTGAAGTCCAGGCCAACACAAAGAGTCTCTGGCTGGCAAAGTTTGCAGACGTTTGCAAGTTGGGAGCTATTATTAACTCCCCAAGTGATGTTGACATTCTACAGAATGGCCTCACTGAGACCAACGACTGGTGTCAGAACCATGGCCTTAGGCTCAATGCCAAAAAAAGTGTTGTCATCCTCTTTGTGAAAAACCCAGTTCCCATGAATTACCACATCGATGGCAGTCCACTGAATGCACAGAAGATGTTATAAGAGATCTTGGAACACAGGTTGACAGCAGCCTCTCTTTTCACCACCACATTGCCACTGTGGTCAGAAAGTCCTTCTATGTGGCACATCTCACTACTAAGAGTTTTGCATCCAGGAAGAAAGAGGTCATTGTCTCCCTCTACTCTTTCCTCATTAGGCCAATCATAGAGTACAATGCCCCATTTGGCATGTACTTCACTAGACCTGCAACAACTGGAGAGGCAGCAAAAGTACCTCACAAAGAGTATCCTAGGCCTTAAGCACTTGTCCTATATGGACAGACTCAAAAAACTCCAACTATTCTCTGTCTCATACCGCCTTCTTAGAGGCAATCTCTGCTTGACCTACAAAGCCGTGTCTGATTCAGCTCTGTTAGAAATGCTGCATCTAAAGAAATCCCAATCCCTCTGCACCACACGCTCCAGTGACCTCACCCTCATTACCACAATCAACAGAACATGCTGGAGGGACAAGTTCATAACCCAGAGACTGCCATTGCTATGGAATAGACTTCCCATACATGTCAAACAGAGCACCTCACTGGCCCTCTTCAAGAGAAACCTTGTTGAATGGATGGGAAGTAGAAAATTAAAATTCACCCTGGGGATCACTACAGTGGCTCTACTCGACAGAGGCACTGGGAACTAAGGTTGGGTGGCACGATGTCAGGGTAATCCTATGGGCTAGGTTTGTAAAGGCTCCAGAGCCATTAGCCTAGTACACACCTATGAACCAAAATCAGGTACAGATTTTAACTCTTGTTGACTAATAAGTTTGTTATAATAACATCTTTTGCATTACTGAATGTTTTCTAAAGGATATGATGACTAAAATACGGGTCTATATTAATTAATGAACGCTTAGAAAAGTGAACGCTAATTCATCAACCCCTTTTAAGTGAAAGCTTAAAATATCGAACACCCAGAACAGTGATTTTTTTTTTCCCTGTGAAAAAAATTGCTGGTCCACATTCAAAAAAAAAAAAACTTATGGGGGTCTTCGCCCCCCTACTTAAATATACCAACTCTGAGATCACACCACAGCGGAGGAAATGGCGAACTCCCAAAACCGGCCTAGAGATTTCTTTCCCTATGAAAAACAAATCGCTGTTCTGGGTGTTCGAGATTTTAAGCTTATGATTAAAAGGGGTCGATGAATTAGCATTTGCTTTTCTAAGTGTTCACTAATTTAATATGGACCCTAAAATTCAAATGTTTGAAATCCACAGCACTCTGTCTGTGAATGACACATTTTACATGAAGCACATAGCTCTCAACCTTGCATCTAGAAAATGTGGAATACCATACCTCTACCATACTAATTATTTCAACTAGGAATCTCACAGTATGGTTAAGATTTGTTAATAATTAAAACTTATTTTGTTGAATTAATATAATTTACTGTTTATCATGGATTTTACTTAGTTCTTAAAAGGGTGAAGAAAACTCAGTAGCTGGTTTATATAATGACTCTGGGTATGAGGAATCCCTTTAATCAGGGGATCATTCACATTCTATGTTGTGCTTGGGGAAGCATTATATTTCCAATGAAAGATCCTTCCCTATGAAGTGATGCGCAGAGTTGATGGGGACTGGTGCGCCTAAGGCATCAGCTATTCCCTTTTACATCATCCAATCATTTCAAGATATATACAGCAATCTGTACTTTCAGTTTGATTCACAGGAACCTGCTCCAGAGTTAATCAGCTCTAAGGAAAATGTGGAACAGATGTTTCATTAATCCATTCCAAAATATTCCTAAATCTGTTAAATCAGTCACTGCCCTAGTGTAAAGAAACAAGGCACACAACAACATTGCCATATAAATAAAACGGACAGAAACAGAAAACTTGCAGAAGTAAACACTGGCAGTTCCAGCAGTAAGGATCAACTCATCAATACAAGATCTGTACACTCATTGTTTTTAGTGCTGCATTCTCAGTTCTTTATAGCTTAAACTCAGCTACAATATAATTTCAGTAGTTCAGTATAGTCTGTAATATTTATTTTATAATGACCATACAAAATATTTGAAGCAAAAATCTGGACATTCTGGACAGTTGATAGGTATGTACTTAAGGTCAGAAAACAACCTTCTCAAAGAATTAAATGATCAGTAACAAGGTTAGCAGCTAGAAAGTTATACAAGGGTAGCCATAATAAAATACACAGACAAGCATGTGTGCAGCATGTATACATTTTGACAAGAAATGAAAGATGATGTTATGGCTAGGCTTGTATAGGCCCTAGGGCCGATAGCCTAGTACCAACCTATGAGAGTCACTGTGTTACCTGAGTTGTAAGAAGAAAGAACACACCTACTTATTTTACATCCTATAATTACACACACACACACACACACACACACACACACACACACACACACACACACACACACACACACACACACCTTTTTATATAGCAGTATATGCATGTTTTTGTATAGTGATGTAGTGACTACATAGGAAGATATGAAGCAAGCAGAGGTTCGGGAGTGCAACTAGTAAGCTTTATGTGTGCTGTCAGATTTTAGTAAGTAGCAAGATACTGTTTCCCTCTTATGAAATCTGCTCTTTTATTTGTCTTAGGTGCCTAGGTGTAACTGCAATAAAACAGTCAGATTTCAACAGTAAACTACTATGTTTGTAAAAAAAAAAACGATTACTTATCTTAGACTTCCAAGAAGGTCACTGGACTGAAAGAGCATCCTGTGCCCACACGTACTAACCAAAATGCAGAAAAATAACACACCTACTTCTGTAAATGAACAGAAGAATAGAACTCTCTCAATACTTTTCTTAAGTATGAATTCTGTGGTAAGTTATGAATAACTAACTAGTCAGCAGTTCACACTAAAAAAAGAACTTGTCCAGAGTAACAGTGTTTTAAAGACAACTACCGAACAGTAAGGCAACTCCATCAGCAAATACAAATTCTTTACAATATTAAATAGCAAACTTATCAAAAAACAAAATCCATCTCTTCTCTGTACAACTAGTTTCTTGGTGTTAACAGCCATCTACACTGAAGCAGTTTTACCGGCAAAAGGTAAATGAAAGCTGCATCAGAAAAAACAGGAAGTTGGTTTGATTTCTTGCTGCTTTCCCCCAACATCCAGTGTTAATTACTATCAGTTATCACCTTCCAACAGATACAGGTGTTGGGTGAAACTGCCTGATGAGCTCCAAATTGCCTTGCAGTCTCAAGCAAGGCATTTTCTTGCAGTACGTTTACTTTCATTTTCGTTTTTTTTTTTTTTTGGTTTGCTTTCTAAGCGAGCTGCCTCTGTTCTTCTGGGTCCTAGTGCCAGTTACTTGCCAGTTACTTGCCTGCTACCCCCCCCCCCCTCTTCACAAAACTGTACTGAAATGCATACAGTCTGTACGCTTCCCGACGTCCTTCGTCTTGCTCATTGTACTAGATAAACTGCAGTTCTTGGCTGCAAAGGCATGTATATTCTGAGAGCTCTGCTTTCAGACATGCCCCTGCACTCGTCCATGCTCTGTGTCCATTTAGGAGCTCAGGCAGCACGCCTTCATTAATATGCATGGCGTGCTGCCGTGCTGCTCCTAAATGGTAGCGTCCATGCAGGACTAAGCTAATCCTGCACAGAAGATTACTGAATCCGGGGGGATGTCTGTCACTTCCACATTATCCAAAACTTAGAAACAAACAAACCCGGTAATGTGAAAGTCAGGAACCACCGACTGAAGCAATAATCCACCAGCGTAGTTGAAACAATTTATTCATACACTGTAAAAAAGAATCCAAACAGACCAGTGAGACAAGCGCTTTCGCCTGGTATATTCCAGGCTTTATCAAGTCATAACACTGAACCAGTTACACCAGTGTGTTTAAATAGTGTGAGTTAATTGATCATTAAATGCAAATTGATATTTCATGTCTTCTTTGATGTTTAACCCTGAACGGACCAAAAACTAAAAGCATAAATGGGTTCAGTAGCCAAAAACTCACATACCCGTAACCGATTAAATTCTGTTAAATAATTTACAATTAATACATTTTAAAAGCCAAGTTTGACTTAAAAAGTGTAGACATTTCACTAAAATACTTTTAAAAAAATACGATATACAACCACTGCCTTCAAATGTTGCAAACAACCTAAACTGTGTTTAAAAATAAAGTGACAGGTCGTGACCTGTTGAAAAACCTGCCACATTTATACTAATAAAAAATATACCCAAATAGGTTTGAAGATCCGAAGAAAACAGAGGTGTACAAAATCAGAGTAAAAACAAAACCTAAAAAAACAAGAGTTTGGGATAGTGTTTGATTGTAGTTGCTTATAATCTGGCCCTTCTAAGCCTGAGCAATGAGCCTATACTGAGTAAACCATTGAGCCCTGGTGGTTTTCCTGCATCAAGCTTAAGCTGCCAGATTAGTTCCCTAAACTCAAGTGTAGATTCCCAGTCCCCCTCTCTAATATGTGGGTTGAGCTGTTCGAGCACCATAAAGGACAGTTTAAAATTAGGGCATTCAAGAGAATGCTTATAAAAGGCATTACTTTCCTTTTTGTTGTCAATTTCGTATGCATGTTCATATAACCTCTTCCTAAATTCACGCTCTGTTTTACCTACGTAAAAACATCCGCAGGTGGAGCATAATCCAATGTAGACAACCCCTTTAGTGGCACAGGAAAAATGCCCAATTGGCTTAATATTGATGTGACGTGCCCTTAAATACATATGGTTGTCGTTTATAACTAAAGAACACTGTTTACAGGCACCACATCTGTAAGTGCCATTAACCTTACAATGTTTCCCGGTTCTAACATTGTGCCTTTTCTCAAAAATAGCCTTTAAATTCTGCCCCCTTTTTCTAACAAAACTGGGTTTGTTTGATATACTCTGTTTGAACTCTTCATTGCTTTGTAACACAAACCAAAATTTTTTGATTGTGTTTTCAATCTGCAAGGAATCGTTTGAAAATGTATACACAAAATTTTCACCTTTGACAATGGAATGGGTGTCTGTGCCCCTAGTTTGAGAAAGGTTGGTTTCTGCCAGTCCTAATAGAGGGGGGTATAAAGAGTTCCTCTTTGCCAACACCTCGTTGGTAATGGACTCAATAAGTTTCCTAGGATAGGCCCTTTCCATAAACATGTTGTGAAGGGTTTCAACCTCTTTCAAAAACTCATCCAACCTACTGCACATTCTCGAGGCTCTGATCAATTGCCCCTTGAGAATGCCTTTCTTTTGATGGAAGGGATGTTGGCTTTCAAAATGCAGTAGAGAGTTTGAAAAAGTTGGTTTCCTAAAAACCTTAGAGTGTAATTCCTCAGTGTTCCCGTCTTTGAAGATAGTTACATCTAAATAGTGAAGTTCATTTTCACTGATGTTGTGAGTGAAAGTGAGAAAATCAGTTGTTAGGTTGATGTACTGCAGAAATTCTGTCAGTTGTTCTTTAGTGCCATTCCATATAAGGCAAATGTCATCCAAATATCTACAGTAAAAAGTGAGATATTGCCCCCAATTAGTTTGAAAAATGTGTGCCTGTTCCCACCTATGCAAAACAATGTTTGCATAGATGGTGGCGCAAGAAGCGCCCATCGCTACACCTTTAAGCTGCTTAAACAATTCACCATTAAACAACATGAAATTGTTCTCCAAAACTATACCCATCATCTCGGTAATTAGATTGACAAAATTGTTGCTTAAGTTAGTTTCTATCCTAAGAAAATCCAGGAACCATTCTAGGCCTGTGGTGCGTGGGATACTGGGAAAAAGATCTTTCACATCCACAGTTACCATTAATGCTTAAGCATTACATTTGTCTCTTGGAAAATTTTTTAAAAATTCCCAGGAATCTTTACAAACGTTGGTCAGAGCAGTAGTGTGTTTTTTCATGATGTAATCAATAAATTTGGCTATTGGTTCCGTTGTTCCACCTGCCCCCGATACAATAGGCCTGAACAGTATAGGGTCAATACCCTTGTGGATTTTGGGTATCCCGAAGATGACAGGAGTCTTGGGTTTGCCCACTTTGAGGAAGTTAAATAATTTCTCGTTGATGAAACCCTGCATTAGATAGTCGTAGAGAGTATAGTTAATTTTTGCAATAGCAATATTGTGCTCGTTACGGGAAATTAACCCGTATTGGCTTGCGTCATGCAACAAGTTGTGCATATGTGATTCATAATTAGAATCATACATGAGCACAATACCACCCCCTTTGTCTGGCTTCATTACCCTGATACCTTCCTTCCTTAACCTGGTAATAAAATTCAACTCGTTGGTGCTCATGTTGGCCTGTTTAGGTCCGTTAGTGATGTGTTCAATATTACGTAATTCGTTTTCAACTAATTCTTCATATAACCTAATGAGTGGATGCATAGGGGGATTAAAAATACTGTTCCTCTGCAGGCCCTGGGTTTGCTCTTCCTTCCCTTTGAAAAAATGCCTCAGGTTTAAGCCCCTAGTAAATAACTTGAGTTCCACCAACAAATTGGCCAAATCAAGGCTTTTGGTTGGCACAAAGTGAAGCCCCTTAGTAAAAATGTTAAAGGCTGTACAATCTATCATGATGTCGGTGTAATTGTAAATGGTAAAATTGTCAATTTTAAATAATTTACAGTTAGACATTTCTGTAACTGTAATTTTACTTTGATGTGGAATGCCTTCAACTAAGGTGTCAGAGTTCAAATTGGTTGTTGGCAAAAACTCTATGGATGGATTCAACCCGCTATCTAGTTGTAATTCCACCTCCCTGTTGTTCTTTGCTGTTTGTAACCAAAAGCCCCCGGTCTCCCGGGGCGTTGAGGTAAATCCTGATTTCGTTGCCTTCTATCTTTTTCAGCTAACCGCTCGCTTCTGCGTGGGGGTTCATTAAAATTTTTATGGAAAACATCATCCACACCATTATCTACTGCACTGAAGGTTCTTGCATTGTATGTAGGTTTGTTATGGCAAGGATATGCCAGACCATCCCTATATTCATGCAAGTCTCTGTCCAACTTCCTAATTTTCCTGTTGGTTATTTTTAAACAAAACTGGTCTACTTCGTTGAACAGTTTGTCATAATCATGCTTAATCATATCAAAATTAGAGTCAGAGGTAACAGTTTGATGCAAAATTTCTAAATCTTCCGTAACAGTGTTAGCTTTGTTCTCATACTCAGCAATCATAACTTGTAATACTTCCAAACCTGCCCTGTCAAATATCTCACAAAGCTGGTTGTAATGCACTGAACCATGTTTAACAAAGTTTGGAAATTTAAACAAGCGTAATCCCTTTGGTACGCGTTTTACCCTGACACATTCACGCAAATAATCTAATTCACATTGATTGCTTCTTAGAGTATACAGTTTGCTTTTAAAGTCATCAAAGTCCGCCTCAATTGGAGCAGGACTGGAAGAATTGACAGTACCTTTGTGAAACCAGAAGGGTTGGTTTGCCCAAGAAGCAAAATTAAACTCCTTAGGTTTATCCCTGCTACGCTTTTGATGCGGAGTATTGTTGTTTCTCTGAGTAGCAGTAGTTCCATTCAATAAGTCACCCTGCGGTTCAGCGTGAGCTTCCAAAACTGCCTTTGTTCGGCCATGATTTGTCCTTAAGTTTCTAGAGCTTTCAGCATTATGTTCATTGCCAGTACAAACGCTAGAGGTAGCTTTTTCTTGTTGGCCGTTGAGTAGACTTTTTAATTCAGCAAACATGCTGACAAGCTGGTCAAATTCAGCTCTAGTAACCGGAACATCATTTTCGGTGTTGTGCAACAGATTTGGTGTGTTAGCTGGATTGAATGCCACAGTCGCTTCGGTCATGACGAAAAAGTAGGCAGCAACCAAAACTTAGAAACAAACAAACCCGGTAATGTGAAAGTCAGGAACCACCGACTGAAGCAATAATCCACCAGCGTAGTTGAAACAATTTATTCATACACTGTAAAAAAGAATCCAAACAGACCAGTGAGACAAGCGCTTTCGCCTGGTATATTCCAGGCTTTATCAAGTTGAAACACTGAACCAGTTACACCAGTGTGTTTAAATAGTGTGAGTTAATTGATCATTGGCACTAAAGAACAACTGACAGAATTTCTGCAGTACATCAACCTAACAACTGATTTTCTCATTTTCACTCACAACATCAGTGAAAATGAACTTCACTATTTAGATGTAACTATCTTCAAAGACGGGAACACTGAGGAATTACACTCTAAGGTTTTTAGGAAACCAACTTTTTCAAACTCTCTACTGCATTTTGAAAGCCAACATTCCTTCCATCAAAAGAAAGGCATTCTCAAGGGGCAATTGATCAGAGCCTCGAGAATGTGCAGTAGGTTGGATGAGTTTTTGAAAGAGGTTGAAACCCTTCACAACATGTTTATGGAAAGGGCCTATCCTAGGGAACTTATTGAGTCCATTACCAACGAGGTGTTGGCAAAGAGGAACTCTTTATACCCCCCTCTATTAGGACTGGCAGAAACCAACCTTTCTCAAACTAGGGGCACAGACACCCATTCCATTGTCAAAGGTGAACATTTTGTGTATACATTTTCAAATGATTCCTTGCAGATTGAAAACACAATCAAAAAATTTTGGTTTGTGTTACAAAGCAATGAAGAGTTCAAACAGAGTATATCAAACAAACCCAGTTTCGTTAGAAAAAGGGGGCAGAATTTAAAGGCTATTTTTGAGAAAAGGCACAATGTTAGAACTGGGAAACATTGTAAGGTTAATGGCACTTACAGATGTGGTGCCTGTAAACAGTGTTCTTTAGTTATAAACGACAACCATATGTATTTAAGGGCACGTCACATCAATATTAAGCCAATTGGGCATTTTTCCTGTGCCACTAAAGGGGTTGTCTACATTGGATTATGCTCCACCTGCAGATGTTTTTACGTAGGTAAAACAGAGCGTGAATTTAGGAAGAGGTTATATGAACATGCATACGAAATTGACAACAAAAAGGAAAGTAATGCCTTTTATAAGCATTCTCTTGAATGCTCTAATTTTAAACTGTCCTTTATGGTGCTCGAACAGCTCAACCCACATATTAGAGGGGGGGACTGGGAATCTACACTTGAGTTTAGGGAACTAATCTGGCAGCTTAAGCTTGATGCAGGAAAACCACCAGGGCTCAATGGTTTACTCAGTATAGGCTCATTGCTCAGGCTTAGAAGGGCCAGATTATAAGCAACTACAATCAAACACTATCCCAAACTCTTGTTTTTTTAGGTTTTGTTTTTACTCTGATTTTGTACACCTCTGTTTTCTTCGGATCTTCAAACCTATTTGGGTATATTTTTTTATTAGTATAAATGTGGCAGGTTTTTCAACAGGTCACGACCTGTCACTTTATTTTTAAACACAGTTTAGGTTGTTTGCAACATTTGAAGGCAGTGGTTGTATATCATATTTTTTTAAAAGTATTTTAGTGAAATGTCTACACTTTTTAAGTCAAACTTGGCTTTTAAAATGTATTAATTGTAAATTATTTAACAGAATTTAATCGGTTACGGGTATGTGAGTTTTTGGCTACTGAACCCATTTATGCTTTTAGTTTTTGGTCCGTTCAGGGTTAAACATCAAAGAAGACATGAAATATCAATTTGCATTTAATGATCAATTAACTCACACTATTTAAACACACTGGTGTAACTGGTTCAGTGTTTCGACTTGATAAAGCCTGGAATATACCAGGCGAAAGCACTTGTCTCACTGGTCTGTTTGGATTCTTTTTTACAGTGTATGAATAAATTGTTTCAACTACGCTGGTGGATTATTGCTTCAGTCGGTGGTTCCTGACTTTCAGACTTCCACATTATGCTTACACCATTGGCTGCAGTATAGGTTCATAGGAGTTCACCACTGGCTGCAGTAAAGGTTCATAGGACAACACCACTGGCTGCAGTATACTTCCGTAAGTGCCATTAGCAGCTGCATTCCTTACTCATTCAAACATGTGTTGGTGCTGTCTCATAGGTCAAACATTGCCCTCCTAAGCATGTCTTAGCAGATGCCAGTTAATCAGTTCTGATGGGATTTTTCTAGCTCATCCATTGCTTGAGCTGTTAATCCATATCAGCTTATCTTAGACATAATTGTGGCTTTATCCATCTGTACCAGAGAACTGCCCACAAGTATAATTTTAAAATAATTTCAAACTATAACTGAGCACTGGTCCATTTTCATGGAGCAACTGCTTCTTTTGGAAGTCTTTCTTAAACTCTACAAATGTAAACCTATCCCCAAGGTAACAATTATGTCAGCTACATCTAATCAGCTGACATCGATGCTTATGTCACATACTAAGAGGTCATGGATTGGCTAACCATAGAATGCTAAGATGTACCATGGAGAAATGGGAGATGACATCCACATCAGTGGCATGCACTCTCACTTCAGTGTTTGAGTCATAGTCTTTTTTTTAGCTGACTAATAGGTGCGACTATCTCAAGGTCCTACATCAGTGGAATGTGCGATGAAAGTAGGCTAGCCATGTCTGTGCTCCAGCCTTGTTCTCATATTCATTAGGTTATAAAAATAGCCTTTCATCATCTGTGTTACATGCAGTGCCATAACAAACAACTACAATGAGAGACACATCATGCATTTGTGATCCCATACATTCTGTGTCTTTGCTTAGAGTGTGCATACTGCTTAGCATGTTCAAGCACATGATTGCACCTTGCTGCTCCCTGTTCTAACTCCATCTTCTCACTCATTGTGCCTTCTTTTCATAATGCTATGAGAATTGGTGCTGTCCATTCACTCTCACTCCCTTCATTGGACCCGCCCCAGCCAAGATCACTAACGGATCACTTGTCATCTGGATGAAGTGAGGGGTTTATTCCCCTAACCATCAATGCAAAATAGCCTTGGACATTTTGTAACTTTCTTGTAGCATCTTATATTTCCACAGCCTCTTAATACTAGGAAACTCTTCCTTGACTTTAATGAATACACTTCATGTTGTTCACGTGAAGCATTATTTAAAATGTTGATGCTGTGCTTAGTTATGTTGCTGGATGATAGGAGCCATGGATGAATGCACCCTCAACCAGAACCCTTCTTCTTTCTTTATGTCAGGAAGCATCTATATTACTATCTTTGTCACAGATTTTTTAAAGTAATTTATATGAGTGTCCATCCAGAGGTTTGTTAGTGATGCTTAAGTAAAAAATTCTGAAAGTATTTTTGACATTTTTGGTGCCTTCATCTCCATAACTATCCTGTTATAAATTATTTATGCATATTTTGATTCCGGTTTACCTTAAAGGGCCTGATAATACTTAAATTGTATGGTTAATATTATTTGTTCCATGGTGTGATTCATTCATTTGCTGCACTGTCTGATGCTTCCTACATCAGCCTCACTATTATATTTAGGATATGTCTTTGGATAAGGTGGCACACGGCAGTCATGGTATTGGCAGATGCACAGAATTAATTTTGCATTCTTTCAATAGAATGCTATGGTGCTAAATCAAAAACACTGAAAACATAATACTTTCATATGTTCAAAATCTGAACATTATTTTTTATTAGTATACGAACGGTATAATGTTGTTATAGTTTGCAATGACCAAGTGTGCCACTGCTATATATAATAGCATTGCTTCTGCCGTTACAGCAGAAATAGCATTCTGAGTGAGGGAGCATTCATCCACTTTTCTCGTTACATATACTTTTGTTTTAGCAGGTGCTGTATTTTTGCGGTGCATACTACATCACAGCAAGAGGTTCTCCCGTTCGATTCTCAGCTTGGCTTGGGAGTGCCTTCTCTGTGGGTGTTGGGTAGCATTCGAAAGATATACGTGCATAAATGGGCATGCCTTCGTTGAAGGTTGGGCGTCGAGCTGGCATCTTGGCGTTTCGCAAAAATCTGCTACCAATCATTAGTGGACCGGAGTTCTGTTGTGGTGACCCCTTACCGGGAAAAAGCCGAAAGACAAAGAAGAAGAAGAAGAAGATACTACATGATATCTTCCACCACCTGTCCTATACCTTTTGTGAGTTTCAGAGGACATATAGTACACCTGCTATGCTGGCAGAGCATTCTAATATCCATCACACTTTCTGAGAATATGTTTCTTCTTATGTACAGATTGCATTGATAGCCTTAGTATGTTAGCTATAATGATCTTCCTACTCTCTTTTTTCTGCCAGGTTCACACTTCCATATGCTGCCTACTGTTATGCATCCATATCATTTCCATTGACTTGCTCTCTTTCACTGTGAACAAATCCACTTCCTCAAAGCTTTCTTTGTACTCTTTCCAGTCTGGTACACTCTCCATTTTTTTGTCTTTGCTTTCATCCCCTTGGCCTGGAAATCTAGTAAAAATAGTGCACTGCATTCTACCTGTAGCCTGGCTATCCTCCTGTAAAATGGCAAACCTGCCTCATTGTTTCCTCATTGAATTCATCTCTGGATATCTTCTGTTACCTTGTATTCTTTTTACATAGACTTAGCCTATACCCCTCTGATTATTAATCTCTGTAACAGGAAGAATTTACAGATTGCTGCTTAATGGGGGGGGGGGGGGAATCCTGATGTCTCGGGGTATAATTTCACTAAAGTGGCACTTAGTGATTTAAAAGGGTAAGGTTTTGAGTGTTCTGTTTTAACTGTGAACTACAACAGACATACATATCTGATATGACCTATTAGTAATGTAATTTTTAGCTGTATTATCTCATTCACATCTATAGCACCTGTTGTTATACTTTCGTTTAACACCTTTAGCTCCTTATGGTATCATGACATTTTTGGAGACTAATCAAGTAATAATAGGCAGCATATGAAGGGGAAAGTTAAAATACACATAATGTCACTCATATTTTGAATCTGTAATGCACTGTAGTGGCATATTATCAAGTTGTCATTTGTTATTCTTGCTTTCATTTTTGCATTCATATTTTAATAACTACATGAACTATATGTAATTGAGTGCCATAGTGGGAAAGAAAAGTATTCTGAAACAGTTAATGTATAATGCATTGTATGGGAGATATTGCTGATTTGTTTAATACTAATAATGAAAATATGCAATATTTCCACAAGTACATTAGAATTTCCAAAAGCCACTCACTTACAAATTATCTTTGATGTAAGGCAAACTTTAGATGATACTGAAATAAACTATTATTGATAATTCTGCTTTGTATTGTACTGCCTGATAAATACTGAATGTTAGTTATATAGACAACTATGTAAGCATGCATATGTTTTCACATTTCTGTAAATAGCTCTGTAAACAAGCAGAATAAAATTCATTATCACCATGTTATAGTTCATAAGGAGGATGCCTAAACTGCGTGCTGGGAAAGTTTCACTCAAATTCAGTGGTAACTATCAGTATTGTTGGCATGCATTTAAGTAAGTGAATAATAGAGCATACATTTTGCTGTGGTTGTGCTTTACACCACACAAACAAAACAACAATCTAGTAGTCATATTCTAAAAAAATGTAGTGAAATGCCTTGCAAGCATTACATTTCATTTAGATGCAACTAAACAAAAAGTAGTTTAATGCTCTTCATTTAAAGTAAGTGTACCTCATCCACTCCATCAACAGGAGTGAGGCCAGTTTTACTACAAGTGCTTAAATCCCAAGCATTTGAAGACTACTGACTTGAAGCCATGGACTCAGACATCTTGTAGCTTGCACAGGCTGCCACACATGCTCAAAATTGATTATGAGTTCAGCCAAGCAACTGCTGCGCCTTAAACAAGTACACTATTTGAATTCAAATGGGGGTAATTACAGAAGCTATAAAGAAGTAGCAGGGAGTAGGAGTGCAGATTAAAGCTTCAGGCAGGGATTGGTAGGGGAATTTAGGTTTTCTGAATGTAAGGGAAATGGTATAGTTAGACAGTAGGAAAGGAATTTTAAGTTTAGGAAGCAGGAGAGGAGTTTATGGTTAAAGAATGACAGGGAAGATTTAGTTTTAGGGGAGGTGGCATGCATGGGAATGCACAATGACCAACAGTTGAGAGTTTTTGCTGTCCCTTCATGGTTTCTAAAGTTTTCTACCCCCCCCCCCCCATACACAATTCTAGTGTTGTAGTAAGTAGTCCTGGAGCTCTGGTTGGACAGGACAAGAGAAGGCTGAGTTCAATACCATGCTTTGGTGGTGTTTCATTTCTTTTCCTTGTTTAGTGTTGCATAACGTGGTGTGACTTACTTGTGGAGAGAATGGCAGATGAAGTATTCTCCTCGCAGATGAATGGAAGGCATTACGTACTAGTATTAAGTCACTGCCAGCCATGGCTCTAAACTATTTTGCAGGATGTGCAAAGAATAAAGGATGCTTCTGCCCTTCAGGACGAGCAGTTATCTAAAATAGAGAAGAAATGTGCCATGCAGCATAATTGAGGAAAGGCCCTCACTTCCTCATTTGATTCACACACACAATGGAATTGCAGGCTACTAAAGTGAATTATTTGTGGTTGGAAGACAAAATGATATCACTCCCTGATACTTCTTCCTTATGGCAATAATTTGTGATTGCTCAGGTCAGCAGAGTGCCTTGAGGATTGAAACATGGGGGAGTTTATAAGAAAGTTAATTAAGGAATGTTTGGAAGATTCAGTCTCCTTGGCAGTGGGACATGCCCAGAAAGCATGTGCCAAAGCTCCCTAGGCAGTTTTTGCAATATGCTTGGATTATAACACTAGTGAGAGCTTGTTGCAGAGAGAATGGCATTTTAATTTTGATTAAGGGACAAAAGTACAACTATGACTCTGTTATTGTTCATGTTGGTGTGAATGACCTGAGACGTTTCTCCCTGGACTACATGAAAAGAGGCATGGAAGAGCTCTCTGATCATGTAGCCCAGACGGGTATGACCCTGACCCTGAGTAGCATCCTGCCCACACCAAGAATGATACCTCAGTATAAAGAAAAAATTATCAATTTCAACAATTGGCTAAGCTTCTGGTGTCATTCAAAGGGGATCCAGTGTCTTTCAGCCTGGGATGACATGCTCGACAAGCCATGTTGCTTCGCAAGAGACAGCTTGCACCTGTCACCCCTTGGCTGGCTTGCACCTGTCACCCCTTGGCTTTCAAATACTGGCCAAGGCTCTTTCTGCCCCCATAGTGCCTTTTTTAGGCAAGGCTCAAAATTCAAATCCACCTCCGTAAACAGCACAAGTAAAAAAATGAGTTATGCTACTCAACGCCAGGGGTTTAAATCTAAAAATGCATGCACTCGAAGCACTCCTAAGTATGGAGAACGTCGACATCTGTGCAGTAACTGAAAGCTGGTTCAAGGCTCCAGAGAGCACTCCAGCACTACTGGGCTACAACTCATACCACACAGTTTGGCCACAGAATACAGACTGAAACACAAAAGGAGGGGGTGTATCCATATTCATCAAGGATACCCACGCCTCCAGGTTAGTGGCACAGCATGATACCTCTGTGATCATCCATGTGCAACTAACATCGGGCAAATCTGCAATGCAAATTGTGGCCTGCTACAGATCACCCTCCATGACCCAGGACCACCACTCCGCCTTTCTGGAGACACTGCAAAACATGAAGGTCCTACTGAACACCCTGATCTTGGGAGATTTCAATTACCCTACCATTAACTGGGAAAACTACTTGAGTACAAACTCCCAGGCTCAGCGCTTCCTGGAATTTATCAACTCAAATGCCCTGGATCAGCTGGTAAACTCCCCTACCAGAGGCCACAACATATTGGACCTTGTCATCACCAACATGGGCAACAGGTGCTCCGTAGCGAAGGTCAACCCGTTACTGGTTAGATCAAATCATAAACTAATCACCCTGGATGTCCACACTCCACCACCACCCCCAACCAAGGAAACCACAGTGAAAAACTTTTCTAAAGCAAACTTCACCTTACTTAAGGCAGAGGTGGTAAGTTTCACAGCCCCCACACTAAAGGATAACACTGCCCAAGATGCAGAATCCTTTACAATTGCACTCTATGAGCACCTACAAGGATGCATGGATTGTGCCATCCCTAGCAAAACCAAGACTCACTCCCCTAAGAGAAGGAAACCAGTCTGGTGGACCCCTGTCAAGAATCTAAGTGGCAACTCGCAGATATGCTCTGAGATAGTGCAAAATAGCATAAAATATACTGCACCTACTGATATTGCCAACATACTGGCAGATAGATTCAGTGCAAATTTCACCTCCCTCTCACCTTCAAAAGGGCCCACAACAATACCGGAAAAGTGTAGTGTCCTGGAAATCACAGAAACACAGGTGAAAATAGCCCTTTCAAAATCCAAAAACACAGCATCAATGGGGCCAGATGGTGTCCCAGCCTGCTTCTTGCATGAACTACAGAATGAACTAACCCCCCATCTAAACACGCTGTTCAACCTCAGCCTCTCCACAGGCTATGTGCCCATAGAATGGCACACAGCAATGATTATTCCGCTCCACAAAGGTGAGGCCACGAATTACCCTGGTAACTATTGCCCCATAAGCCTGACTAGCCTGGTCTGCAAGGCTATGGAGTGCATCATCATGAAACTCATTAACAAATACATTGGGAACCTCCAAACACTTGACCCGACCCAGTTCAGCTTTGTTAAGGGCAGATCATACCTACTAAACCTGGCTGACTTCTTCGAGACAGTCACCAAGGCCATAGACGAGGGAAAGGTGGTTCACACAGCCTACCTTGATCTTGCCAAGGCATTTGACACCATTCCTCACTCGGGTATTATAGAAAAACTCACCAGCCTGAACATAAACCCCTACGTCACAAGATGGGTTGCCAACTGGCTTACAGACAGAACTCACACGGTAAGAATAGCGGGCTCCAGGTCTGACTCTAAACCAGTCACAAGTGGTGTCCCACAAGGCTCGGTTCTGGGACCCCTACTGTTCGGCATATATTTCTCAGATGTACAGGCAAACACAGGAGGACTATGGCTAACCAAGTTCACCAATGACTGCAAACTGAGAGCCATAACTGACTCTCTGGCTGACACGGACAACCTTCAAAAAGGCCTTACTGAGACAGACACCTGGTGTCAAAGTCATGGCCTCAAGCTAAATGCCAAAAAATGCATAGTCATCCCGTTTTGGAGAAACAAAACACCCATGAATTACCACATAGGCAGGAGCCCCGTTAATACAGAAGAGGTAATAAGAGATCTGGGGACCCAGGTAGATAGTAATCTCTCCTTTGACAATCATATTGCCAAAGTAGTTAGGAAATCCTTCTATGTGGCTGAGTGGCCTAGTGGGCTAATGCACTGTACTGCAGTTGATAGGGTCCCAGGGTTTGAAACCTGGCAGGGCTGCAAATTTTGACACAGCTAATTTGGCAAAGTGGTATATTGCTATGACTGTAGTGCACAGGGCTCTGGGTTCAATACTTGGCAGTAAAATGCATTGTGGTAACACATTTAATAAAAGCTGAGTGGCTTGGTGGGCTAATGCACTGTGCTGTAGTTGATAGGGTCCTGGGTTTTAAACTTGGCAAGGGCATAATAAATTAAGTATCACTAGTGCAGTTCCAGTGACTGAATCAACAGTATGGAAACGACTGACCAAATTTTTATGAGAGGGTGGCCTAATGGTTAAGGTTTTCGCCTTACAAACACAAGGTGCAGGGTTTGATTCTGACAAGGGATAATTGGCTAGGCTTAAAATGGCTCGCAAGGGCAGTTAGCTTAGTATGAACCTATGCCTATGCCTATGTGACCCATCTAATTACTAAGGGTTTCGCATCTAGAAATAAAGAGGTTATAGTGCCCCTCTACTAGTCACTCATCAGAACCATCATGGAGTACAATGCCTCATTTGGGATGTACCTCACAAGGCACTTCTAACAGCTTGAAAGACCACAAAAGCATCTCACCAAGAGAATTATTGGCCTCAAACATATGTCCTATGCAGCCCGACTGAAAAAACTTTGGCTGTACTCAGTGGCATATCGCTTACTCAGAGGTGATCTCTGCCTGACTTACAAAGCCATGTCCAAGTCAGAATTGATGGACATGCTCCACCTAAAGAAATCCAAGTCACTGAGAGCTATGTGCTCTAGTGAGCTAAACCTCACCACAACAATAAATAGAACATGCTGGAGGGATAGATTCCTAGGTTCATAGGTTCATAGGTTCATACTAGGCTATCTGCCCTGGGGCAATTATAAGCCTAGCCCGATTCTGTATGGCTTATGCCACCCCTTGATTTGAGTATACTGTGCCCTTTTTAAGGTTTAGTTTACTGTGCCTCTGTCTAATAGTGTCACGGGAGTAATCCCTGGGACAAAGCTACGATCCCCCATCCACCTATCAAGATTCTTCTTGAAGAGATTCAGTGAGGTGCTCTGCCTCACATGAACTGGAATTCTATTCCAGAGCGAAGGGAGCCTCTGGGTTATGAACCTGTCCCTCCAGCAAGTTCTATTTATTTCTGTGCTGAGGTTCAAGTCCCTCGAGCATGTGGCTCTAAGGGATTTAGATTTACTGAGGTGGAGCATGTCCATTAATTCTGGATTTGACATAGCTTTGTATGTCAGGCATAGATCGCATCGAAGTAGGCGGTATGCAACTGAGTAGAGCTGGAGTTTTTTAACCGAGCAGCATATGGCATCTGTTTGAGACCCTTGATCCTCTTGGTGAGATACTTTTGGGGTCTCTCTAATTGCTGCAGGTGTCGGGTAAGGTACATCCCAAAAGGGGCATTGTATTCTATGATGGGCCTGATGAGGGATGAATAAGGGGCATGATTACCTCTCTTGATCTAGATGTGAAACCCTTCGTGATGAGGTGGGCTATGTAGAAGGTCTTTCTAACCACTTTGGCAATGTGGTTTTCAAAGGAGAGATTGCTATCAACTTGGGTCCCCAGGTCCCTAATAACTTTCTCTGTACTTAATGAGTTTCCGCCTATGTGGTAATTTGTGGGCACATTGTTTTTGCCAAAGGGTATCACTATACATTTTTTGGCATTTAGCTTTAAACCATGGTGCTGGCACCAGTTATCTGTCTCTGTGAGACCTTTTTGAAGGATGTTTGTGTCAGCTGGAGAGTCAATTATGGCGCCCAGTTTGCAGTCGTCTGCAAACTTGGTGAGCCATAGTCCTTCCACGTTTGCCTGTACCTCGGAAAAGTATATACCGAACAAGAGTGGTCCCAGGCAGAACCCTGTGGGACGCCACTTGTGACCGGTTTCGAGTCTGACATGGCTCCAGCAACTCTCACTCTGTGGGTTCTGTCTTTGAGCCAGTTTGCGACCCATCTTGTTACATAGGGGTTTATATTTAAGCTGGATAGCTTATCTATGATGCCCGAGTGGGGTATTGTGTCAAATGCCTTTGCAAGGTCCAGATAGGCTATGTGGGCTACCTTCCCTTCATCTATGGCTTTGGTGACTGTTTCAAAAAAGTCAACCAGGTTCAAAAGGCAGGATCTGCCCTTGACAAAGCCAAACTGGGTAGGTTCTAGTGACTGTAGGTCCCCAATGTCTTTGTTTATGAGCTCCATGATGATCCTCTCCATAGCCTTGCAGACTAAGCTAGTCAGGCTTATGGGGCAATAGTTTCCAGGGTCCATAGAGGCTCCACCGTTGTGGAGTGGGACCACTGTTGCTGTACGCCATTCTGTGGGCACATATCCTGTAGTGAGGCTGAGATTGTATAGCTGTTTTATTTGAGGGATTAGTTCCTCTTGGAGTTCATGTAGGATGCAACCTGGGACACCATCTGGTCCCATGGAAGCAGTGTTTTTTGCTTTGGAGAGGGCAGCCTTCACCTGAGCATCAGAGATGTTTGGGAGGCAGCCCTCTGCCGGGATAGATACTTGCTCTTTTTGGGGGGGGGGTTTGCACTGAACCTGTCTGCCAGGATATTGGCGATGTCTGTGGGTTCAGTGTATTTTTTGTAGTTTAGAATCAACTCAGAACAAGTCTGGGAGTTGCATCCCAGGTTCCTAACATAACTGAAAAAAGCCTTATGATTGTCTTTGGTGTCTTGTGCAATTTTTCTCTCGAAGCTGGCCTTGGAGGATTTTATGAGGGATCGTAATTTTTTGCTAGTACTGATCTGATGCCTTCCCTATTAGGGATTTTGCTCTATCATGTAGTAGCTTCCTCCTTCTGTTGAACAGTGTATTTATGGCAGGGGTCCACCAGACTGGACGCCTGCCTTTGGATGATTGGGTCTTGGTTTTGTTTGGGATAGCATGATCCATGCATTCCTGGAGATGTCCGTAGAATGCGTTTATATAGGATTCTGCAGTTTGGGCCATAGTTTCCACTGGCCCTGGGGCCTTGAAGGATTCCACTTTGGTTTTGAGAAGTGAGAAGTTTGCTTTTGAGAAGTTTTTCACTGTGGTTTTCTGGGCTGGGGGTGGGGTCGGGATGTGGACATCCAGTGAAATTAGTTTATGGTCTGATCTTACCAATGAGGAATATACTTCTGGTGTGGAGCATAGAGTCCCCATGTTGGTAATGATCAGGTGTAGTATGTTGTCCCCTCTTGTGAGAGTGGTGACTAGTTGTTCCATAGCATTTGAGTTTATAATTTCCTGGAACCTTTGGGCTAAGGTGATGGGGCTTGAGTAGTGCTCCCAGTCAATGTTTGGGTAGTTGAAGTCACCCAATATAATGGTGTTTGGAGAGATCTTCATGTTCTCCAATGTTTTCAGGAAAGCCGATTGGGATTCCTGACTTTGAGAGGGTGGTCTGTAGTATGCTATAAACTGAAAAGCAGTCTTGCCCACTGTTAGTTGCACATGGATGGTCTCCGATACTTCGTGCAATGCCACTAACCTGGAGGTGTGGATATCCTTGATAAATATGGAAACTCCCCCTCCTTTTTTGGTCGGTCCGGGTTTTGGGGCCGAAAAGCATGATATGAGGTATAGCCTGGTAGTGCTGGGGTGCTCTCTGGAGCTTTGAACCAGGTTTCTGTCACTGCACAGATATTGATGTTCTCCATACTGAGGAGAGCTTCAAGTGCGTGCATCTTGAGGTTAAGACTTCTGGCATTAAGCAGCATTACCCTTAGTTTCTTGTTCCTTGTGCTGTCTATGGGGGTGGGTTTGACTTTTGAGCCTTGCCTAAAAAAGGCACTATGGGGGTGGCAAGAGCCTTTGCCAATATCCGAAAGCCCAGTGGTGACAGGTGCAAGCCGTCCCTAGCGAAGCAATGTGGCTTGTCGAACATGTCATCCCAGGCTGACAGTCACTGGATCCCCTTTGAATGACACCAAAATTTTAGCCAATTGTTAAAATCGATCATTTTGTCTTTGTACTGTGGCATCAATCTAGGTGAGGGTAAGATGCTGCTCAAGGTCAGGGTCATACCAGCCTGGGCTACATGATCAGAGAGCTCCTCTATGTCTCTTTTCATGTAGTCCAGGGAGGTACGTCTCAGGTCATTCACACCAGCATGTACAATGACTGAGTCATATTTGTATTTGCTTTGGAGTGACCTGAGCGCTTGCGTTATGTGGCGGATCCTAGCACCCAACAGGCAGCTCACCGTGACCTTCTCTTTATTCAGCCTGGTGAGTGGGACATCAGTGTGTCTGACAATAGAGTCACCTATTACAAGAGTATCAGGTGTGTTATTCAGCCTTAAGGGCTGTGGCTGCTTGGCACACTGACTTTGTGGGCTATGTGTTGTGCGTGTTTTGTTTTGAGGTAGCGTTTGCTTGGATGTCTGCTTTGGAGGTCTCTGTTGCTTAGGTAGATTTTTATTTAGAGCCTCCAAGTATGTTTTTATGTATTTATGTGTTTGGTTCGCTGATGTGGTGGGACTATGTGATACTGGAATTGTGTTGTGTGAGGTTACCTTCTCCTCCTGACTGATTACACCAGTTTTGAGATGAGAGAGCTCAGCCTCCAGTTTGGCTAAATAGTTGCATCTCTCACATATATTTGAACCTGTTTGGAGGAGGAGAGGGTTGTCCGTGTACATGAGACAGTTGTAACATTGCCTCAAAATTCCCAGATTCACCAGCTGGACTGGAGAGGAAACCATTGACTGACCTTTGGACATGCTAGAGTAATATAGGGAAACTGAATTTAAGATGGACCAGTAGAGGACAGGGTAATCGTAGAGAGTATAAGAGTAAGTAGTGCTTATGGTTTAATAGTGCTAACTTGTAGGATTACTTAATTGGACCAGTGAAGGGCCTTAGAATGAGAATATGGTGTTTAAATTGAGAGATATAGCAGTTCTAAGGGAAAAATTGAAGAGCAGACTTTGTGGAGCCAGGAATAGTTTAAACACAATTAGGCGGCGCTGCCCGCTGTTGCGCTATGCACAAAAATGGGCAAAACCGCGCAAAAGAGGGTTTTAAGAGAGGAAGATGAAGGAGTTAGGAATTGGCCCAAAATGGCCAATAAAACTACAGTTTCAAGTCAGTAACCACTCCCACAGGGGGAGGCAGGCTGCTCAATGTTTTTCACTGCCACTGATCAACAGAGAGACTTCCCTTTAGCACAAGCAAAAAATGACCTCCAAGAAACTTACAAACAGTTCAAGAACAGCAAGCCTGTAACTGACCTTTTTTAAATCTCAGAAAAGTGGGGAAAAAAGCAAGATTTTTTTTTTGTTTTTTTGTTTTTTTCAGAGATAGCAGAGGTTCACAAGTATCAACAAGTTATAACAGTGCAGTAAATGACCCCACAGAAGAGTGCTAGGCCAAAGACAGATAAAATGCAAGTTTTGAGAAAAAAACGATTTTAAAAATAAGTGCAAACAGGAAATTCAGTAAACAGCTCTAGGTTATGCTCTAAATACAGTTACTAATGCATAAATCAAGTTTAACAAGCCAGAAAATGCTCAAAATAGGTGGCTATGCAGAAAAACTAAGCAAATAAACAGGAAAAATAAAATCTCAAAAGTGGCTCCTTTCTTCTCTCAGCGTTTTCTCCTCTTGGTGGGTGCTTCACCAACAGGCAACAAGCCTGAAAAGACGCCAAAACCATGAGGCAACCAGGTTTTAAAAGAGGAAGATGAAGGAGTTAGGAATTGACCCAAAATGGCCAATAAAACTACAGTTTCAAGTCAGTAACCACTCCCACAGGGGCAGGCAGGCTGCTCAATGTTTTTCACTGCCACTGATCAACAGAGAAACTTCCCTTTAGCCCAAGCAAAAAATGGCATCCAAGAAACTTACAAACAGTTCAAGAACAGGAAACCTGTAACTGAACTTTTTTAAATCTCAGAAAAGTGGGAAAAAAGCAAGATTTTTTTTTTTTTTGTTTTTTCAGAGATAGCAGAGGTTCACAAGTATCAACAAGTTATAACAGTGCAGTAAATGACCCCACACAAGAGTGCTAGGCCAAAGACAGATAAAATGCAAGTTTTGAGAAAAAAACTATTTTAAAAATAAGTGCAAACAGGAAATTCAGTAAACAGCTCTAGGTTGTGCTCTAAATACAGTTACTAATGCAGAAATCAAGTTTAACAAGCCAGAAAATGCTCAAAAATAGGCGGCTATGCAGAAACACTTAACAAAAAAACAGAGGAAAAATACTTAAAATCTCAAAAGTGGCTCCTTTCTTCTCTCAGCATTTTCTCCTCTTGGTGGGTGCTTCACCAACAGCCAACAAGCCTGAAAAGACACCAAAACTACGAGGCAACCAGGTTTTAAGAGAGGAAGATGAAGGAGTTAGGAATTGACCCAAAATGGCCAATAAAACTACAGTTTCAAGTCAGAGACTCCCCATGCTTTGGAACAAAATTTCTAACTACATTAGGCAGAGCCCCTCACTAACACTCTTCAAGAGAAGCCTTGACGAGTGGATGGGTAACAGAAAATACACCCTTGGGATCACTTCATTGGTTCTGCTTGACACAGGCTCAGTTAATTAATCAATGGGGAGGCGAAAGCCGACACACTCTGGCTAGGCTTGTAATTGCCCTTGGGCAGATAGCCTAGTACCTACCTATGAACCTATGAACCTATAAGGTTAATGTTACCATGGATTATTCTAATGCTTTGTATTTGAAGCAGAAGGTCTTTGTTTCTGTGTTACACAGATGTAAGGATTTGTGTTGTCAAGTTCAATTAGGATTTCTAGCAGTGTTCTATGTGTAAGCATTTGATAAGGTTTGGCAGGCGTTGGCTATGATTAGGGAATATAAGTCTAAAATTATTATGGGAGGGGAGTATAATGTTACTTCTGACCCTTTAGTGGGCAAAATCTCCCCAGGTAAGACAAGACTTCCTAGGACCTGTAATACACTGCAACGGCTTATGGTGGATCAGGATTTGTTGGATATTTGTCAAGCAGGGCATCCTACACAGAGAAATGTTACTTTTATTACCTCACAATGAAAAGTTGCTGGTAGGTTAGATTTCTGGTTGGTGGATAGGGTGCTGCGGGTTAACACAGTTGAAGTGCATCATGTTCCTGGATCACTCTCTAATCACAGTATGGTTATTTTAGAGATTTCAGGACTGGGGGTGATTAAGAGCACTATGTCCTGGCATTTTGATCCTCTTTTGCTTAGAGGTAAAACTTCAGTTCAGGATTTGGAAAATTGGATTAAGAAGTATTGGCATAGGCAGGTTCATCCAGGGGGACTTTGAGAAATCTTGGGAACATTTCAAAAATCAGGTCAAGCATTATATGATAGCCAATAGGGTGAATAAGTAAAGGGAGGAACATGTGGTTCTTATAAAGTGGGAGAAACAACTAGAAGAGGCATAAAATAATTATAAAAGAGGTAATTGTGCTAACAAGCTGTTGGAAGAGGATATAATTCAAATTAAACAGAAGTATAGAGCACTAAAATTTTCTTGGTTCCAAGAGAAATGGGAGCGGCTCAAATGTTTTAAGTTTTGTGAAAGGACTGGTATCTATCAAGCTCCTACCCTGAAGACTCATTAACAGAAGAAGGGAAATTTCCAAAACTAGTCTTAGACTTTATAATGAGTAGCGTACAGTGGCTGGGCTTGAAAATTGACTTGGTGATGGCAGAATGATTGCAAGGGCTCTGTGCAGCTAACGTCCATCCTTTAGATGAAGATGTGGTATCTTTGTGGACCACCTCAATGTCCCAAGAGTTGGGGTGGAAGACAGGGAAGCATTGTGAAGTCTGGTATCCTTATTAGAGATTCACCGAGCTATAGACCAACTTAAGAGTGTTAAGATTCCAGGGCGAGAAGGCCTTATTCCCGAATTTCATAAGCAGTAGGGGGGGGTGGTCTTGGCTCCTCAGTTACATGTTTTATTTGAGGAGGCAAAAGAATTAAGTGATCTTTCAGGCCATATGAATGAGGTAAGAGTTGTTTTTTTTTTTTTTTTTTTTTTTTTTTCCTAAGCAAGGTAAGTATAGGGTGGATGGAAGGCTCTTATTGACCAATTTCACTCATTTCATCGGATAATAAAATTGTGGCCAAGGTCCTTATGAAGAGACTGGAGGGGGACTTGAATAGTATGGTCATGGACAGACAGTAAGAATTTGTAAAAGTGAGAATGGGCATCTGGATCTAGATAGATTGTGGCTTAATCTTCAGCAATACAGTATATTTTCTTTGAAGCCTAAGGCTGTCTTATTGTTAGATTTCTCTAATGCATGACTCTGTAGACTGGGGCTTCTTATGGCAGACTTTAATAAGTTTCAATCTTCCACCTTGGCTTTATCCATAAAGTACAGTTATTTTATAGGAATGCTGAAGCAATGATAAATACCAGTGGAGTCTTATTGGGTGGAATTCGTTTAGGGAGGGGTACTAGGCAAAGGTGTGATCTCTCCATTACTTTTCATTTTAGTGGTTGAAACCTTGGCTAGTTTCCTAGAAAAAGAAGCAGAGGAGTTCTCCATATACACTATATACTCCAGTTCTCCTTTCAGTGTGGATGATGGAGTTATATGTGTCTGGGACTCTACTAAAACAATCCCTAAAAATCCTCTCTTTTAGATGTCTTAACTGCCCTTTCTTAAATCCCTATTAATAAAGCAAAGACTTTGCTGTTCCCCTTAAATGATGCATGGTGTGATATCATTGGTTCTATTCGGGCATGTCAGGGTGTCAGGATAGTGTTTATATTTGTGGTTGTTATGATATTCCCAATGCAAAACATGATGGCTAGAAACTGTAGAACCCTATTCACTGCGATCCAGGATATATTGCTGTCATGTTCCACTTGACTCTGTTTTTCTACGAAAGATTCAGTCTATTAAAAATAGAATAGTTCCAAAAAATATTATTTCTATTTAGACATCTTCCGGTAGGAAGGATGAGCTGGGTTGCTAAGCTGTGCAAGTTGCATTTTCATTTTTTTGTGGAATAATGCAATCCCCATAATCATAAGGTTAATGCTGCCAGAATGCTGGGGGGGGGGGGGGTTGGGCTTTCATAGTGTATCACTTATACCACCAATGCTTCAGTGGGCTTGCAGATGACTAGGGCTGGGGTTAACCCAGACCATTCTGGTTCTAAGCTGATCCTAAGGTTATCTACCTCCTCTCATCCCTATTAAAGGGTAGAGATGCTTGCAAGGTATGTTATCCTGGAGGCTTGTGAAGATGGTGGACCAAGCATTGCAAAGATGTAGAGAAAAATGTTTTCTTTTATAGAGAGAGGATCTGGTTTAAGGCAAGTTTTTCATAGAAGGGGAAACCAATCGCCTGGTTTAATAGTGTTGCATCCAGTATTAATTTTAAGGATTTTTGGCAGAAGAGCTATTCTCAGTTGAATTTGGGTGGAAACATGAGGTGGTGGCAATTTCTACAGATCTCTTCCCTAGAATCCAGGGTATGCAAATGGCTAGAGTTGTGGGAGGGGGGGCATTCAGTTAACCTTACTCTCTCACTTTGGGGGTTATCACTCTTGTTGGCTGAAGTCCTAAGGTGAGCTTTCTTTATAAGTGGGTTTCTTAGCCTTGACGCATAGGTGCCTGAGACTATTATCTTCAGAGTTTTCAGTTGATGAATGAACAAAGGTCTTTAAGGACTGTTTTCATCCTCAGTTACCTGAATTGTCCTCTGTAACTTTGTATTAAATGATCTATGTGTGGCAGCTATTCATGGTAGCTTCCTCTGCCTGAGTGTTACTGATATGTTTTTTGGAAGTGGATTGTGTCCTTATGATTTGGGACTCTCTGATTATAAAAGTGGTGTGGGAAAGGCTGTATCATTCTGTATATTGGGCCACACAAATATTTTTGCCAGATCTTAATGCCGGTATGTTTTGGCTTATGGGCAGTTCAAGGGTAAAACTGGGGATACCAAACAATGTTTGGGCTGCATCTTGTATTGCCCTTTTGGGTCTATATTATAACATCGAAGTTACGAAACATCGAATAAAATATGGTCGACACCATATTGTCGAAGTGCCGTAACTTCGAAAATAAAAAAAAAAAAATAAAACTTTAAAATTTTACCCTAACGGGTTTAAGCAGGGAGGCAAGCCCCCCCACACCCCCCGCTACTTACATATACCAACTCCGAGACCGCACTACATTGCAGTAAATGGAAATCTCCCCTTAGGGAGATTTCTATTTACATGATCGAGATTCTGAGCATTCAATATTCTTGTGCCGACAATGTCAGATTCGACATTGTCGGCTTTCGAGAATATAATGTAGACCTGCCCTTTTAGCTATCATTTTCAAGTACTGAAGGGTTATGCAGGTGGACTCGAGAAAAGAAATGTCTAGTTATTTATTTATGTAGAGTTTTGAATGTTAGAAAGTCTAGTTCTTTAAATATTGACTTTTTATCAACAACTTTTCCTTATTGTTAGAAACTTGAGTTTTTGTAGTGTTATATATGTTTTTTGTGATTGATAGGTTGGTATGACAGTGTTCATTTTTTAATGTCAATATTGTATGATTATATGGTTTATAATAAAGTTTACACTGGAAAAAAAGTTTTAGGTTTAGGGAGTGGAAAGGGAGTTTAGAGGTTGGGATCAATAATGGAATGTAGGTTTAGGGACAGGGGGTGGTGCTGTAGGATTAAGGACTGATTGGGGATTCTAGCTGGCAGATTGGAGCTTTACGTTTAGGGAGTAAGAACTCAGGTAAGGACCTGTATGGGAGTTACATGTTAGAGTTAGGGCTCTGTAGGGTCAGTTGTTAGGGGTGCTAAGTAGAAAAGTAAGACTGAGCTAGTGGCAGTTAGCGTACTTGTCTTTAAAGCAAGTGCTTGTGAGCAAGTGTGTTGCAAGCTGCTTGCACATGAAAACTTATAGGAGACTAATGAGACCTACTTTTGTTCCTTATCTGATATGGAAAAGCTATAATGTGCCTGAAAAATCAGTCAGCATATCCTGCTTTCTCCAGTTAGCAAAAATTTAAGAAATCTGGTATAACCACCTTGACAAATAAATCTGTTGTGGGACTCAACAAACTAACATCTGGACTACAGCCAACAATGATTGAATAAAGACAGCAAATGCTGCTGTAACAAAATTAGCCAATAACACCACCTTTGCATTGAATAATTATTATTCTTATCCTTGTGACTTCAGTGCAAATTTTCTCATTCATTTCATCACAGTGGCAAAGATACATTTTACTGTGAAAAAAATGCAGTTCACTGATGGCAGAATTTGCTTCTCTGTTAAGAGATAAAGAGTTAAGATTCAGCTGTGCTTCATTGTCCTATAGAATTAAATTTCATTTACTTCTGCAGAGAGAGTTATAGCTGATCTACACTTGGATGGTATTTAGATCAGTTTCCTGTGAACGGTTGGATAGTCACCTTCCCACTCACCTACATCAGGTAAGCTGGGGCCACCATAGGGTAGACCCTTAACCCCTTTTGGTTTCCTCGTACTTTCCTGGCCTTTTGTAGTAGTTTACAGATTAAGGGATTGTGAATGGAAGCAGACACTATGCTCTCAAGGGTACAAGCACCAATAATGTTTTTGTGGTTTGTGAAGGCCTTTGGGGGAGTGGTTGGTATGCCACCTGGAAAGGCATGTCCTAAACTTGCTTATTACTCTGTCATTGCATGAATTATTGGTAATATGTTACAGTTTTTGGTTCATATTCAATAATGGGTTGCAATGCCTACCTTGGTTTGTCTTGTTATTTTAGTGGATCAGGTGCAAGAGAAATTAAAAAAAGTGACTGCAGGATAAGTGACAGGTTAGCTGGATATAAGCATATGTATGTGGCTAAGCTGTATGTGATATATTCATATAAGAAAATCCAGACACATTGCCTCAGTAAGGTTAACTCTATAAAGAACTGCAAAAAGAGATGTAAAATAGCAAATGGAACCCCTTTATCTATTACTTGCATTCCTTCAGATGAACAGTTAAGTTAAAATTGCAACATATTTAATTAAATTAAAAAAAATAGTTCATTATTTTTTTCAGTACATTCATTATAACATGCAAATAATTCCTAAATATAATAGAATTGTACATATCAGAGGTGTACTACTAATTGTCTAAGACCTAGACTAATTGAATCTAAGAAATATTGGTGGAAATGACTAAAACTAAGCTGGACATCAGTGCAGTGGTTTGTTTTGATATCTTGCAAGTTGGGGAATCATAATAAATTTACATTTCCGACAAAAATTTTGCACTGGGAGTCCATTCTCAAAGGAATGATCAAAATACATTTCCCTTTACTTTCAACCCACCATCCATTTTATAAACAAAGCATGCAGCTCTTTTACTTTGTTTTTCATTCAGCTCTGGCTAGCATATACAATAGCTCCTAGGTGTATAACACAGAAATTACATCTACCATGTACTCTATTTTTTGCGTACATAAATCAAGATTAGCATATGCAATATAGCATATTTATGGCATTAACTCAAAGAACTAGACAAAAGCAATAAGTACCACGCATGTTCCTTCCTGTTGGCAAAACAAGAACAGCAATAAAATATATCCAAACAACTTTCATACTGTCCTGTCAGGCCTCTTGCCTTCCACAATTCAGTTCATCAATATTTTTAGGAAACTGTTCCCTTTGTTCTTTTGTGAACCTGATCTGTTTGATGCAATTTAAGATCACATCTTCAAGTTTAGGATTTGATCTTGAGGATTTTTTCAGGACATACCAGACTGACCCAGTCTGGCATGGACATAATCTTTTACCACAGTTCTAATAACTATCATACAGTGTGGCACCATTTGGCACAGTTGCACTGGTCCAGGGCAGGCATAATTTGCAGATTGTTATTTTTCATTATAGTTTATAAACCTACATCAGCTGCTAACTCTAATATAAAATTTCTTACAGATACACAGACATGCTACCATCATATAAATTATACTATTTCTTATTTGCAATCACAAATCAAACCATTTTTTTCTCACAAGAGTACTTGCTGAATGTAGTAGGTACCATATAACATTAATTCTACTTCATCTATTGCATTTTCTCACTTTATGTCCACTTTTACAAGAATTTGTTGTAATGATCTTGAAAATATAAAACAAAGGGATAGAGTTCCTCCCTGATTTGAACTCTATATTTGCATAGAGTGACGTGCCCCAGGATTCAATCAACTCCAAGTAGGCTTCTCGCAGAGCCTACACAGATTTTACATGTCAGCGTGATGGTGCATGGCGAGCAGCAGCATGCAATGCATATTAATGAGCCGCTGTGTAAGCTACATTTTGTGGTTGGCAACTATGCTGCTGGCCTGGAAACCATGTAAGTGAACACAGATATCAATTCATTTGTAAAACAGAGCACCTACAGTCTGAAGATTTGCATGGAATTTGCATGGATTTTGCACGGAATGCCACAATGACCACCAGGGCTTCACAGATAGATTTGAATCTGTTAGTTCAACATATCTCCACAAAGGCCAATATAATGCAGCGGCATTTAACCAGAAATAAGGACATAATTACCATAGATGTCACATAAATGTGGTAGAATGAAAATCAAACATATCTGTCATCACCTTTGAGCAAGATATGGGGACAAAGACATACATAATGGGGGGACAAAGGCCCAAAAATATGGACAGATATTTAATATTGCGCTTCCAAACTTAGAAAGTTGATAAAATAGATAGGTTGTACATTAGCATGAACTGCGCAAAGAGCATGAAATTTGAAACTTAAATGTCAGTCATCAGTTTCTGATTTCCCTCCACAATGACATGCCAATGATTTGCTAGAAAACAAAACTGTAATGAGCAAAAGATCACAGATATAAGAAAAAATCTGGATATTCTGCACAAATCAGCAGAGTTGAGAGGTATGCACTCAAATGTATACTCAAATGTAATTAATACTGAGTCACATTAGTGCTGAGATCATCCCAGTGATGTGGCAGAAAGCATCAAATTTGATAAGAAAAACATTTGGACATCCTGGGAATATCTGGACAATTGAGATGTATGAATGTGAAGTATAAGGTGCAAACACAGTACAGGACAGTGTAGTTACAGTACGGAGGATTGTGATGTCCCATTCCTTGTATTCTCTACTGAAGCTGTGTTAATGATCTATAACAGGACATGGGACTGCCATGTAAAATGATCACTCAGTGGAAGTGTGTGTGTATTTAATAGGGGCACAAAGATGAATTGTAGGAATGAACATAGAGAAAGAGGACAGGTGAACTCCCTCATATACTGCAGAAAAGGGCATGTCAATGGAAGATGGCTGTAGCAGTAACTCCAAGCACATATTTATAGGGTAGAGTAAGGACTGCCACAATCATGGCCAATATCAGAATAAGACCACCACTAATCCCATGCCTCTTACATAACATATGTAATGTAGAGTGATAAAGAGATGAGTCTGCACACACACACACACACACACACACACACACACACACACACACACACACACACACACACGAGCAACTATTATGATACATCCACAGTCTGTGAGGGTAACCATGTAATATCTGCTGGAGATATTAATAGGGACACTGCTATACCTGTAGTGGCAGTATGGGCAATGCAGGCTAGTTGTCTAGTGTACATGGTGTATATATATATATATATATATATATATATATATATATATATATATATATAAATATATATATATATATATATATATATATATATATGGGTTCACTACAAAGTTTTGAAATCCCAAAATCTTGAGTTTCAAAATATCGAGTTCAGAATCTTGAGATCTTGGAATCTCAAAATTGTGAACCCCCCCCAAAACACCAGCCAACACACTAAAACATGTGTATGCAGGGGGGCCGCACTCCCCACAACTTAAATATACCAACTCCGAGATCGCACTACAACGAGGGACAAGGGAAATCTCCCGGTCTGCACTGCATACTGATCTTCGTTCAGGATTTCAAAGTTTTGAAAATTCGAACATATGATCTTCGATCATATGAAATTCAAAGTTTTGAGCTTCGAAATTCTGAATGGAACCCATATATATATATATATATATATATATATATATATATATATATATAGATAGATAGATATTTATATATGGAAAAAACATGCTGTCACAGAAGAGAGGCACATGCCATTAATGTGGTCAGACACCTAAGTATATAGTGTGTCCATAAGCAGAACAGGTAGCACGAATGCATCTGGTGTAGCAACTTGATTGGTGTTCCATCAGACAATCATGTATATTCCTGTGACAAATGTGGTACACTTCAGTTACACTTCACTGGAAGTTGTGTAGGGAGGTATATGAAGAAGGGTGCATTGTACACAGTTATTGGTGTGATAAAGTCTGGGAGCCATGAAGTTGTTATGGCCTCTGATGTGCATGTCCTTCACATACCCAGTACTTGTGTTACATTCAAGGGAGTAGCCAGCCTTGCGACTACATGCTGGTGTATTTTCCACTTACTCTCTACTCCAGGACACAAGTCACATACCTATAGGTCTGATTATAGGGAGAGATATCCACATTATACGTGAGTGGTGTGTCTGTTTCCTGATTCAACATATCCCCTCCATGTATGTCATCACTGAGGCAGTGGCAGCAGTTTTTGGTATGTGTTGATACTGTCTGTATTATACTAATATCACTGTTGGATCAATGATTGTCAACAAGCTATGGTCCTTCAGGCAGCTCTTTGGATACAACATGTGTATGTCATCTGTGATGTACATCACTTAACTACTGGGCATGAAGGGGCTTAGCAGCCACCTCTGATGTACCAATCTGATCACTGGACCTGCTATATATGTCAAGTCACACATTTCAACATAGTGTGATGCCACATATGTGATACACTGGTCTACCCATTTGGCGATATAGCTGTTTATGGCCACATATGACAGTGTTGATTGAATACCTCAGTGTGGATTTGTGTCAAATGCTTGACCCATTCAATTTCCACAGGATGATACTGTTGTCATCATGCATGCCCTCAATGACCTCTTTGAGGACATCTATCAGAGCTAACCGACCTGATGTAGCATTAACAATTCACACAGGTCTGTTTCTCACACCTGCAATATTATTACTGTACATGCAGAGGAGGTTCATGATGACATGTTGGTCTAGCTCACAGCTGAGGAGAGTCAGGATGTCTCTATACATGCATATATCAGGTGCTGTCCCCCCAATGCAGGCAGATGCATGTTCATGTACACCCTTGTATTGCAACATAGGCCATGTGGAGTGTGTGTTGAACTGTGTATTCATCCAGATGAGGAAAGCGTATGTCCTGAGTCATGCCAAAGGTGATCTGTGATGCTGTCACAGCCCACTGATTCTGTGCGATAGGCCTGGATGAAGGTAAGACAGTGCATACTGTCCATTGTTATCTGGCCTAGGGTTTTGACACAATCACACACGTAGGTATTATTGAGAAAACCCACATGCTGGGGATTAAACCATGTGTCATTTGATGGGTAACCAATTGGCTGACTGACAGAACACATCAGGTGAAAGTTGCTGAATCAGTCTTTTCCAGTGGAGCTCTCACCACTGGCAAACCTCAGGGATCTGTGCTTGGCCCTTCACTGCTTGAACTGTATTTCTCAACAATTCAGGCTAAAGTATATAGCCTTTGGCTTACCAAGTTTGCTGATTCTTGTATATTGTGTGCAATCATTGAGTTCACCAATAGCGAAAACATAGTACAGGAGGAGCTAACAAACACAACTGAATGGTGACAAAGGCACACGTACAAATAAACGCAGAAATGTGTGCTTGTGATGTTGTCCATCTAAAAAGTGGAGCCCCTTGTTATCACAGCATTGATAACAGTCCTGCTATGCAGAAACCCAGTGATGCAAGCACTGGGAACACATGTAGATGGCAATCTGAATGTTGGCCACTAAGTGATTACACTGTTATTGAAAGCCTATGTTGTGCACATAATAATTCATGCCATCATATTGAGATCTTAGGGTTGTATGACAGAACTGTAGTGAAATCTCATTTCAACACTAACATAGCATAATGCTCTGCTTTTACATGTACCTCACATGTAGCAGCTGGAGAAACCACAGGGCTTTCTCAGCATAACAGCACAGGGCCTACAAACCATGCCATCATATATGTGGATAGATTAAAATCCATGTCACTGCAATCATTATTGTATAGGATGAGGTGACTTCTGCCTAGCCTCCAAATCAGTCTCTGACCCTGTCCTGGTGGAAGTACTGCATATCCAAAAATGTGTTATAGCTGATGACATCAGGAGTGTCTGTTGAGGAAAATATAACAGTGCCCACATGCTGGTGTAAAATGCTTTCTGTAATGTCAAGCAACAGCTCACAAATACACACATGCACACACACCCACCCACATACACAAACACCCAGTTGACTGCAGTGAGAATAGAACCTCTACCTATTTAATCACACAGACTACAGAACCCAGTACTCTATGCAAGCAGCACAGCTCAAGTACAATTTGGACTGTCTCAGACACCACTTTATAGCTGATGACATCAGCAATGTCTGTTAAGGAGTAGATAACAGTGTCCCACATATCCCATAAGTTGGTGTAAAATGCTCTCAGTAATGTCAAGCAACAGCTCACACACACACACACACACACACACACACACACACTCACACACGCACACACGCACACACGCACACACGCACACACACACACACACACACACACACACACACACACACACACACACACACACACACACACACACTTTATGGCAGTGAGAATAGAACACCTATCTATCTAATCACACACACTCGAGAACACAGTACTTTATGCAATCATCACAGCTCAAGTCCAACTCGGAGTGTGTCAGACAACATTTCATAGCTGATGACATCAGCAGTGTCTGCTGAGGAGAAGATAACAGTGTCCTCCATGCTGTTGTAAAATGCTCTCTTTAATGTCAAGCAACAGCTTACACACACACACACACACATGCGAGCATGCACACAGTTGATTGCAGTGAGATCAGAACCCCTACGTACACAGACTATAGAACACAGTACTTTACGTAAGCACCATGGCACAAGTCTGATTTATATAGGAGTGCAGGTGAATTTATAGTAGATGACAGTAGGCCATGTGGGAGACAAAGGGTTGGGAGGCCTGCAAGAAATGGATGTCTAGGCATGTGCAAGCATCAAAATACTGGCAATCTATGGCACTGGAGAAGTAACTGTAGGATAGACACTTCTGTTCTGTTTTCTAGACATAGAGACAGATGCACACACACACAAACACACACACACACACACACACACACACACACACACACACACACACACACACACACACACACACACACAGTCAACTGCAGTGAGAGCAGAACCCCTACCTATTTAACTACACAGACTACAAACAGTACATTACACAAGTGCCACGGCACAAGACTGACTTATACAAGAGTGCAAGTGAAATAATAGTAGGTGACATCAGCAGGCTATGTGGGTGGCAACAGGTTGGGAGGCCTGCATAGGCACATAACTTCATAGGTTCAGATGAGACCACTAGCCTAATAGCACTAGGGTATTTAAAAGTCTAGTTCATGATGGAGGTGCACCCCACAACTTTGAGAGTTTGTATTCTATCATTGGGCCAGTTGGCTATCCATCTAGTACTGTATGGCCTAATTCCCAGATGGAATATCTTTACTATGACATGAATAGTGGATACTGTAAAAGGCTTTGGATAACTCATCATAGTTGTTATGTCCTGTTATCCCTCATCCATGTCTTTCGGGTCAGTATCCAAGAAGTCTGCAAGGGTCAGTAAGCAAGATCTACTCTTGACAAATCCAAAATTGGTAGGTTCAAGTAAGTTAAATGTCACCTATGTCCCTGTGGATATGGTCCATGCTGATTCCTGAACTAGCCCTATGATAAAGCTTTTTAGGCTTAATGGTCAATAGTTGTAGTTCTGCATGTTACCAGATTGATGTGCATTGCATAGCACAGATTTCATATTACATTTTGTAGTGTGGTTGATGTACATGTGGAAAAGTTACTGAGACCCCAGGGTTGCAGTGCTTGAGGGGTGCAAACACATGGTTGTATTGTAAATATGTTACATACTGCTAGATAGGGCCCTCAGTTTTTAATGTTTCCACATGTAATTTCATGTCATGCACAGAAAATGGACAGTAAACAGCAGTAATACAGCATAATCTAAACATTTCCATAACACAAAGAGCAACAGGTTTGTGTTACAGTTAGCAAAGTGCATATGCATGCAAGATACACATGTTTGCATGTAGGTAAGAAGTGCACAAACACGAGCTGCATTACTAAAACCTGACAGTACTGAGTCTTTGAAATATGCCTGCAGCTTAACTGACTCTGTGGCAGTACGTGTTAGAGCATTGATACATTCCTGTTTTGGGCCAGACGGTACTGGGTTTGAATACTAGTGTATCAAATACTTTAAAATACTTTTCATTACAGGGTGATAATGCAATGAGATGAATTGTTTATACAAGATGGATTGCTGTGTGTTGGCATAGCATAGTGGGGTTAAGCAGCATTGCACAGAGGTAACCGCAGCATTTTGACGCAGCTTACCATCACTGCACATTGGTGTGCAATGACCACCTCCTTGCAAACATGGAGCACAAAAAGTGAAGAGATCCATTGCTTTTTCTGCTGCTTATGTGTGTTGTGTATGATTCTATTTTTTGACCAGATTAAAGGTGTTAAAATGTGTTAGATAGGAAAATGGAGAAATGGAGAGCAAGCAGGGGGAAGAACAAAGTCTGACAGCTAGTACTGAGTCTTTGGAATACACCTGTTACTTAACTAAATCTGTGGCAGCATGTGTTAGTGCAATTAATGCAGTGATACATTCCTTTTGGGGGCCAGATGGTACTGGGTTTGAATACAGCTGTATATAATAATTTTAACTACCTTTACATTACCATTGCTGTGCACAGTTGTGCAATAATGCATTGAAGAAAAGAAATGGGGACGATAAGACAGTGGTGAAATGGGGAGCAAGCAGGGGGAAGAACAAAGTGAAAGCAGGCAGGAATGTGCAGGAGGTAGGAAGGAAAGAACCATAACTATCCATTTCTTTAACAGTGTAAAGTGAACATATGTGCAAAATATTAACTAAATTTGGACTGTCAACTCCAGAGAGAGGGGTGGCCACAGCACAGTCATGTTGTATAGCCAGTTGGACCAAATCAAGTGTGTCAAGAAGACAAGTGTGCAAAAAGGAGAGCTATGAATGTGATGATTTTTTTTTTTTTTTTTGTGGGACAGGTGCCCATTTTTTTTTTCTTTGAAAGAGAGAAATGTTGGGGAAAGGACGTAGGTATGTCTGGGTCCGGCAAGTTGGGTAGGTGAGGAGGGAATTCCAGACAGACAATACAAACAAGACAAGAAACAGGGATGGTGATTGACACAAAGTATTGGGGGACACCATGATGGGGTGAAGGCTGCTGTATCCAGAATCCACAGTCATCAATCTTGGTGTCAGTGAGAAATGAGTCCTCATCCAATGGACTGTCATCACTGTCATCTCAGTATGCCACTGGCTGGAGTACTTGACATCTCTTTCTCCTCCTCCTACTGCATAAAATGAGGAAGAGCAGCCACTCCAGGCAGCTTGTCATGCACCAACAGTGTGGCACACAACCCTATGCACCATCCTTGACATCTCAGTGCAGGTGATAAAATCACTATCTTGGCTACTGCTCCTGGAAGGTAGAAGAGGACCGACCTCTGGGGCAGGACTAATTGAGGGGGCAGGAAATGCAGGGGCAACAGAGGTGGTGCTGCTAGGCTGGCTCCAAGACATGCTGGACAATTTTGCTGGAGCCGGTGGAGGGGACATGTGGATCCTATGGAGCAGGCCTATCCTGCTGTGCTGTGAAGCATTTAGTGATGTGGTAGACATGGAAGACATGGACACATTTTGACAACATGTAATAAAATACAACAAAAAAATGTAAAATATATATATATAAAATAAAATAAAAATAAAATAGAAAAGAGAGTTAAGGGTTGGGGTGAGAGCAAAAAGAGATAAGATTAGTACTTTCATATGTGATATACAATGCATTAATACAATTATTTGACTCGGTTATCTCAACCTTTACTTTTAAGGCTATGACCTCCTAACTGAGAACTTGTACTTTTGCGATTACCACCTGACACCATCTCCAGAAATGCCTGTCATGTCTACCATGTCTCAAGAGCAATGTTGAGTGATGCTTTCTCACTAATTCCAGTTATTGTATTTACTGGGAGTGCTCACACTGTTTGAAAATGTTGATCTTCACTTATCATTGCAGAAATAAGGTGCTCGTCAGTAGGCACCTCTGAGCACCGTGGTTGTGCATTGGTAAGTGGAGCACAACAGTAGCAAGCAAAGCAAATTCAAGGTTATTTGATGCACAGGCAGTTGTGTATGTGTGTTAGGCAAATGTGAAGGCCATGTCAGTCCAGATAGCAGAAATATACTTATAGGAATATAGTACACAATATACCCACAGTCATACATTTGAGAATAAATGTGATAATACATAGATAAATTAATACATAACTGACACAATACTAGTGCCTCAGCCCTCATACATATAATTAATATCAGATACACCATGTCAAGTGTTATAAGTGAGACTGACTATAATGTGAAGTGGAACAACAGTAAAGGTATATGGAATAAGCTGTATTTGAACCCAGGACCATGTGTATGGCAGTCCCACACTTATACCTATTGCCACTAGAAGGTTGAGAAACACTTGTCTATGTTGCACTTCATTGCTATAAACAGTAAAACAAAGGTTGAACATCTTGTACAAGAACCTAAGACCATCTGTACTCCAGCCCTATACTTAACACCTGCTGCCGTAGGACTAATTACACAACATTCCCTATGTTCAGAAGTTCATAGGTGTGTACTAGGCTAATGGCCCTGGGGCCTTTACAAGCCTAGCCATAGAATTACCCTGGCATAGTGCCACCCGACCTTAGTTCCTAGTGCCTCTGTCAAGTAGAGCCACTGGTGTTATCCCTGGGGTGAATTTTCTGTTTCCCATCCACTCATCAAGATTTCTCTTGAAGAGGGTCAGAGAGGTGCTCTGCTTGACATGTATGGGAAGACTGTTCCATAGCATGGGTAGTTTCTAGGTTATGAACCTATCCCTCCAGCATGTTCTGTTAATTGTGGTAATGAGGCCGAGATCTCTGGAGTGTGTGGTGTGGAGGGATTTGGATTTCTTTAGATGTAGCATTTCTAACAGAGCTGGGTCAGACATGGCTTTGTAAGTCAAGCAAAGATTGCCTCTAAGTAGGCGATATGAGACAGAGAATAGTTGGAGTGGCACTGCTTGTTAAAAAAGGATGTATCATTGTAAGAAAATATGAACAAGTAGCAGAGAACTGCATATCAGATTGTCTTGTTGGTCACAGTAAGGGCATTCTGTAGGATGTCAGCATCACTTGGGGAGTAAATAATAGCTCCCAACTTGAAATTGTCTGCGAACTTTGTCAGCCAGAGTCCCTTCGTGTTGACCTGGACTTCAGATAAATAGATACCAAACAGGAGAGGACTCAGGACCTAACCCTGTGGAACTCCACTCATGACTAATCGGCAGTCTGACTTGAAGTCAGCTACTTTCACACTGTGGGTACTATCTGTGAGCCACTTTGCAACCCACCTAGTGATATAGGGGTTGATACCAAGCTTAGTGAGTGTTTCTATGATTCCTGAGTGGGGAATGTTATCAAAAGCCTTGGCCAGATCAAGGTAGGATGTATGAACCACCTTGTCTTCATCCACAGCTCTGGTGACTGAGTTGACCAGGCATGATCTACCCTATACAAAACCAAACTGTGTGGGATCCAGAGCTTGGAGATTCCCTATATCCTTGTTTATTATGTCCATGATGATGCGTGCCATAGCTTTGCATATCAGACTCATCAGGCTAATGGGGCAACAGTTCCCAGGGTCTGTAGTCACTCCTCCTTTGTGGAGAGGATAACTGTAGCAGTGTGCCATTCAGCAGGGACAAAGCCTGAGGTGAGGCTGTGATTGAACAGAGCACACAGGTGAGGTGCCAGTTCACTCTGTAGTTCATGTAGAACACAACCAGGGATATTGTCAGGTCCCATAGAAGCTGTATTCTTGGCCTTGGACAGTGCTGATTTAACCTGTGCAGCAGTAATACTGGGTGCCTGGCAATCTACTGGTATTATGATTGGTCATTTGGGGGTAAAGTTGGCACCACCTTTCTTGGCCAGTATATGGCAATATCTGTTGGCTCGGTATAGTAGATACCATTGTAAAGTAGCTCAGAGCAAATTTGGTTATTGCCATGGAGATTCTTTACATAACTATAGAAGGCCTTGTGGTTGTCTTTATTATCTGCTGCAATTCTATTTTAATACCTAGCTTTAGAGGATTTGATGAGGGATCTCAACTTTTTGTTGAGGCAAATAAGGGAATTTTTCCAGTCTTGGGACTTCACCTTATTCTGCATCAGTTTCCTCCTTCTGTTGTAGAGTTTGTTTATGGCAGGGGAAAACCAGATTGGCTTTCTTTTTTTCTGAAGGAGAGTGTCTTGGTTCTATTGGGTATGGTGAGATCCATGCATTTGTGTACGTATTCGTACAGTGCATTGGTGTATGATTCTGCAGTCATGCAAGTATTCTCCATTTGCATGGGTGCCGTGAAGTTAGCCACCTCTGTTTTTAAGATCCCAAAGTTAGCTTTGGAGAAGTGTTTTATGGTGGTTACCTTTGCTGGTGGGTTGGGAAGGATGTGGATTTCCAAGGTGATTAGTTTGTGGTTGGATCTAACCAGGGAGAAGCTGACTATTGGTGTAGAGCAATGGGTGCCCATGTTAGTAATGACCAGGTCAAGGATGTTGCTACCTCTAGTGGGGGTAAGAACAAGCTGGTCCAAGGCATTGGAATTAATGAACTCCAGGAAATATTGGGCAAGTGTATTTGTACATGAGTAGTTTACCCAGTTAATGGAGGGGTAGTTGAAATCACCTAGTAAGAGAGTGTTAGGTTGGACCCTAATATTCTCCAGGGTGCTTAGGAATATGGAGTGCAGGTCTTGGGACATGGTTGAGGACCTATAGTAGGCTACGACCTGAATCACTGTCTTACCCAATGTTAGTTGCACCTGAAGTATCTCTGATGCATTATTTTGGGCTACCAATCTGGAGGTGTGTGCATCCTTTATGAATATGGAGACACCTCCACCTTTGGAGCTTCAGTCTAAGTTCAGGGGCCAAAAGGTGTGGAATGAGTTATAGCCTGGTAGTGCAGGGGTGCTTTCTGCTGCCTTAAACCAGGTCTCTGTTACAGCACAAATGTCAATGTCCTCCATTTTAAGGAGTGCCTCGAGTGAGTGCATTTTGAGATTTAGACTTCTAGCATTGAGCAACATGACCCTCAGATTGCATTTGTTTGTAGCTATTATGGTGGTAATTTGGTCTTTGGAACACCACCTAAAAAGGCACTATAGGGGTGGCAAGAGCCTTGGCCAGTATCCGTAAGCCCAGGGGTGACAGATGCAGGACATCTCTGGCAAAACATCAAGGTCTGTCAATCATGTCATCCCAGGCAGACAGATACTGAATCCCCTTAGAATGACACCAGAAACTTAGCCAGTTGTTGAAATCAATCATTTTCTGCTTGTGCTGTGGTATCATTCTGGGTGATGGTAGGATGCTGTTCAGGGGTAGAGTCATACCACCCTGGACTACATAATCCGAGAGCTCCTCCATGTCTCTTTTCATGTAGTCCAGGGAGGTAAGTCTCAGGTCATTCACAGTGCTACTGTTACTAATCATTCTTAAGGTCTCACTGTTAACAGCAGTGCAATGTCACTTATTGGGTTTCTGGGATGCCCAATACTATTACTTGAATGCATTTGTTTTCTATTTTTGGCTGTCTGGGTCTTGTCTGGCTAGTTGTCCAGTTCGCACAGTGATGCACTTTGTGCAAATGAGATAAGCACACCCAAACCTGACACTCATATTTCTCTGGTTCCCGTGTTTGCACTAAGCTGTGCATCATGCAAACACTGGCCAATGGAAAAAAAAGAAAAGGGAGAGGTAGTTGAAATGAGGAAAAGCAACCTATGACATACATACTAGAAAATGTTAGTACACATGAGATATTGCTACATAGGTCTGGATTTGAATTTCCACTCCAATGCACCTTCAGAACACAGGATGGGTGCCTTATCCTTCTTTACCATGCAAACAGGTTTGCAACAAGTAACTTAACTCAATATGCACATAACCAACTGCAACAGCTTCAATAGTGATATCAAACCATACAATTATTATTTGTACATTTAATAGTTTTGGATGCAATGCACCTAGTGATCACACAAACTGTCTTGATTATTGCTTGCAAATATACAGCTCTGTCTTACATTTCTGTGTTTGTTGCCCATTCTTTATGTATCTATGCAGTAATCTGAGACATGGAGTGTGTACGCCATTCTATATCATTGGCCTTAAAATGTGTGAGGATATTAAGTGGAAATAATATCATATGCAGTTACCAAAAATGAAGGTCAGGTTGGATGTGAAGGAACACAACCTGTGACTTGTGTGCTCCTTACTTACATTTCCAACATTAGATTTAACACTTTGTAGATGTGACCAAACACACCCACTGGATGTAAGGCAGCCTGCAGTGTTGTGTTTTCCTTCTCCCAAACACTAATCTGTCACAGTACCAATCCATTAAAACAAAACACTGAGGAAGTGGCTGCACTATGTTTACATACCCACATGGATCCAATTTTTAGAAATTCAGCAATTCTAATGAGTTTACACCTCATTTGCATCTTCACCATACTGACAGCCCTGAATCTACACCATATAAAAAGGCAATTGTGTAGCTAGGCAAACTGATGGTGACGAGGCTTGCTTATGTGGAGAATACTGATGATACGCTATTACTTTTGGATATGTCTGCACAGAGAATCACTGAACTTCAGAAGGTATGCTTCCATTTTTTCAGCTACATACTGCATATGCTGGAAAGTATTGAAGAAAATTATGAAGCAAAGGATTTTACACTTTTATCTGTATGCATTACTTTAAAGTGTACTGATGGCATGGGCATGTTTGCCAAGACATTTCAGAGGTATACTTGATTACCAATATATGAAAATGCAATGCATTGTGATAAATATGTATAAATGTTTCAGCGACAGTTCCTTTGATAGCACTTTTATCATTTCAAAATTGTTTGTTAGCAAAATGTGTGTTTTTTATATTCTTTTGTAGGTGGGGGAGCAAAGGTGAGTTATTGTTATGGCACAAACAGGGATAGACTGTTCTTTTGTGGGTGGGGGGAGCAATGTGAGTTACTGTTATACCACAAACAAGGATATGTAGCTCTATTAGTGTGATAAAAGGATATACCATTCATTCTTGTTATTACATAATATACTCCAGGTTCAAAACTTACCTTGCAAATGCAGCAGTTGACATGTTTCTGTCCGTATGGACTCCTTTACATGGCTGTATTCCAAAAGTTTTGGAATTTGCAGGGAAAACCATCACAGAGTCTACATGGATGCCTGGTATCTAGTTCAATAGCTACATCATATTAGATTGGTTATGCTGTAATTGGCATGCCACTGTGTTTACCTTGTTTGTGTGGGGATGCACGCATCTACACAGCTCTTACTGAATCTAAAACTTTCCATGCCCATGTACGTATCATGCAGTGACATGAACATGATGAAACATGACTGTGTAGGCTTTATTGAATCCTGGGGACTTTTTATTTCTTGGTTATTTATTGACACCACTTGCTAAAACAAAATCTGTTCTCTTTGGGTCGAACTAAATATACAAAATCAAGGGACCCTTGCTTCTGAGAACCAGATCTCTTGATTGTGTAACCATTGCATTTGGAATGCCAGAGTACATCATTCACTGAGATTAACACTGAACATACTTTGCAGATTTTATGAATTTGAGAGACCATCATTATTACTATCAAACTGGCCAAGGCTAGACAGTTTCTTAGCAATACCTTTAGAGTTCCATGGTTTTGTTTAGATGACAATCTGTAGAGGCACCTGCTGGGTCTTCTTATTTTCAGGACAAACATTGAGTTCCATAATATGAGATCAGATTTGATATACATGGGCCAGTCCCACAAATCACCAGTTCAATAACTATGGAGCATTGTCTTCCCAAGGATGTAAAACTCCCTCTCCATTTTGATGCAATTTTGTAACACTCTGGGACATTTCCCACTCTCATTTGAAAGATAAAAATCTGGGATCTTGGTCAGACAATATGTCCATTTTTTTATGATGTAATTCTGCTCATAGTCGTAGTCATAGCCTTATTCCAGAACACTGCTGCTACTAGCACCACTCTATGAATTTCAGTACTCTGGCACTTATTACATTTTAATACTCCTCTGTTGTTCTATTTAATAATGCCATGCCACTTATATTTTACTTTACAGGATATAATTACATTTTTACACTGTGTTCTTTATAGTTTGTGGTACCATGATGTCTTGTTAAATTTACTGTAAATGTTTGTGTGTGTGTGTGTGTGTGTGTGTGTGTGTGTGTGTGTGTGTGAGTGAGTGCTTGTGTGTGTATCAGCTGCTTACACTATTTTATCCATGTTATCTCTGCATTATATACAGTTTTCAGTCTCTATAGCAATGTCATTCACACATGTTTATAATTCACTTTGTATTTCTTCATCTAGTTAACACTTATATTTGCCTTATATTGTCCATGTAAAAAGCTCCTCTGCTGAGTAAAAAATGATGAATGTGGTATTTTTCTAACTTGAACTAGACAGTGACACTTGTAAAATGATCAGAATTTCAGACTCTACACTGATTGATTTATACTGTACACATTAATGACTCTTGGTAGCATATTATTATGGAAGATACTGTTGTAATAATATCAGGAGGAAATCACTTATTTTAATTTCTACCTGTTAAGGGATGGAAATGTAAGCCTGAATATGAAAAGACTAAATGCCCTTTGAAAAGATATATCAAATTCAAATATATGATTCTTATAGATGTATGAGAGTGTCTGCTTATTTAAGAAAAGATAACCTACACTGTAATCTCCCCAGTGCTAGAGGACCACTAAATATATCAAGACCAGGAATTGTCACTACCAAAAACAATCCATTTTAGTTAGATATTTTGCTTGTAAACCTGGGAGAAAAGACTTCTGTACAAGCTGATTCTGAGCCACTGTCTATAGTTATAATAGAAGAATGGAAATATGTCAGTGTATTACAGTATAGATATTGGTGCATTGAATAAAGTATGGACGGATGGGATATGACTGATGAAGGTTATGCCACCACAACCAGTTTATATAATGAGAGAGAAGGCACTGTGGTTGCATTGCTTGTTAAAAAATGATGTATTATTGTAAGAAAAGATGAACAAGTAGCAGAGAATTTCATATCAGATTGTCTCATGAATTAAATGCATAAAAGGGTAATTTTCCTTTCAATTATTCCATCTCTTCAGGTATCCTAACAGTGCATATTTAGAGGTGTTTTATGGGCCTTTAAACATAACTTAGATGACTGGATGGATATTCACAAATTTACTCTGGGATTGTCTGGTATGTTTCTCTTGGAAACAGAAGGTGTGGCCTGAGGAATGAGTCCTGGTCAGGCGTGGATGCTCAGTGGCCTTGGATTATCTGTAAATTTATGAAACTTCAGGCAGGTAAGTGGGAAACTGAATTTGTAACAGAGATACAGTCAAAAAGCGAGCACTGACTCTGACATAACAGCCACAAATAATTAAGAGCATGTCATGACTATTACGCAACAGCTAGAAATTGGTACACATCCAAGATAATGAAAGATTCAAGACCGGCACAATGACCCCCCCCACACACACACACACACACACACACACAAAGAAAAACACCTGATGTGTCAGGTATAAGTCTGAATTGCATAAGTAGAGTTTCCTTTTTTATAAATAGTGTTTATGACAATGTCATAATAATAAGAAGAACAACTGTTTTACTGTCTTGTTCATCATCTTATAAGATTGTTTTCTGTTAGAACATCAAGTAAAAAAAAAAAGTTTATCGAAAATATGTAATATTCCTTTGCTATCACAGTGCTTCTAAATCTGATCTCAAAGTGTGCAGCTGCCTGTTAGTCACCACTCAATATATGTTTCTAAAACTTCAAATATATTTTATTTATTTAATTACTGTACATCTCAGTTTAAAAGTGAATGACTACTGACAAACACTGAATAGAGTGGAAGTCAATGTTCATTTTAAATTGGCATCCATGTCAAGAACACATAATAAAAGGTTATGCTCACTTAGACCCGAGCATAACTTTTTTAAGTGTGTGGACTTTTAACTATTCCACATCCATCCATCCACAATGTCTTTTTTCCCATTTTTGCACATGGGGTCAGGGTGTCAGGTCAACAGTGACAACCATCTACAGACAAGGTTTATACCACGCTATAGTAGTGTGTAACAAATTTATCTTTTTTTTATTCTGGAGTTTAATTATGACACTCCATGCACTACAAAAATATCATGCTGAGCTGCCTTTGCATTTCCTGTGATTACTCATTTGTCTAAAGCCCATGCCCTAAGAAAACACATTATACTTGCTGGCACTGAGACCAAAGTATATTCATTGCAACATAACAGCTAACAATGTAAATAGAGATAGCATGAAACAATATAAATGATACACAAATATCACCACTGGGTGGCACAGGGCCATGTAGAGTTGACTACCTCCCATCCTGGTATGTTCATCCATGCAGACACCCCTAGATACTTGACCACTAAGTACTGAACAGCGTGTTGCACCACTCACTCACCAGAAACCAAATGAGCCCGGAAATTGGGGGGGGGGGGTAAAGACGGAAGTTATCCCTGTGCCATCCACTAAGCTGACCACAGCTTGTTCCCCCCATTTCCTGTATGTAACTTACCATATAAAGCGCATGTTGATAAATAGCAAACTTTCACTTGATCCTGAAAGGTAGTACTGAAAACAGCTTTATCACGAAATAGAAAGTATTCTATAATACTTGTTTCAGTAACACTGTGCTTGCTTTTATTATTTATTTATTTATTTTGACAACTTGAATAACAACCATCTTTTATGAAAAATACCCAGATCACTTCTACCGACATGAATCACAATAATACGTGGATCCTAAATATCATGCAACAGATCTTACACTATGGCCATTAAATTACAAATGGTTAAACCAAGACACACTTTCCATACCAGTTTAAATTTTGAAGGCTTCAGGGCCAGAATTGTACCAATAGGCCAAAATGCTGCCCTTGGTACTGCCTGACTGATGATGGAATTACCCACAACCTCTTTCATCAAGCCTGCTACTAATGAATGTAATTCAAAAATACAGAGAAAGATCAATGGCCTATTCTTTTCTGAGCTGTACAGAATGTCCCTCAGTAGCCAAATCAGATGCCCTACCTATTCTAAAAGAAAGGGACAAGAACGCTGTCAACGGTAACTTATGATAAAGTAAGCTCTTCTGCAAATAATCCTGTAGATCCTTACGTGTGTTACTTGAACTGAGGGTAATCTAAAGACCAAACCTTCCAGAAGGATTACATGAGCAATCTTCTGGAGCATATGAGACCAATAGACTGGCCGTAAAATAAGGACAGAAAGCGTTTATCCAAAATCATTTCCAGATCCCTACCAAACTGATCATATTTGGAACTGCACACCAAATAAGAAAGAGAGTCATGAGTGATGGCTACTTCCTGCAAAAATAGGGATAAAACTAATTCTGCTGCTCTAAACACGCTCCGATATAAATAGCAAAACAGGGTTGCAAAAAGGACATAAATTCCATGACTACATAAAATACTGTGGGAAGTGAGTACCACCATACCTCTCAACCTCTTAAAGCAAGAAATCTGGACAAAGCCATAAATAAAAGTGGGACAAAGGCCTAAAAATAGGGACAATTTTTAAATATTGCTCTTACAAACTTAGTTGATAGAATAACAGGTTTTGCTTAACATGAATTTTCTGAAGGGTATGCAGTCCCAAACAAAAATTTTGCCAATATTTGGTAACTTCAGTCTTTAACAATCTGCCACTAATTTACAGAAAACCACTATTTTATGAAAAATATGAGGCAAAAATCTGGACATTCTGTGAAAATCTGTACAGTGGAGAGGTATGATTATGCCTTTATTATGCAAAGTGATTCTAAAATGTGATTTTTTTTTTTACTTTAGTGACATCAGTGGGCATATATTCACTACATTTAAAAAACATTTTCATATTTCCTGAGCATGAGTCCAATTACATCATTATTATTTGTCATCTAATAACACCTTCTGCTGATGTTATAAGTAGAGTAAATGTTGAAGGGATTCTGCTTTGCCAGGACTAAGTATTGAGACTCTGAAACATTTTATGTTAATGAACTTATTTACCATTTCTTTGAATAGCCCAAACTTACCCTATAACTCAGTGGGCCACTGAATCAGAACAATGTTTTCCCGTGAGCAGCTCTACAAGTATATCAGATTTGGCATTGCAAACAGGGTGCCATGTGGGCCATAGCAGGTGGAGATGCATGACCATGAAGTTGTCCGACACAGGAACTCCCTCAATAGGGCATTATGGCCATCATACCAATATTCACCCCATCCTACTTGAGGGACAGTCCTACAGGGTCATTACTCTATTTTTGAGAACAGAACACTACAAGCCATCTCCACAGGAGACTGGGGGATAATTCACATAAAACTGAATCAGCTCTCCCACACATACATACATGTGCACACTCCTGAAGCATGCAGTACAAACTGAGCTGATCGAAGGAAGGACACTCAGCAAACTCGGAGCTACAATATATAACATTAAGTATCCTGTTTTTTGTTTATTTTGTTCTTTATTTCTTTGTTGTTTATAGCACTTTGTGTACTGTGTATTTTTTCTAGCTAGTTTCACTGTGTGTGAGGTATTAACTGGAAATTGTCCACTCTTATTAAGCATCTGTTGGGTTGTTTGTTTATGATAACTTGTTGCAGGTAAACTCTTTTTTCTAGTGGCTCCTTTAGCTGTTTCAAACTTTCATTTAAAGGCTCACTGCTGCTTTTCAGCTGTGAGTAACATTTCTGCAGTTTGTTCTACGTAGTGGGGATATTTGTAGCATTTCCATATTCAGGCTTGTATTTGGGCCTAGTGTTTGTGGAGGCTGTGTGTCTGAGCACATAATTCAGGGACATCTTGTTTTAGCCAAAGCCATCAGGCATTTCAGTGAGAGAGAATTGTTTGAGGTCATTGGCTGACTGAGGTCTCCTGGACTACAGCATAGACTAAGCACCTCATTGGTTCTTTTGAGATTTCTTTCTTAAAAGCTGTCTCAGGTTTCAACTTTCTGTTACCTAAGAAGCTCAGTTGTGAGTGTTCAGCCATTTTACAGTGAGCTGATCGAAGGAAGGACACTCAGCAAACTCGAGCTACAATATATAACATTAAGTATCCTGTTTTTTGTTTATTTTGTTCTTTATTTCTTTGTTGTTTACAGCACTTTGTCTACTGTGTATTTTTCCAGCTAGTTTCACTGTGTGTGAGGTATTAACTGGAAATTGTCCACTCTTATTAAGCATCTGTTGGGTTGTTTGTTTATGATAACTTGTTGCAGGTAAACTCTTTTTTCTAGTGGCTCCTTTAGCTGTTTCAAACTTTCATTTAAAGGCTCACTGCTGCTTTTCAGCTGTGAGTAACATTTCTGCAGTTTGTTCTAAGTAGTGGGGATATTTGTAGCATTTCCATATTCAGGCTTGTATTTGGGCCTAGTGTTTGTGGTGGCTGTGTGTCTGAGCACATAATTCAGGGACATCTTGTTTTAGCCAAAGCCATCAGGCATTTCAGTGAGAGAGAATTGTTTGAGGTCATTGGCTGACTGAGGTCTCCTGGACTACAGCTTAGACTAAGCACCTCATTGGTTCTTTTGAGATTTCTTTCTTAAAAGCTGTCTCAGGTTTCAACTTTCTGTTACCTAAGAAGCTCAGTTGTGAGTGTTCAGCCATTTTACAGTGAGCTGATCGAAGGAAGGACACTCAGCAAACTTGGAGCTACAATATATAACATTAAGTATCCTGTTTTTTGTTTATTTTGTTCTTTATTTCTTTGTTGTTTATAGCACTTTGTGTACTGTGTATTTTTTCTAGCTAGTTTCACTGTATGTGAGGTATTAACTGGAAATTGTCCACTCTTATTAAGCATCTGTTGGGTTGTTTGTTTATGATAACTTGTTGCAGTTAAACTCTTTTTCTAGTGGCTCCTTTAGCTGTTTAAAACTTTCATTTAAAGGCTCACTGCTGCTTTTCAGCTGTGAGTCGCATTTCTGCAGTTTGTTCTAAGTAGTGGGGATATTTGTAGCATTTCCATATTCAGGCTTGTATTTGGGCCTAGTGTTTGTGGTGGCTGTGTGTCTGAGCACATAATTCAGGGACATCTTGTTTTAGCCAAAGCCATCAGGCATTTCAGTGAGAGAGAATTGTTTGAGGTCATTGGCTGACTGAGGTCTCCTGGACTACAGCTTAGACTAAGCACCTCATTGGTTCTTTTGAGATTTCTTTCTTAAAAGCTGTCTCAGGTTTCAACTTTCTGTTACCTAAGAAGCTCAGTTGTGAGTGTTCAGCCATTTTACAGTGAGCTGATCGAAGGAAGGACACTCAGCAAACTCGGAGCTGCAATATATAACATTAAGTATCCTGTTTTTTGTTTATTTTGTTCTTTATTTCTTTGTTGTTTATAGCACTTTGTGTACTGTGAATTTTTTATAGCTAGTTTCACTGTGTGTGAGGTATTAACTGGAAATTGTCCACTCTTATTAAGCATCTGTTGGGTTGTTTGTTTATGATAACTTGTTGCAGTGAAACTCTTTTTTTCTAGTGGCTCCTTTAGCTGTTTAAAACTTTCATTTAAAGGCTCACTGCTGCTTTTCAGCTGTGAGTAACATTTCTGCAGTTTGTTCTAAGTAGTGGGGATATTTGTAGCATTTCCATATTCAGGCTTGTATTTGGGCCTAGTGTTTGTGGAGGCTGTGTGTCTGAGCACATAATTCAGGGACATCTTGTTTTAGCCAAAGCCATCAGGCATTTCAGTGAGAGAGAATTGTTTGAGGTCATTGGCTGACTGAGGTCTCCTGGACAACAGATTAGACTAAGCACCTCATTGGTTCTTTTGAGATTTCTTTCTTAAAAGCTGTCTCAGGTTTCAACTTTCTGTTACCTAAGAAGCTCAGTTGTGAGTGTTCAGCCATTTTACAGTGAGCTGATCGAAGGAAGGACACTCAGCAAACTCGGAGCTACAATATATAACATTAAGTATCCTGTTTTTTGTTTATTTTGTTCTTTATTTCTTTGTTGTTTATAGCACTTTGTGTACTGTGTATTTTTTCTAGCTAGTTTCACTGTGTGTGAGGTATTAACTGGAAATTGTCCACTCTTATTAAGCATCTGTTGGGTTGTTTGTTTATGATAACTTGTTGCAGCTAAACTCTTTTTTCTAGTGGCTCCTTTAGCTGTTTAAAACTTTCATTTAAAGGCTCACTGCTGCTTTTCAGCTGTGAGTAACATTTCTGCAGTTTGTTCTAAGTAGTGGGGATATTTGTAGCATTTCCATATTCAGGCTTGTATTTGGGCCTAGTGTTTGTGGAGGCTGTGTGTCTGAGCACATAATTCAGGGACATCTTGCTTTAGCCAAAGCCATCAGGCATTTCAGTGAGAGAGAATTGTTTGAGGTCATTGGCTGACTGAGGTCTCCTGGACTACAGCTTAGACTAAGCACCTCATTGGTTCTTTTGAGATTTCTTTCATAAAAGCTGTCTCAGGTTTCAACTTTCTGTTACCTAAGAAGCTCAGTTGTGAGTGTTCAGCCATTTTACAGTGAGCTGATCGAAGGAAGGACACTCAGCAAACTCGGAGCTACAATATATAACATTAAATATCCTGTTTTTTGTTTATTTTGTTCTTTATTTCTTTGTTGTTTATAGCACTTTGTGTACTGTGTATTTTTTCTAGCTAGTTTCACTGTGTGTGAGGTATTAACTGGAAATTGTCCACTCTTATTAAGCATCTGTTGGGTTGTTTGTTTATGATAACTTGTTGCAGTGAAACTCTTTTTTTCTAGTGGCTCCTTTAGCTGTTTAAAACTTTCATTTAAAGGCTCACTGCTGCTTTTCAGCTGTGAGTAACATTTCTGCTGTTTGTTTTTATAGTTGGTGGCTTTGCAGTTGCCCGACCCTAGTGTAAATTTGATCTGGGACCCTCCTCCCAGTCTAGTGTCATTACCTCATTCTACCCAGTACAGGGAGAGCATTTGAGAAGGTCAATCAGCTTAGTTTCTGCTACTCCTTTCTCTCTTTCCAAAAAAAAAAAAAAAAAAAAAAAAATGTATCTGCTTTTACTGTATTTGTGTTTTTTCCTACTTTATTTTGCTTTTGCGTCATCTTAAAAGTAATCAATTGTATTTATTACTGCTTGGTGTAACTCATTGTAAGCCTTTAAGTTTAAGCACCTGGGCTTCAGTCCAGTTTTACATTAGGAAGGTTTGTGGTCTGCACTGTAGTGGCAGAACAGGTAGCTTACATCCTTCTAAGTTGGGAACTGCTGATTGAGGGCTCTGTGTCTGTTATTCTAAAACTGTATTCATTCTGGTTTAAGCACTTGGGCTTGAGGCCAGTTATTTTACATTAAGAAGGTTCATGGTCTGCACTCTTGTGGGAGGAGACGCTGGACTCTGTCCTTCTGAGCTGGGAATTTCTGGTTAAAGCTTATAGTGCCTGCATATTTGAACTGCTTCTTACTGAAATTGGTACACCTTGTTTGCTGTAGCATAGACTAGATCCAGGCCTGCTGAATCTAGCTTTGTTTGTATAACTTGAGCACTAATCCAGGCATTCTTTAAAGTATTCAGTTGTATTTATTACTGCTTGTAGTAACTTGATTAAAGTGTAGCTATCATTTCTAAGTCTTTTGGATTAAGCACTTGGGCTTCAGACCAGTTGTTTTACATTAGGAAGGTTTGTGGCCTGCACTGTGGTGGCAGGACAGGTAGCTTACATCCTTCTAAGTTGGGAACTGCTGATTGAGAGCTCAGTGTCTGTTACTGTAAAAGTGTATTAGTTCTGGTTTAAGCACTTGGGCTTCAGGCCAGTTATTTTACGTTAAGAAGGATTGTGGTCTGCACTCTTGTGGGAGGAGAGGCTGGACTCTGCCCTTCTGAGCAGGGAATTTCTGGTTAGAGGCTTATAGTGCCTGCATATTCTAACTGTTTCTTACTGAAATTGGTACACCTTGTTTGCTGTAGCATAGACTAGATCCAGGCCTGCTGAATCTAGCTTTATTTGTATGCTTGTTGTTTGTTTATTTCCCTGAAACGCAAATTCCACCTAAAACGCGGCCTTTTAGCACTTCTGTGGATCCCTAGTAATATCTGCATTGCTTACTGTACTTATTTCCTTGTTTCACTTGAAAGAAAGTTACTGTTTGTCGTTTTTGCATTTAAGTTACCTGTAACACATTGCATTTAAGTTACCTGCTACTTGCTCACTAAAGCAATTATATAAGTCAGCTCTAAAAAATTAAAAGCACTACACCCTCACAAACTCCCCTTGAGTACCTTGTTCCCCATTGGCCCTTTTTTTCAATTATAAAGGAATTCCAATACTATTCTAGCATGTCCAAAGGTCAGTTGTCAATCTCCTCTCCGGTCCAGCTGGTGAATCTGGGAATCTTGAGGCAATGTTACAACTGCCTCATGTACACAGACAACCCTCTCCTCCTCCCAACAAATTCCAACACATGTGAGAGATGCAACCATATAGCCAAACTGGAGGCTAAGCTCTCTCAACTCATTACTGGCGTAACCAGTCAGGAGGAGAAGGAAACCACACTCACTACAATTCCAGTCTCACATAGACCTACCACGACAACAAACCAAACACATAAACACACAAAAACATACTCAGAGGCTCTAAATAAAAATCTGCCTAAGCAGCAGAGACCTCCAAAGCAGACACCCAAGCAACCGCTACCCCAAAACAAAACATGTGCAACACATAGCTCACAAAGCCAGTGTGCCGAACAGTCACAGCCCTTAAGGCTAAACAACACACCTGATACACTTGTAATAGGTGACTCTATCGTCAGGCACACTGACGTCCCGCTCACCAGGCTGATCAAGGAGAAGGTCACGGTGAGCTGCCTGTCGGGCGCTAGGATCCACCACGTAACACAAGCACTCAGGTCACTCCAAGGCAAGTACAAATATGACTCAGTCATTGTCCGTGCTGGTGTGAATGACCTGAGACGTACCTCCCTGGACTACATGAAAAGAGACATAGAGGAGCTCTCTGAGCATGTAGCCCAGGCCGGTATGACCCTGACCTTGAGTAGCATCTTACCCTCACCAAGAATGATGCCACAATATGAAGACAAGATGATCACTTTCAACAATTGGCTTAAGTGTTGGTGTCATTCAAAGGGGATCCAATGCCTGTCAGCCTGGGATGACATGCTCGACAAGCCACGATGCTTCGCTAGGGACGGCTTGCACCTGTCACCCCTGGGCTTTTGGATATTGGCAAAGGCTCTTGCTACCCCCATAGTGCCTTTTTAGGCAAGGCTCAAAAGACAAACCCACCTCCATAGGTATCACAAGGGATAAGAAACTAAGAGTAATGCTACTCAACGCCAGAAGTCTAAACCTCAAGATGCACACACTCAAAACACTCCTTAGCATGGAGAACATTGATATCTGTGCAGTAACAGAAACCTGGTTCAAGGCTCCCGAGAGCACCCCAGCACTACCAGGTTATACCTCATACCATGCTTTTTGGCCCCAAAACTTGGACCGGACCACAAAAGGAGGGGGAGTATCAATATTCGTCAAATATACCCACACCTCCAGGTTGGTGGCACAGCATGAAGAATCAGAGACTATCCATGTGCAACTAACTGTGGGTAAAACTGCCTTCCAGTTTATAGCCTGCTACAGACCACCCTCCCAAACACAGGAACCCCACTTGGCCTTCCTGAGAATACTGGAAAATATGAAGGTCTCTCCAAACACCATTATATTGGGCGACTTCAACTACCCAAACATAGACTGGGAGCATTACTCTAGCTCCAACACCCTAGCCCAAAGGTTCCTAGAATTTATAAACTCAAATGCTATGGAACAACTTGTTACCACTCCCACAAGAGGGGAAAACATACTGGACCTGATCATCACCAACATGGGGACACTATGCTCCAGACCAGAAGTGTATCCCTGTACACCAAAATAAACTCCAAAGAGTTGGAAACCCACGAACAAAACAAAAAGATGAGTTAAACAAACCACAGGAAGCTGTAGTGGAATCCAAGATAACTTTACTGGAAACTTATAAGCGCTTTCGTGTTACAAAATCCAAACACTTCTTCAGACAAGTTCTCCTTGTTTCCTATTACTGTTTAAATACACATCTCAATTATCTCATTTATTCAGTTACAAACAATTAAACCAATATTTCAATTAAATAATTAAATGAGTTCTGCCCTAGCAAAGGCTAAAAACTAAGTACTCTATTAAGAACAGTTCTTCTTAAAAACAATGTTGTTTTTGCAAAATACATTACCTAAAGTTAAAAACCTAAGCCAAAGTGTGTTCAAATACCAATAAACATGTTGTAAACGCTAAAAAATATATGCCTATTTATTTTCTAACTATAGCAAGCCAAGCTTGTTTTTAAACAGAATTTATAAACTGAATTTATAAATTAAATTCATAAACACAATTTAAAACAGAATTCTGTGAACAAAGTTCAATAAACAACATCCCCAACTAACACATATCAAACTAAATTATTTTAATATATTTAAATACATTTGGATAAAAAAAATTGATTTTTGTGTGACATAATTTTTATGTGTTATATACATTTGCTTGTAGAAAGTATTTTAAATATTAAATATATTTAAATTATCTTAAGAGTGCTTTTTGTTTTAATAAACATTTAATGGAACATGTTTCATTTATCCCAGGGTGGATGTGTGCATTTGTTTTTAGTTGCCAAAGCAACTCACATTCTTCTAGCTTTAAATGCCACGGTCCTCCCTTGGGGTTTGTTCCTACTTTTTGCACAACATTAAACACAAAACTATGGTTGATGTTTTCTGAAATGTGTTTAGCAAGTGCATTCGACATATTCAGCCTGCTAATCGCATAAATATGTTCAAATCGTTGTTTTAAATGTCTTTCGGTTTTTCCGAAATAGAATGCAGGGCAGGATGTACATGTAGCAAGGTATACTACACCTTGACTAAGACAATTGCATTTGTCATTTATGTAATACTTTGTGCCTCGAATAGTAAATGTAGATCCAGTTTTAATATATTTACAGTAACTACAATGACCGCTTAAACATTCCTTTATTGGTTTTGTACGTTCTAATCGGGGCTTCTAAGATTGTTTTCAAAGATGGTGCTTTTCTAAAAATTACTATAGGTTTTGGTCCTAAATTCATATTAGGACAAAAACCTAGTTTTAACAGTTCCCAATTATTATCTAGGATGCGTCTAAATTCCACACTAAGCTCATTGAATTGTGTGGAAAAACTGATATTAAAGTTTTTTTGTTGTTGTTGTTGATATTGTTGTTCAAGTTGTTCTTCTTCTACTTCTTGATTACTTCCAGTGACTTCATGAGTGACTAACTGTGTGCTATTATCTAGTTGGTTGTCATTATCATAAGTTTTTAGAATGGGTCCTAGTTGACCTGTACTTCTTTTTCTTACTACTTCTCGGATGACTGAATTTATCAACCTTCTAGGGTAACCTCTATTCAGAAACATAGTAGTTAAGAAGTCACATTCTTCGAAGAAGGTGCTGTCTTCTGAACACATCCTAGATGCTCGTACTACCTGACTTTTAACAACACCTTTCTTTTGAAAGGTAGGATGGGAACTTGTAAAGTGTAAGAATGAGTTACTGTAATGAGGTTTCCTATAAATAGAGGTAGTGTATTTCATCTTTTCGATATCTTTTTTTATGTTAATATCTAAGAAGTTGATTGATGATATATCATATTGGTATGTGAATTGCAAAAAAGGAACAAATGAGTTCATTTTATCAATAAGTTTAATGGCGTTATTTTTGTCTGTTTTCAAAATCATCAATATGTCGTCTTGGTAACGAGTGTACCAGACGACTGAGTCTTTAAATATATTTTGTGGGAATAAATAAGTATGTTCCCAGAACGCCATAACCGAGTTAGCAAAGGAACCCCCGCAAGGGGAACCCATTGCTACTCCTGTTGACTGGAGATAGAGTTCATTTTTGAACATAAAAAAGTTGTTTTTCAAAACCAATTCTAATAAATTCAATATCAAATCAATCTCTTCACCTGGCACATGTTTATTTAATAAAAGGTCTCTAACCCATTCTGCTCCTATTTCTTGTGGGATAACCGTGTATAGCTCTCTAACGTCTGCTGTCAAGAACGCAAAATCTTCTTGAAATGGGATGTTATTTAACTTATCTAGCACAAACCAAGAGTCTTTACAGATTTGTAGCTCATTTTTTAGAGCTTGTTTTAATTTGTTATCTACCCACTTAGCACAGGCGTAGGTTATAGACTGACGTCCGTCTATTATTGGCCTAAAAGGTGGGTTCTGGATGTTTTTGTGCAGTTTAGGAACTCCAAAAATTACAGGAATCATGGGAGCTGGCATAGTGAAATACTGATATAATTCTGTCCCTATGCTACCTTCAATGAACAAGTCACTCAGAGAATTTTTTATTTTCTGATAGGACTGATTGAGTTCATTTTTTGAAATTTCTGTATAATTATTACTTGATAACATTTCTCTTATCACTTTCTCATAGTGGTCTTCATACATAAGAACTGCCCCCCCACCTTTGTCGGGTTTCATAACTCGAATGTTGTGTGCTTTTACATAATCAATTAAGTTGTGCATTTCAGCGTTAAAGTGTTTTTGATGAAAAAACTCTTTGTTAAGTGCTCTTAAATTAATTTCTACTACTTTTTCAAATACAAGCAAATTATTATCTAAGGGTGGATTGTATGTACTTGCAATCCGCTCTGTACTAAACACGTTATTATTGTCACCTAATAACATTTTTAAATTCAACTTACGAGTAAAAAGTTTGAGATCACAAAGAACTCTTGCTAAATCTGGCTTATGTGGAAGAGAGTAATTGAAACCTTTTGCAAGCAGTTCAACAAAGTCGGTTGGAATATCAAACAATGTATAATTGTATATTTTGAAGTCATTACTGTCGCTTAGAGTAATAACAGGAAAGGAATCAGAACCTGTTACCTCTTGCGACGGTTGAATGTTCTCCTGTTGTTGTTCTGATTCTTCTTCTGGACATTCTTCCGCTTGTTGTTGGAAACTGCCGACTGAAAACCCTGATGGGCATGGTCTACTCGAGCATTATTTCCCTGCTGTTGTCTTTGTTGGTTTAGAAAACGTTCACTTCTCCTGTTCTGGTTACCATCAGAAACTTCACAATGCAATACTTCATTATTGTTGTTTAACGCAATGTCAGGAATAGTATTGACAAAGGAATTTTCATTAATTGTATTTGCATCATCAGAAAGAGCGGAATAAGCAGTATTATAGGTTCTATTAAGTGGTGGATCCGGGTACGCATTGCCATTAGCGTATGCAGTTGTGTCCCTGTTAATTTTCCGCTTTTTTGTTTCGCTAATTTTAATAAGAAGAGAGTCAATACTTGAAAAAATTCTTCCATAGTCGTATTGGTAACGGTTGAAATCAGGATTAGCTTTAATTTCTTGTTCTAAACCTTGTAGTTGCTGCTCGAGAGATGTCATTTGCTCAGTATATTCTTTAATTAGTATTTCAAGAAACATAAGCCCTTGCTGATTAAAGAAAGCAATTAAAGTCCTGTGGAAATCTGAATTTCTTTCAATGCCAGAAGGATATTTCCATTGCCTAAGTCCCTTAGGTACGATTTTTAAATTGATACATTCCTTGAAGTATAAAATCTCTAGCTGCAATTTTTTATACTTAGATAAACTGGTGTCAAACATTTTTAGCGTTAAAACGATGTCATTCTGGTTTTCTTGCTGGGGCTCTTGGCCATTGACTTCGTTACGCTTATTAAATATGTCAGTTGGGGTGTTCATAAAATCCTGAAGGATAGGAGGCGCAGAAGTGGAGGCAAGTCTCGGGTTATGATTATTGTCAACTACAGTTACTGGTAATGTTGGCAGTGATGTAACATTACTGTTTGTTAAATTGACTTGCCTTAGTTGCTGCGCTGGCGGAATGCTACCGGATGGTTGTTGACTGCTTCTGGTCGCTGGCATATTAGATTCCCCGCGTTCCGTTGCCAAACCATTCGGTACTGGATGGAAAATCACTCCTGGTCTTGGTCTAACCACCGGAGCATTACCGCTACTAAAATTGCTGACTTGCTTAGCCAAGTTATCAACTCGTTGGGTAAGTTGAAAAATTAGGGCAGTCAAATTACCGATTGGATCCATATCGGCACTAATTCCTCCGCTGACATCCGGACTGGATGAAGGAGAAAAAAGAAGCTGCGACTGTTGAACCTCACCATTTTCAGCCATGTACACCAAAATAAACTCCAAAGAGTTGGAAACCCACGAACAAAACAAAAAGATGAGTTAAACAAACCACAGGAAGCCGTAGTGGAATCCAAGATAACTTTACTGGAAACTTATAAACGCTTTCGTGTTACAAAATCCAAACACTTCTTCAGACAAGTTCTCCTTGTTTCCTATTACTGTTTAAATACACATCTCAATTATCTCATTTATTCAGTTACAAACAATTAAACCAATATTTCAATTAAATAATTAAATGAGTTCTGCCCTAGCAAAGGCTAAAAACTAAGTACTCTATTAAGAACAGTTCTTCTTAAAAACAATGTTGTTTTTGCAAAATACATTACCTAAAGTTAAAAACCTAAGCCAAAGTGTGTTCAAATACCAATAAACATGTTGTAAACGCTAAAAAATATATGCCTATTTATTTTCTAACTATAGCAAGCCAAGCTTGTTTTTAAACAGAATTTATAAACTGAATTTATAAATTAAATTCATAAACACAATTTAAAAACAGAATTCTGTGAACAAAGTTCAATAAACAACATCCCCAACTAACACATATCAAACTAAATTATTTTAATATATTTAAATACATTTGGATAAAAAAAATAGATTTTTGTGTGACATAATTTTTTATGTGTTATATACATTTGCTTGTAGAAAGTATTTTTAAATATTAAATATATTTAAATTATCTTACACTCACTGGTAAGATCAGACCATAAACTAATCTCACTGGATATTCACATCCCGACCCCACCCCCTGCCCAGAAAACCACAGTGAAAAACTTCTCTAAAGCAAATTTCACATGCCTCAAAACCGAGGTGAAATCCTTCAAAGCCCCCGGGCCTGTGGAAAATACGGCCCAGACCGCAGAATCCTTTATAAACGCATTCTATGAACACCTTCAGGAATGCATGGATCATGCAATCCCAAATAAAACCAAGACCCAATCCTCCAAAGGCAGACGTCCTGTCTGGTGGACCCCAGCCATAAACAAACTATACAATAGAAGGAGGAAGCTACTACATGATAGAGCAAAATCCCAAAAAGGGAAGGCATCTCTGATCAGTATTACCAAAAAACTATAGGCACTCATAAAATCGTCTAAGGCCAGCTTCGAGAGAAAAATTGCACAGGACACTAAGGATAATCACAAGGCTTTCTTTAGTTATGTTAGGAACCTGGGTGGGAATTCCCAGATATGCTCAGAATTAGTCCAAAATGACAAAAAATACACCGAGCCCTCAGACATTGCCAACATCCTAGCTGACAGGTTCAGTGCAAACTTATCCCCCCTCTCTCCACCAAAAGGGCAAATATCTATCCCAACAGAGTGCTGCCCCCCTGACAGCTCAGATGCTCAGGTAAGAGCCGCCCTCTCCAAAGCAAAAAACACAGCATCAATGGGACCAGATGGTGTCCCGGGCTGCGTCCTACATGAACTCCAAACCCAAACATAAAACTACCGTTCAATCTTAGCCTTACTACAGGATATGTACCCAAAGAGTGGCGTACAGCAACAGTGGTCCCTCTCCACAAAGGTGGTGCCTCAATGGATGCTGGAAACTATCGCCCCATAAGCCTGACTAGCTTGGTCTGCAAAGCTATGGAAAGGATCATCATGGACCTCATAAATAAAGATATTGGGGACCTACAGACACTGGATCCTACCCAGTTTGGCTTTGTTAAGGGCAGATCCTGCCTCTAAAACCTGGTCGATTTCTTTGAAACAGTCACCAAGGCCATTGACGAGGGGAAGGTGGTCCACACAGCCTACCTGGACCTCGCAAAAGCCTTCGATACAATACCCCACTCGGGCATTATAGATAAGCTCACCAGCTTAAATATAAACCCCTATGTCACTAGATGGGTTGCAAACTGGCTCAAGGACAGAACCCACATGGTTAGAATTGCTGGAGCCATGTCAGACTCCAAACCAGTTACAAGTGGCGTCCCACAAGGCTCAGTCCTGGGACCTCTCTTGTTCGTATATATTTCTCAGCGGTACAGGCCAACACGGAAGGACTGTGGCTGACCAAGTTCGCAGATGACTGCAAACTGGGCGCCATAATCAACTCTCCAGCCGACACAAGCATCCTCCAAAAGGGCCTCATAGAAACAGACAACTGTTGCCAGAGCCATGGCCTCAAGCTAAACGCCAAAATGTGTATAGTCATCCCCTTTGGCAAAAACAAAGTGCCCACAAATTACCACATAGGTGGTAATCCATTAAGTACAGAAGAAGTCATTAGGGACCTGGGGACCCAAGTTGATAGCAATCTCTCATTTGACAACCACGTGGCCAAAGTGGTTAGAAAACATTTTATATAGCCCACCTAATCATGAAGGGATTCACATCTAGATCAGGGAGGTCATCGCCTCTTTACTCATCCCTCATCAGGCCCATAATTGAGTACAATGCCCCTTTTGGGATGTACCTTACCAGACACCTGCAGCAACTGGAAAGACCCCAAAAGTACCTCACCAAGAGGATCAAAGGGCTCAAACAGATGCCATATGCTGCCCGGTTAAAGAAACTCCAGCTCTTCTCAGTGGCATACCGCCTGCTCAGAGGCGATCTGTGCCTGATGTATAAAGCCATGTCCAACCCGGAATTAATGGACATGCTGCACCTCAGAAAATCCAAATCCCATCGAGCTATGCACTCGAGAGACTTGAACCTCAGCACTGAAATAAATAGGACATGCTGGAGGGACAGATTCATAACCCAGAGGTTCCCTTCACTCTGGAATAAAATCCCAGTCCAGGTTAGGCAGAGTCCCACATTGACTCTCTTCAAGAGGAATCTTGATGAGTGGATGGGAGATCGTAGGTTTACCCCGGCTATCACTTCTGTGTCACTGTTAGAGAGAGGCACAGTATACTAACCTCAAAAAAAGGCATAGCAAAATTAATTTAAAATGGGTGGCGAAAGCCAAACACACTCTGGCTAGGCTTATAAATGCCCTAGGGCAGATAGCCTAGTATGAACCTATGAACCTATGTGGGACATGAAACTGCAGATAATCTGGCTTCCTACTAGGTACTGCTAACAGGCTCTACTCTTGCATACATGTGGAACTTACACTTTGCCAAAAAGCCATTAAGCTTAATGAAAGGTATTTATTTAATTGATAATTTAGTCAATGTATAACCCACACAAACATACTTTACAGTAGGCTGCTTCTGCAATGATTGATAAACCCTAATTTTCTTTCAGTTGATCATTGCATGATATACAAATGCTTATTACAGTATTATATGTATGTTATTAAATGAAAAGCCAACTTTTACTTGGAATCTTATCCTGTTCCATTTCACTTTTGTTACTTTTATTTCACTATAGATGCATTAATTTGTTTATTGATTTACTCTCTGATTACGTGCCTGTGTGGCTTATTGCTTGTGTTGCAATCTATGTTACTTTATGTGTTGAAATCTGCTCCAGATTACAGGAAATACACTTATACTGCAAGCTCTTTATCCAACCTATTGCGTAATCAAAACACTTGACCACATGACTCAGAATAACAAAGCACCTGGACTACTGCTCCGCATGCAGCAAATACAATCACTGTTTGTCAAATAAAGTTGCTTTGAAGAAACTAAAGTTGTTGTTGTTTGTCTTTCGGCTTTTTCCCAGTAATGGGGTCGCCACAGCGGAACTCCGGTCTGCTAATGATTGGCAGTAGATTTTTATGAAACACCAAGGTGCCAGTTCGATGCCCAACCTTCAATGAAGGCACGCCCATTTACGCACGCATGTCTTTCGAATGCTACCCAACCGCAGGCAGGACATGCAGACTCCACACAGAAGGCAAGCCGAAAATCGAACTGGAGAATCTCTTGCTGTGAGGTAACAATGCTACCGCCGTACCACCGTGGCTTACTTTGAAGAAACAAGTAAAAGCTACAAATTTTAGAAACAGAAATCTCATTTTATATGACAAGAGGATAATTACTGCAAAAGGGGTAAAAAACACTTTTGTCCATGAGCTTAAAGTGTTGCACTGAGGTGTTAATTTGTACATTATCCATATAAATTCTTCACACCCAAGTGTCCTACTAATGGTCATATTGGCATAAAAGGCACTAAAGTTTTGTTAAATGGTATAGTTTGACAGAAAGTCTCATTTTGGTCCAAGTGAATGCAGATCGCTGTGTTGCTAGACTCTGCATAGACAGTATACCCTGCCTGGTGTGAGGATGGAGTAGTCAGGAAATTGAGAAAAAAATGCATTCTGGTTATAAGTCTTTCTGTATGATGCAAAATATATTACCATGTATCCTTGGTGCTAATGAAAAAATATGTGGGACAATGTATACTTCATTCATATCCATGAAAAAAAGTTTGCTGAACTTACTGAGAATACTAGTGAGAGATTTTGTTACATAACACGCCACGGCCAGTGTGAGAATGGGTGTTCTAGTTACCTGAGGCCTAAGGAAATTCTTAGAGAGACAGCTATTGCTATATAGCATAGCCCAACTATTAAGGCTTATTTCTGAAACATACCCCCAGATTCAGCAAGCCCTGCACATTGTGCAGGACTAGTGCAGGAGCTCCAGCAGGCAATATGTCTGCCGTGCGATCCAGGAATACGCTGTAGGGACGTGCATGAGCATTCCTGCACTAGTCCTGCACGGACTCAGCCCCTGTATGCAAATTACCCCATTTGCAGGAGAAATCCATGGAAATTAGGTGAATTTGTGATCCAGGAAGCTAAAAGTCGGCCTTGCAGGACGAGTGTAATCTGCAGAAATGTACTCCGCCAGTAATGGAGTACATTTCTGCAAACTACAAAATGGAGCCATGACAGCTCCAAATAAAGGGTGGATATAATGTAGAAAGTATGCCAATGGCCAAATACGGGGCCATTGGCATGGAAAACAGTTGCAAAAATAAAAAAAAAATCTACTTTTATTTTTTTAGCCGATCTCGGCTGTTTAAGTGTAGGGCAGCGGCATGCAAATGGGATTGTGCGAAAAATAAGAAAATGAACCTAAAATAAGCATTCTAATCAAAATCACTATTTTGCCATTATACTCAATGTCAGGCAGAAGACAACATGGCCAGTGAATAGTGGTTGCTAAGGGGGGAGGCTCAGTGTGGGACCTGTAACTATGCATCAGCAGGCAATCCTATGCAAATGAGGGGAATGATAATGAATCCCAGATTTCCCCTGCATGCTAGTCAGCACCCAACAGTGTAAGAGCAGGAATAGCTTGGTGCAAGCCTAGGAGTTAGCTGACATCATAGGGGGGTGTGTCAGGCATACTGTAAGCGGATTGGAGCCCTGTGGCTCGGGTTTGCCCTTAGCTTAGCAGAGCTAAGCAAGGAGGTTTGTCTGAGGCTGCCTATCACTCTTTATATTGCCTAAGTGGGTGTGTGCACAGAGCACCACGTTTTAAACATAAAAAAAAGTAAACCAGGAAATAGCAGCTCTGTGCACATTTCAGCACTGTGTTTGTGCGGCATGCCCTAGGCTTAAACAGGTAGGCAATGAGAAGGGAAAACAGCAGTAGGAAGGTAATCTAGGACAACTAGCATAGTTGGCAGGTGAAATGTATCAGAATTAGCCAATTACACAGGCAGCAGACCTGCCCAGCCCAGAACATTACTATAAACTATGCTAACACCTGTCCCTCTGTTTTTTCCCACATACTCTACACCACCGGAGTATACAAGCGGGGAACTTTTAACAAAAAAAAACAGCAAAATGATAGGGGCTGCAATAGCTATCATTCAACAACATTTGGAAGAGGCTGAGGGTGGTGAGAATGTGAATGCTATCAACCAACCCACAGTGAAGAGACGGAGAATAGTGTACAGACCCAGGGTAACCTACCAGAGGCTACATGAGCTGGAGATAGTGGAGTGCTATAGGGTGGACAGGGACCTCCTACAGCAAATTGCTGAGCTGTGCTGGCCATGCCTCACACACAGAACTAACAGAGGGGAATCATCCCAGTGGATACCAAGGTATGTGTAGACCTAAGAATACTAGCTACAGGTACCTTCCAAAGGCCAACAGGGATATCATGGGAATATCACAGGCATCAGCATCCAGGGTACTCCATCAGTTCCTGGATTCCATGTCAGCACATGCCAGTGAGCACGTATATTTCCCCAACACCCGTGAGGCGTTGGCCAGCAATATGCATCTCTTCCACCAAATAGCAGAATACCCTGAGGTAGTGGGTGCTATAGACAGCACACAAATATGCATCAAGCCACCACCTGGTGAGAGGGGTAGGGTCTACATCAACTGCAAGGGCTTCCCCTCCATCAACTGCCAGGTCGTGTGCGATGCCCAGGGCATAATAATGAATGTGTGTGGTGGCTGCCCTGGAAGCTATCATGATTCCCACATCTGGCATCTGACAAAGCTGTACCAGAGATTTGCCAATGGGGACATCCCTTATGGTCACCTAGTGGGGGATGCTGGTTACACACTGTAGCCGTGGCTGATGACACCCATCAGAAATGTGCACGCACCCAAACAAGAACTCCATAATGATGCACACATGCAGACCAGAATCATAACATACCATGTGTTTGGGATGCTCAAGTCATGGTTCTGGTGCCTGGACACATCCGGTGGAGCCTTACAGTACTCACCAGCTACATGTTCTCAAATTGTCATTGTATGTGCCATGCTACACAATATGATCCTGCAAAAACATCTAGAGCAGGAACAGCACGGGGCAGGGCCACAGAGCCCCCCACCATTGTCAAGGTCTGCACAGGCACAGAGTGACTCAGAGGAGGAACAGCCTGAGCCTGCCCCAGTAGGCAGAAGGAGGCAAGCCCAGTATGCCCTGGTCTTGACAAAGAGGCAACGCATAGCACATACACCGGCCCAGGAGGGACCCAGGGAATGACACCTCTCTCTGACGCACACGTACAGTAAAAGGGATGCCAAACATGACACTACCTGTGCTCAACCATGTGCAGGGAGTGTACTATGTGCATCCGACATAGGCAGCCCTCCAGCATCACCCTCAATACTGGCACACCCACAAGGTAAGTCACTCAACTTACCAGTTGCCGTATGTAGTAATATGTTTTGTTACCTGTATCTATGGTATGGATGTGAGCATGCAAGGGAATTTGGTGGCTGAATGGGATGCCAGCAGATAGTAGACACCTATAGTGGCAGCATGAGATATGTAACAAATACTGGTGTCACCATAGTAGCCAGTACTACACATGGGGGCAAAACCCACTGCAGGAAATGTGCTGGGCCACATGTGTGTCCATATGACACACACATGCCAGTCAGGGAGGTTCACATACCCAACAACAATCACAGCCAGCAAGACAGGTGTAGACAAACACAAACAGAAGGTGTACTAAGGCCTCTGAATGATGCCTATGCGTAACCCCCCCCCCGGCCTATACAGACAGACTACATCAGGTCAGGCAGTGCGATGTTAGTTCTGAAGGGTAGGAAGTCAGAAACTAATATGTAGGTCAATCAAACATAAGACCTGTAGTACACTGATATGCCTCTAGTCAGCATTATAGGTTAGAAAACAGAATGAAATGGAGTACCTGACACACCAGTACAGTCATAGCAAATGTGTACAAGTGTCAGATTCCCCCCCCCAATCCTGTGTAGCAATGTAGAAGCAGTCAGGTGTGCCCCCCCAATCCTGGGTAGCAATGTAGAAACAGTCAGGTGTGCCCCCACATATCCTATGTAGACATGTAGTAACAGTCAGGTGTGCCCCCCAATCCTATGTAGAAATGCAGTAACAATCAGGTGTGCCCACCAATAATGTGTAGAAATGTGGAAGCATGTAGAAACAGTCAGGTGTGCCCCCCATATCCTATTTAGACATGTAACATTTAGGAATACTCACCCCCAATCCTATGTAGAAATGTAGTAACAGTCAGGTCTGCCCCCCTAATCATGTGTAGCAATGTCAAAACAGTCAGGTGTGCCCCCCCATATCCTATGTAGACATGTAGTAACAGTCAGGTGTGCTACCCCAATCCTATATAGACATGTAGTAACAGTCAGGTGTGCCCCGTAATCCTATGTAGATATGTAGTAACAGTCGGGAGTGCCCCCCCAATCCTGTGTAGCAATGTAGAAACAGTCAGGTGTACCCTAAATATCCTATATTGACATGTAGTAACATTCAGGTGTGCCCCCCAATCCCATGTAGACATGTAGTAACAGTCAGGTGTGTTCCCCCAATCCTATGTAGAAATGTAGTAATAGTCAGGTATGCCCCCCCAGTCCTGTGTAGCAATGTAGAAACAGTCAGGTGTGCTCCGCCATATCCTATGTAGACATGTAGTAACAGTCAGGTGTGCCCCCCAATCCTATGAACACATAAATGGGTGGCTACAAACCTGCCCGTACACCACAATAGGGATAATGTCCTGACTTTTGACCCCTGCCTCTGGGTAACCTGTGTGAATCTGTATAGCTGTGAGGTATTTGCACAGCAAGATAAGGCCATACTGTCATGTTGATGGATGTACAAGTATGGGACCCTCTGCCAGCACTGTAACAAGGTGCTGAACCGGATACATAGACCCAGTAGCAAGTGTCTGCAGCTCCCACTCCAGAATGGCATAATTTTTCATGAATATATAGGCATTTACCCATAATACTGGACACAGCTGCATTCACCCTTGTTCCCCAGGACATCACTGTGAGCAAGAATGTCCACCTGACAGTACTTGAGGACATAAAACATCACAGTGTATAACAGTACACATCTGAATATCTCTGCTAACACCAGTACCATGTAGCAGAAGCAGCACAGACACAATCACCTGCAGTAAACACTCACTATGCCTTGCACAATTTGACCCGATATTGCCAAATGATCTATGGATACCCTGCAGAAACAGCTTGCTACCTGTAGGTGTACAACACAAAGGTGTGCACTGGAGTACAAACTACCTGGAATGGATCCACACATTCAATACAGAAGGGCATACTGGGCATGCTCATACACTTAAACAAATGAAGCCCATTTCTGAAAACAACACTGGACCATACATATCTGACAGTTGCAGATGTTAGTGCGTACACCCCTCAGTATGCACCAGTCATGCTTTGCACACATATTGGATAGGGATACAGACATATATCCAAGGACAACACACTATAATATGCCAAAAGTAGACATACATAGATGTATGGAAGAGAGTGACTGTGGCAAAGAGCCATCCTTCATGAGGCCTGTCCCACCCAGCACACAGCCAAATGGCTACAACCACATGATTTGTAAATGTCACTCACTGTAGAAATTAGCCACTGGTATCCATCAGCATTACAGACTATGTGGTGCAAGTGCTAGCTGTGCAACATGACTGTACAAGGCAGCAGTCATCTAGCAGCTGTATGCATGTACCTGTGGAATATAACCCTGCATGTGCCTGCATGTGGTGGGTCAACATAAAGATGAATGGGTTATGGCCCATGCAAACACACTGTCCTCCCCATAGCCCTACTATGACAAGCCTGCTGATGGCATCCACTTTGAAATACAACTTTGGGAATAGTGTAGCCCAATAATATCTGTGGTGTGTCCTAAAACTGTGTAATGCTGTAGTCTGATAAACTAGTTAGGTAGGAGATCTAATCCCAGACATGGCAATTGTGTGTTTCTGTGTCTCTATGTCTGTGTAGGGAGCAATGCTTTTAGGCTAATCACACTCACTACAATCCAAATGCCCTACGTTGGCAAGGCTGCTGATGTCATTCACTGTGAAATACACCTGTAGGAAAGGTGTAGCCCAGTAATCTCTATGACACATCCTATAACTGCATAATACTGTAGTGTGCAAAACTAGTTAGGTAGGAGTTCCTATCCCAGGTGTGGTAACTGTGTGTGTGTGTGTGTGTGTGTGTGTGTGTGTGTGTGTGTGTGTGTGTGTGTGTGTGTGTGTGTGTGTGTATGTATGTGTAGGGAGAAATGCTTTTCAGGCTAGTCACACTCACTACAATTCAAATGCCCTACTTTGGCAAGGCTGCTGATGTCGTTCACTGTGAAATACACCTTTAAGACAGGTGTAGCCCAGTAATCTCTGTGGTGCATCCTATAACTGTGTAATGCTGTAGTGTGTAAAACTAGTTAGGTAGGAGTTCTAATCTCAGATATGGCAACTTTGTGTGTGTGTGTGTGTGTGTGTGTGTGTGTGTGTGTGTGTGTGTGTGTGTGTGTGTGTGTGTGTGTGTGTGTGTGTGTGCCTCTATATGTGTAGGGAACAATGCTTTTTAGGCTAGTTACACTCATTACAATTCAGATATCCTACTTTGGCAAGGCTGCTAATGTCATTCACTGTGAAATACACCTTTGGGAAAGGTGTAGCCCAGTAATCTCTGTGGTGCATCCTATAACTGTGTAATGCTGTAGTGTGATAAACTAGTTAGGTAGGAGTTCTAATTCCAGACATGGCAACTGTGTACTGTGTGTGAGTGTGTGTTTGTGTGTGTGTGTGTGTGTGTGTGTGTGTGTGTGTGTGTGTGTGTGTGTGTGTGTGTGTGTGTGTGTGTGTGTGTGTGCTCCATTTTGTGCATGGAGCAATGATTTTTAGGCTAGTCACACTCACTACAATTCAAATGTCCTACTTTGGCAAGTCTACTGATGTCATTCACTGTGAAATACACCTTTGGGAAGGTGTAGGCCAGTAATCTCTGTGGTGGGTCCTATAACAACGTAATGTCGTAGTGTGATATAGTACTTTGATAGGGGTTCTTGTCCCACACATGGCAAGTGTGGATGTTTGCATGTCTCCTTCTTTGTTTGTTTAGGGTGCAATGCATGTTAGGCTAGTCACACTCACTACAGATCAAATGCCCTACTTTGGCAAGGCTGCTGATGACATTCACTGTGAAATACACTTTTAGCAAATGTGTCACACAGTAATCTCTGTGGTGCATCCTATAACAGCATAATTCTGTAGTGTGATATAGTACTTTGGTAGGGGTTTTATTCCCACACATGGCAAGTGTGGAAGTTTGTGTGTATGTTTCTATGTCTGTATAGGGAGCAATGCTTTTTAGGCTAGTTACACTCATTACAATTCAAATGCCCTACTTTGGCAAGTCTGATGATGTCATTCACTGTGAAATACACCTTTGGGGAAGGAGTACTCCAGTAATCTCCGTGGTGCATCCTATAACTGTGTAATGCTGTAGTGTAATAAACTAGTTAGGTAGGAGGTCTAATCTCAGACATGGCAGGTGTGTGTGTGTGTGTGTGTGTGTGTGTGTTTGTTTGTCATGCATATCCTGTGTGGAGGTGGCTATGAGTGTGTAACTACTAGACTCATTGTGGAGTGGGTTTTGCAAATGTCTTATATGGTGGCCCTATTATATGTCACAATGTCCACCTTACAAGGATAACAGATGTGAAATAGTCAAGAGGCTGAGATGGCAATCCATACCCCTACATGTGACATCAAGGTCTGGCGAACAAAGTTAGCAACCTTTGTATTGCACAGAGAACACTTTCAACCCATGTCTCATACACAATCACACTTGCCTAGGCAACAACTTCTACGTTGGTAGTACCTTGCATATTGTCCACAGATAGTAACCATGGTGTCATTGCAGTGGACAACAGAGGGCATGGCACCCTGTCCATCAGTAAAATACACACGTACATGCAGACAGTGTGCCTTTACTATACTCACCACTGGATGCCTGCAACACCTGTGGTGCCATCAAATGTGACCCACAAAGGACATAACATGCCTTGTACACCTGCCCTGTATGGACAGATGCCACTGACACCAGGGAATACCTATATCATGCTATCAATGTAGGTGCAGGGTCAACCTGATGTCCATTACCTTTTCCCAGCACATGAGGCCAGGACAGGCACATCTGATTATAACAATCTGTGTACACAACATGGGCCAGACACCCCAAGTACAGTTCCACATGTCACTGTACATGCATGTGAGATGTGTGCACATCCCAGACAGTGTCCATGTCATGGACTAAAGAACACATACATGGCAAGCATTGAACTGCAATGGCCACACACAATAGTTACCCAGGTGACTGGATGGTGAATATAATACCCACCTGTGTGGGCCAATCCAGACACTACACCCCTAAGCCACACTGCAGACCATTGTCATGTGGCCTAATGTCAAGATATACCATTCACCTAGCCTTGTATAGCCTTCTGGCACAATCAACCACTATGCACCCATGAAGCAATGCATGCATGCATGTCAGTACTGGCACCCTGTGTCTGTGTGTGTGGTGTATGATGCCATTCACACTCACTACAACCCCCACTGACATACTGAAGCATGATGTCTGATGTCAGATACCTCCACATACCCTTTGCCCATATAACCTCCGGATAACTCCTATGGTGCATGTGATACCTGCACAGTACTGTATTGTGGCAAACTAGTGAGGAAGTGTATTCCTGACCCTGCCAAGTGTGTCATTGTGTGTGAGTCCCTGAGAGAGTGTTGCTGTGTTGACGCTGAAACCTGTTCATGTGGACAGGCACGTGTACTACACCTACCGTATCACTACCATATCACTATTGCAGTAGTCACTCACCATCACATATATGTTTGGAGAGCTCCTCAACATGTAAGTTATGTGACATATCCAATAACTGCATAGATGTATGATAGCCATCTAGGAGCTCCTCCACACGTTGGGGTGATAGATGGCATGCCCCCCCTGTTGCAAGGTGATTCTCTCAGACTGCAGCAGCACACTGATGGGCATTGCGAAGCTGGTCAGAACAATGATGCCTGACCTGCTCATAACTGTGGTTGTGTAGTCAGATATCATTGACCCTGTGGACTAGGTCATTCCACAGAGCAGTCTGCTCCTGCTGATCATGGGTGGCCTGGCCAAACAAGACAGGGTAGTGCTGTATTAGGTGGTTTACCACAATGTCATTCTCGGCAGCTGAGTAGGCCGGAAGCCTTCCATGTGACATCTTTCCTGAAAGACATTAAGATGGACACAGATGTGAGCAAGTCATTCAGCAAGGTTACCACAGTTTGTAATAGACATCACTGTCACCTCCCACTATATTAGTGACAACAAACTGTGCACACAATTCAATAGGTATGGCTACAGCTTACCTACCAGTGGGGCAGATATTGTATTGTACCACACTTTGTGCAATGTGTATGTAGCCATGTTCCCTGTGTGGACACTATCATTGCTGACCTGTTACAGACTATTCACCTGCATGCCATTGTCAGGACCACTGTGGTTCCATATATGCCTGTGGTATGCTTGCTATGTGGTTGCTGTACATCTAACATTCTGTGTTATTGGAATATCTATGCATCCTGTTGGATATGTTCCGGGATTGTGTAGACTATTACTACCCACATATGTTCTACAACAGTGACACAATAGCATGTATATGTACTATTGGCCGGCAGAACCACCTCTCCAAACTCATCTGCCCATGTTACCAGGCCACATCACATGTGTGACCCACCCTGGAGCCTCCTCATGTACAGGTCCGGCAATACCTTCAGGTGGAACCAACTCAGGGGATGTTGTCCCCCCCTGGGGGCAAATACAGACATGATCTTGTCCCCCAAGTTCAGGTCCAGGGTCTGTTCCATAACGGGCTCCACAGACATATGTGGGATGTGCTACATCACCTTGAGGCACCCAGTAGACATTCACAGGGCCCACATGCTCCTCCTGCACAGCCTCCAGGCCAGGCACCTTCGGGATGTGGACTGCTGTTGTGAGTAGCAGTGGGTAGGAGGCTTGTCCCATTCTGTCCATATTGGGGCCCATGGGGCTTCCACATCACAGACCACACACACACCATCCAGGGTGTTTACCCACCACATGTGTCACATACCACCTCTGTAGGCTGTCCTCTATATCTACCAACCATGACCACCTCCACAACCATACCTGCCATACTTCCCCATATTCCCATTCCATACTTCACAGACAAGGGCAATGTGGTCCCAAGAAGGGGTTTACATGTAACATACCCATCCATGTTGCATACTCTGACAGCTGTAGATATCTCTGTGTATTGCTGTGTGTGCTGTTCCCTCACACACAGCATACAGCACTGTGGTGGTAATATAGGGGACATGTATTTACATACATATATGTTTGTGTGTGTGTTTGTATATATGTAGACATATGCATATGGGTATATATCTATATATGTGTAGTTATATATGATATATATATATATATATATATATATATATATATATATATATATATATATATATATATATGTGTTTATATATATATATATATATATATATATATATATATATATATATATATGTCTACATGGGTATCTGTATATTAGTGTATACATATATATATATATATATATATATATATATATATATATACATATATATACATATATATATATATATATATATATATATATATATATATATATATATATATATATATATATATATATATATATATATATATATATATGTACACATATACATACCTATATATGGGGTACATTCAGACATCAGGTCCACAATCTCACAACACCTTCCTGTACAGCTGCAATGTTCTACCTTGCTACAACACAGACAGGAGCCACATATGGACACAGCCTGACATTAGGAGGGAATATGTAGGGAAAGATTACAGGTACCATATTACACACCTATGGAATTCCTGCATGCTACAATGCAGGTTAACCTGAGTATCCTACAAGAGGTGGGCTGTGAAGCCCATGTGTCCATCATTATGGCATTACTTCCTCTACCAGCTATTGGCCACAATAATATACATGCTTCCCATTACACAACACACACTATGATGGCTTACATCTTATCAGATAGTGCTGCTCTGCACAGTTGATGGGTATGGCCCACTGCCCACAGGGACAGACTCTATTGTCCTTAGCAGTTGTTCACCTGAACATCATTACAACAACACCTGATGCCACATATAAATTATTCCACATCATCTATCCCATTATTATGGACCAAGTACTATAGTCATTTACATGCATATATACTTCACATACCTGTTGTGGGAATGATGTCTCTTCTGGATATTTTGATGGATTTTTTTTTGCTGTTGTTGTGTTTGTTTTTGCCTTTCGCACACTCTCTCTATCTGTAGCTCGGTCTCTCTCCAGTAAATGGATTGAGCTGCTTTGAATAGATTGCAGCATGGCTTTTGTAGGTGATGCACATGACCAGGTGATATACGCATATCGTCTACTCAGAGGCGATCTCTGCTTAACATACAAGGCCATGTCAAACCCAGAGCTGTTGGACATGCTACACTTAAAGAAATCCCAATCCCTCAGAGCTACATGCTCTAGGGATCTAAACCTTGTCATCACAATAAACAAAACATGTTGGAGGGATAGGTTCCTGACCCAGAGACTCCCCAGACTCTGGAATAGATTGCCCATACATGTCAAGCAGAGTGCCTCTTTGGACCTCTTCAAGAGGAACCTTGCCGATTGGATGGGAGAAAGGAAATTCACCCCAGGGATCACGTCAGTCACCCTGCTAGACAGGGGTCCAGGAAAGTAAATAATGTGGGAAGAAATATTCAGGGAATTGTTATGGCTAGGCTTGTATAGGCCCTAGGGCTGATAGCCTAGTACTAACCTATGAACCTATGAACCTATGAACCTGTGATGGCCTCTGCACAAAACAGTGTCATCCACTTGCAACCTGCATCCAGCATGCTCTGTAGTACTTCCAATTACCACTGTCATGGCAACCAACTACTATAAATCCCTACATCATGTGGGAGTGGTGCTTTTACCTGTATGGTAGACATCCTTCCTGTGTGTGGGCAGCAGTGTTACAGACAGCAGGTAGCAATACCTCTTACAGGAGAACCTGCACTCTCAGGACAGCTACATATCTGTAGGAGGTTCCAGAACTACAGACAGAGTGTGAGTAGTGTTGTTGTATGCATTGTATAGCACTGGTGTTACAGGGTTTGTGTTTACATATTATTTTAACTTGGAATGCAATATGTCTGCATAGCTCTCAACTGTGGGCCTATAAACTTGATGGCCAGAGGTGTATCTATTATGTTTTGTCCATCCACCACACAGGTCTTGTGTCAGACATATCACTGGCAGTGTGTGTGTTGAGTGCTATCAGTACAAGGCTACAACCATTTATGTTTCTAACTTCATATTTCTGACTAAGGGTATGTTGCAGACTATCCTGTAACACCAGTGACTTGCTTAGTGTATGACAACAGTATTTCACATATGGGCCTGTGTTTCAGCCTCTGTCCTCCACCTACATACCAGGCTTTGTACATATGACATGCTGTGAGGGGTTATGTAGTTGGCTGTGAGTATGTCATGCTGCTATTCCTGCCATCAGTCCACTGCTGTTGTGGCGCCCTCACATATTGTGGAGTTGGGTCCATATATGTGCGGGCTTCATCTACACAATACATGTGTGCCCTTATGCGCTCCAGAGGCCAGTGTATGTAACAGTGGTATATGGCCCTGTATTATTCAGTCTAGGGGGGGGGATGCACCATAACTAAACTAGGCTGTTACAACATGTGGGGGTATCAGGGGCAAGATGCCTTAAGGTATCTGGATGTACATTACCATACAATTCACCTTGGGTAAATGCAGGCCTACTTCTTCCTGCCATAGAGACTGTTCTGTTTCTCAGTGTGATTGTGATGGTGTCAGTTATGCCTTGTTATGTAACAGATACATCCCATTGTGTAAACTGAGGTATTTACCACCAAGGGATTTGTGTACAGAGTGTAGATAGAGGCTGCTAACCTATATATCTGCATTACTTACTGTTGAGTGATTGGTATCCTGTGGCCCAGTCTGTCTTTACTATTGTACTACATGAAGGCCTCGGCCTGGACAGCAACATATGTAAACCTTTCCAGACTACTGTAGTAATATAACTGTTTCACAGTTGCATTACTCTGTTTATATGTTTGATAGAGTCTAAACAACTATATGACATGGCATATACAACTGTAATAGTACACAAATAAAGCTTTCCCATGTATGCAAACCTGTGCGTGGTGTTATATCCTTTGACCTCTCTGTGGGTATATGTTGCAGGCAACCATTGTCATTTGTATGGGTGACTCATACAGTGTCCAGTTGGTAAGGTGGCAACTGTAGGCATAGTGGCTGTTCTGTATTGTGTGCACCTTCTACATATGTATCTTCCTATACATATCTGTGTGTGTGTGTATGTGTAGTTATTTATATATATATATATATATATATATATATATATATATATATATATATATATATATATATATATATGCATATATGTGTCTGTGTATATGTATCTTAGGAATTTTGATTGCTTCCACATTGTATTCCCTATGGTAGCCAGACTGTACTGCGTGATATGTTACTGATAGCAGCCTGACATCATACAGGTGGGATGGAGTACTGTTAACATCTTGTACCCATGTTGTGTCAGGTTCTGGTTATGGGATCTGCAACAATTGGTACTGTATTGCAGTGCAGATGTGTTTCGCTGTGGGGGGGATATCTATACATACATGACATATGTTGTTTGGGCCTCCTCACCCTCCTTAACCATGCATGTGGACATATATGTTTTTGTTTTGTTCTCTTTTATAGCTATAGATGTATGTCTGTATATACCTATTTATGCTTATATATATATATATATATATATATGTATAGACATATAGATGTAGACATATATATCTATAAAAGTATCCCTTCTCTCTCTCTCTCTCTATATATATATATATATATGTATATATATATATATATATATATATATATATATATATATATATATATATGTTTATCTATTTAGATATTAATATATATATATATATATATATATATATATATATATATATATATATATATATAATATATATATATATATATATATATATATATATATATATATATATATATATATATATATATACGCACCTACATACATCTACATGTCTAAATACATGTCCTGTACTGCTGAATGACTTGCCTGGATGATATGTTTGTGAAAACATCAGGGTTATTTATATCTGAATTGGCTTAGTGGTAAATCACTTTGGTTATGGTGTGCAGGGTCCTGGGTTCAAGACTTGCAAAGGGAGTTTATTTTGTTGCTGGGCAGAACAAGGGCCATTGGATACAAAGTGATTAAGCCACTTTTAAGCAGTTGTAAGCTGGTTTGCATGGGTTTGTGCTGAGGTAAGCACTGCTAACTTCCAGTTAAAGTTTCTTATACTGATTTAGCTTCCTAGTTGCTTAACCTGTGTAGGCATTGCTTACCCCCATGCAAACAGGCTTAAACCCACTTACTGCTGCCTAAAAGTGATTACTCCCGCTTACCCCCCCGCACTAATTTCTTTAAAAGAAAAGAAAAAGGCGTTGATAGGAAAGTAGTGAAAAAGGGGCACAAAGAGGGAAAGACAGTAGGGAAAATAGCTAGGGATGTGCAGGAGGGTGTAGGGAAGGGTCATAGCTGCCTATTTCTTCTACAGCAACAGCTGTGCATATACACTGAATTTGGCGGTAGATTTGGACACTCAAACCCCTGAGAGAGGGGTGAGGACAACAATAATATGTTGTGATGCCAATTAGACCAGATTACATGTGTTCATTGGACACGTGTGAAATGGACAGCTATGTATGGGGCAATATGTTTTTTTTTTGGAACAGATTGCCCTTTTTTTCAGGTGAGAATGGGATGTTGGGGAGGAATAGTAGGTATATTTGGGGAGGTAGGTTGGGTAGGTTAACAGACAAGACAAACAAGACACATACAGGGGCGGTATATGACACATGTGGGGGTAAATACCTTGATGGGTAGTTGTGTTGTGAAATCGGAAGCCCATGAGCCCCCTAGTGGAAACAGTGAGACTGAGGTTTCCCACCCATAGGCAGTGGTGACTGCTCATGGTTGTGAACTGAGGTCCCCACCCATGGGCAGTCACCACTGCACCATCACTGCCCTGAAGGTGGCTGTGCTGGTGGCTAAGTTGGAGAGCCAGGCCATCCCTCTAGTCACGACATGCAGCCCTCGAGCTGGCATAGCACATCTCGGACCTCCCTGCTGAGCTCGCAATGCACTACTACCCGGACCTGGCAACGGGTGACAGGTTCCTGGCTGTGCCCACTCCCCAGGTGGGCGAGCCCCATCCCCTGAGGCAGTTCCACCCAAAGGTAGTGCAGGATCAATGGACAAGGAGGTCCCAGTTTGGGCCCCAGACATGCTGCTGCCTGGTGCCACTGCCAGCTTAGGTGGGACAGGTGGGTCTGCCGGGACCGGCCTTCCCAAAATGTGCTATGGTGTTTATGGTTTATCAACATATGTGGGTTAGTAATAGTCAACACATTCCAGGATTAGGTATAACAGTATGCATAGATATTCCCATTAACCCAGACACCAGATATGGAACAGTTGCATAGGAAACGGAACACATGCATATATGGGACCACAGTGGTAATAACAACAGCATGCAGGTACATTGATGGCACCATGCTACCAATGTTGGAGTATTTCAACATAGCACATGCATAGAAACAGATTTAAATAACTATCAAACAATAGGATATATGTCCCATCATTAGAGTGGAGTCATCACATACCAGTTGAGGTGGGTATTTAGTGTATTGTTGGATATATGGTGGAGGGGGAGAAAGATGTCAATTAACAACTAGTATATTCCTGTAGTTTGCATTACTTTCCTAGTCAGTGCTGTTATCTGTACCTTATAAGTATTACTACACTACCCTATTGCCTTAGTTTGGACAGTGATATGGTTGTCAACAACTATATACATGGACTGGTTTTACCTGCAGTATACACCTTTTACCTGGTATATCTGTGGAGGAATTGTTTATTAACACTAACTAACTGTTTCTTCACATACTCCCAGATTCCAGGTTGATGTTATGCACATACCTTTCCATCTCTTCTTGCACAGACTCTGGCCATGTCTTGACCACATGCAGGTGAACCAGGACTTATGTAGACTATTGCCCTCTTCAACCTTTAGTGACTTACAACACTCTTATACAAGATTTCCTATACAGTTATATTATGTAGCACAGTGTCGGTGACAGTGGTCAGTGATACATTATTATTCAGAGCAACTGCAACACTCACAATGCCATACAATACCAGAGTAAACAGCACCAGTACAGGGTATCAAGCTTTTATTATCGGCACAGTGTTCCTATATGACGTACCTGTGGGAGTAATGTTTGTTAGCACTACCCGAATGTTGCCACACAAAGTACCAGATTTCACATTAGTATTATGCACATACATCTCACTCTGTTACTGTACACACTCTGGTCACAGCTTGACAACATGGGGGTTTAGATGAGACATACATGGCTTATTACTCTCATAACATTTTGGGAGTAATACGCCATGTATGTCCCATCTACACCCCCATGTTGTCAAGCTGTGACAACATGGGGGTGTAGATGGGACATACATGGCTTTTTACTCTCATAACATTTTGGGAGTTGCTAGTGTGACAAGTTTGTTCTTATAGATGTGTGTCATTCAGTTGTATTTCCTGTTTGCTGCCTTAACATCTGGGATCATCCCATTGATTTCCCAGGGGGACAGGGTGACAGGCAGCAGATTCTGGACTTATCTGTACAGTTGTGGAGTATGATTCTGTATGCAGCCTCCTTCCACTCCCAGGATTCAGAACATGGCTGTGTCTGCTAAAACTAAAACACTGTCCATCACAGTTGTGTGTGCTATATAGATTGCCGTATATCTCTTATCTGATTTCTGCCTTATAATTCTCCTGTAGTTTTACATTCTGACCTTGTATTACAACACTCGTATACAGGATTTCCTAGACAGTTATATTATGTAGCACAGTGTGGGTGACGGTGATAAGCAATACCTTATTATTCAGAGCAACTGCAAAACTCACAATGCCATACAATACCAAAGTAAACAGTACCAGTTCAGGGTATCATTCTTTTATTTCTGGGCACAGTGTTCATATCTGATGGACGTGTGGGAGCAATGTTTGTTAACACTACCTGAATGTTGCCACACAAAGTACCAGATTCCACATTACTGTTATGCACATACATCTCACTCTGTTACTGTACACTCTCTGGTCACAGCTTGACAACATGGGGATGTAGATGGGGCATACTTGCCTTATTACTCTCATAACAGTTTGGGGAGTTGCTAGAGTGACAGATTTGTTCTTATAGATGTGTGACAATCAGTTGTATTTCTTGTTTGCTGCCTATACGTCTGGGATCATCCCACTGATTTCCCAGGGGGACAGAGTGACAGGCAGCAGATATGGATCAATTTACTGGACATTCTGGACATATCTGTACAGTTGTGGGGTATGATTCTGTATGCAGACTACTACCACTTCCAGGATTCAAACCATGGCTGTGTATGCTAAAAATACAACCGTTCACATCTCAGTTACATGTGCTATTCGGATTTTGTTGTCTGTCTTTTCACTGTTTTTTGTCTATGTCTCCCTCAGTTGTACTAAATGACCTCTGGGGTTACATCAGTCATATACAGACATTCCTACACATTTTATTTGTGTTGCACAGTGTGGGTAACAGTACTTAATACAGCAGTACTATTAAGTGATAGCAAATCTGCATTACCATATGATACCAGAGTAAACACATGCAGTCCAGCAGTTAGACCTTTATTGTCAGGCTATTATGCTTTTATTTACATACAACGTATATGAGACTCTTCCTGGCATATTCTCTGGGGTATGCAGTACTTGCCTTAAACAATATAGGTTTTATACTGGCAATTAACTTACTAATACTTTTAGATGTATTTCCTATGACAGTACATGGAAGAGTATTACTAACCTGCCTCACGTCGCAACCTTTCCAAGCAACATTCATGGGCCTCCTGGTTCGCGGCCTGCTCACTTGCCGCTGTGAAGGACATAAGAGGAATATTTAGCCATACCTATCCATAATTTCCATGTGCTGGCAATTATTAAACAGGTAGTGGAGTGATAGTTACACACAGCTGGGACCTCCCCTTCTGTCCTAGTCTCTTGGATCCACTGATCCAAGAGATCCCACTTCCACCACTTCAGGTAGGCATAGTGATGCCTGACCTGCTTACCAGTTCAGGGTATGCCAAGTGGCACTGGTGAGGTCATGGGCGAGATGGTCCCAGGATTCCGTTTAATATTGGGAATGCTTTTACTGGCCCTGCAGTGGTCTCTGCTCATGGTCTTTGACAAGGAGTCCTGCCATGAATCTGGACTCATGGATGCCCCAGCGCTGCACCCAAAAGCACTCTTCCTCTCCCAGTCCTCACATGGTGCCTGCAAAGGGAAGCTACAACCAGTTATGAGATGTATTCCCGCCCGTTGAGTTTAAGTAGGGCCGATTTCCCACACTTTGCCATGATTGGACAGTTTTGAAAAGGCTAAGCTATGGGAAAACCTGCTTACCTAAGGTTGGCATTGTTTAAAGGGGTATACCACTGGGCAAATTGAGTTAGATGGCCTACACACTGCTTCACCTACTAAGCTGGCCTGTGCAATGCTTAGCATTGCTTAATATTTACTTTGCATTATATTTGCTTTTTGGCATTGATTTATTATTCATTACATGTTATATATATGTCTGGTATCCATGATCCATGTGTACGTATACTTTATGGGGTCCTTGTGTTTAATAGGGGACTTCAACACTCTATTACACTTACACCTCCCATCTGGGCTTACTTTAGTACTCCAATTCACATATTTTTGTTATGTAGTAGGTTATAGAACATATGACTGTATACTGATTCCTTTCACATGTTCAGTTTGATTTTACTATAGTGATGATTTGTTTGGTGATACCTCAATCTTATGTACTTCTGTGATGGCTTGGTGGTTAATGACTGTGACTATAGTGTATAGGGTCCTGGGTTTAAGACCTGCAAAGCTGTTCATTTTGTTGCTGGGCAGGACAGCGGCTGTTGGATACAGAGTGATTAAGGCACTTTTAAGCACTTGTAAGCAGATGTGCGTGGGTTTGCACGAGGTTAAGCACTGCCAACCTTCAGTTAAATATGCTTATAGAGAGTTAGCTTCCATATTGCTTAACCTGTGTGCGCATTGCTTACCCCAGTGCAAACGGGCTTAAACCCGCTCACTGGTGCTTACATATGCTTACTCCCACTTACTATGCTTAATACTGCTTACACTTGCTTAATAGTGCTTACTCCCGCTTATCACTGCAGTAATTTAGACAGTAATTTCTAATGGTTCTTTGGAAGGTGGGGATTTGGAAGCTGTTTGGAGTTATCATTCATTACACATTTTACATTCTATTTGTATCCCTGATTCCTGTGTACATATACTATATGGGGCATATGTGATTATCTGTGGACTTTTCAACATTATGGCACTGACACTTCACATCTGCATTTAATGCAGTACTCCACTTCACAAATATATGTTATTTAGTAGGTTATGCAACTAAAAATATTGGTCATAATGTGATTTGACATGGAAAATGGAATGTGCTGCAGTGGGACTTGAACTGGGAATGACTGTTCGTAAGGCGAATGATCTGCCACTACACTATTGCTATACTGCTTCATTTGCATATATCTTTCTTTTTATCCTTTTCTGCCATTTAAACTGCATTAACCATAGCTAAGCAATGGGCAAACCTGCCTACCTATAGTTACATTTAATCTGTTTCATAAAAAAAAGTATCTTTATATTTTTTGTGTTAGCTATTTCTCTTGTACACGTGGGGGGGGTGTTGCTGGGGGTATGTGTACACCTATAAGCGGTCTCACTCATTCTTTTAGGGCTTTCTTCTGTTCTTCATTGAAGGGGGTGTGCATATTCTGAGAGCCCTGCTCTCAGACATGCCCCCTGCACTCTTACATGCTCCATATAAGATTAGGAGCTTAGGCAGCACGTCTTCATTAATTTGCATGGCACACTGCCATCTTGCTCCCTAACAGCAACTTCCATGCAGGACTAAGCTAGTCCTTCATAGAAGAATAGTAAATCCGGGGGATAAACTTAGCTCCCCAATTAGATTGTGACTAGCATCAGCCCCATAAACCACATAGTTTTTATTTTCTTAACCTGTCCATTGTAAGAACTGTACCATGAGAATTTGACAATCTCTTGATGGCCCTCACAAACTATAGAGAAACTTATTTCAGAAAATATTACCAATGCATTACTGTATTTTTTAAGTATCTGTCCTGCATCACACAATAATATGATGAGCAGAATCACATTCTGTAATGGCAGGGTGCATTCTGAGATGGAATGCTCAAAACTAAAACCTTGTGCCTGGCTCCTCACAGGTCATATTGTGATAGGCTACCTAAGTAAAAGGTAATGGAATTCTTTCCAAACATAAAATCTTTATGCCATCTGTTAGGTCTGTTTTAAAGCACTTAAATACAGGAATAAGCTCTCATGTGGATTTGTGACATTATATCTAAATAATTAAACAGAAGTCTTTCTAATATCACACCTTTTACCTATAACTGTCATTCAACAAATAATTGATTATTATATAAGTAACAATCTTTCTGTCCTCACTTTCTCTCTCTGTGTGTCACACACACACACACACACACACACACACACACACACACACACACACACACACACACATTCACAGTGCACTGCTTTAATAGTTACACTGTACACCACATTTTCTCCTATCTGGTCCAAAGCCAAAGATAAACTGACAAGAAAATAAAAGTTTGCAATTTTCAGAAGGGAAGGTAACATTATAATTGCAGCTCTGAGGTAATGCACTTTCTATGGTTCTTTAATTTCTCCAAATGTTTATTTATTTATGTTACTTAGTACTGTGAGAGGGATGAGCGTAAATAAACTTCATGAAATTAGTATTGCTTCAGTCAGTGATATTTGCCACACTTGCTCTTCTTTGCACTTGCAATGTACCCAGAACTGTTGCCTTCTACAGTTCATATGGAAATACAAGTACTGATGGCATTTTTAAACATGCTTGGGAATTATTTTTATTATCCCAGTTGCTCAAAATACCATTGGAACTATCTGGTTGCCCTTATTCCATATTTCTTCAGTTTCCTCCTGCATGTCTTGATATTTACAACTTTTTGTCTTTCGGTTCATAGGACATTATAGTCACTGGTGTAGCAATTTTGATAATTGATGCTGCTGTTGTCTTTTTCTCTTGAACTACAATAGTGTGTTTCATTACTCCCATCATCATGGCTTTTAGTATCTCCTTCATTTTCAGTAATCCTTTGTGTTTCATGTTTCCAGTGTCACGGAGGCACCTGTATGATATAATATTTGCACTGTTTCCTGTGTAACAACCATGCTACATTATTATGGATGGCCAATAGCGAGTTTCATTACTCCTATCATCATGGCTTTTAGTATCTCCTTCATTTTCAGTAATCCGTTGTTTCACGTTTCCAGTGCCACTGAGGCACCTGTATTATGTAATGTTTGCTCTGTTTCCTGTGTAACAACCATGATACATTATTATGGATGGCAGTGTAGATACCTTCAGGCATTAGCATATTGCAGCAAGCAACAAAATGTGCAAGTTACTAAGTTCTTCTTGTTCTGTACTGTAGAACCTACGTTTGCCTGTATATCCTAGACTTGCTATTGATTTTTTGAACCGTCATGTACAGAGTCCACTATCCTAAACTGCCACCTTGTACAAGACATTTATGCAACAGTTCTTGATCTCCATGTGGTTATCTCCAAATCTCTCTATTTCTACTGCTATAATTGTGAGTTTTCCAGTTATATTTTTATTATTTCTGATCATGTTCTTTGTATTTTTGTTTTCCACTTCTAGTTTAATTTTGATGCCTTCATCCTTCTAAAGCTCTTGCTAATGTAAGCAAAACTCTCATTATAGATGTGTTTAATTCTTGGTTGAGAACATTCACAAAGTTTGCATCTAATAATTTCAATAAATATGTCCCACAGTCATCAACCTACAATCTTGGCAAATAATAATTCTTGTATTCCATTCGATGAGCATGAAATACATTTCTTGTTTTCCTATCAAGCTTATCCTGGTATTTTGGTGGCTGATTAACCATACCAAAGCTGCAAGGTTTAGAACAGCAAGATCAAGTTATTTTATAGCTTGAACTTTTATTTCTAGTTGTCAAAGCAGTTTCAGTATTACTTTCAGTATTCTACAATATTCTTTGCTAAGTTTTATTCTGATTTGTACGTGCTGCATTATTTCCCTTAGATATATATATATATATATATATATATATATATATATATATATTTGTGTGTGTGTGTGTGTGTGTGTGTGTAAAAATCACATTTTTGTTCCAATTCCTTTATATCTCATTCCTCCTTAACTTTTTCATTTGCTTTGATTCTTCAGTTTTCCTGCAACAAATGTTACTTTTGCACATTTGTGATGACTAAATGACATGTCTTATGACAGTAGGTGCATTCTGCTTTCCCATTAAGTTAGTCAAGTAAATTTGATATCCCATAATTAAATGTTGTAGCTATATGACACACTTAAATGCATGATGGGGCTTTCAGTATTTGATGACATTCAAATGAAGCAGAACAAACCTTGCTACCACACTTAGGAATATAGATTCTATTTTTAACAATAAATGCTTTCATTGCAATTATTTGTTTAAAGTTAAATGAGTTCGATTCCTATTAATCATTTAGCTCTTTTCAAGCACAAAGAAGAGAAAAAGCAGTTGAAAAGTAGTATATGTGATATTAACAACAGGTGTTTCTTGTGCATGTGGCATAATAGGAGACCAACCATTTTGGCTTTTTACAGCACTAGCCCTTCAGCTTGCTCTCCATTTTTTAGCTTTGGACATAATTTCAAGAGCATCAGCAGATGTAAAGCAGCCATTTAACTGTTTACACTCAACCGTAATACAATGCCATATTTTCTCTTTCCCATTAGCACATGCTGAATGTAAGGCTAGCAATACCCTTGGTTTACTACCTCTCTCAAAACTTCCATTCATGCTGGGAAAAATGCAATGCAATTAGGGTGCACTTCACCTACCTATAAGATTAACACACCTATCTGAAACTCAAACAATAAGCTTGTACAGCTGCAAATATGAATAACGCTACTATCCTGTAAAATAAGTAGTCACAACGGCTTAGACAAGTACAAACTTATTATAAACAACTCAAACTGACATTAAGTTATCACAAAGCCTAGCATATGTCTAGGCTGCTGTCATGCTAGTTCTCAAGAAAGCATTGCAAAATTCATTTGTTAACCAAGACCAGCTCCCAACTCACTATAACTGGATACAGCATTAAATAATTCAACCTAGTTATGATACTTGTTACCTCAAACAAGTCTACCCTTCCTCCATTAGGTAACTCATTTACCATGTTTCAAATGAAGCACACAGTTCAGCAAGTTAATCACATTAATTTTTGCTCAGCCAGATATGCTTTCTTCATAACAGAGATGCTGTCATTAAGTTTACAGGCTATCCTACATCTTCTGCACTATAATTCACAAATAAAAATTAGGTGGCCAACTATACCTGAACCATTATTTTTGATAACACTTTCTCCAACAAAATACTCACGCGCACACACACACACACACACACACACACACACACACACACACACACACACACACACACACACAAAAGCCATTACATCGAACTGAAGAGAAAATAAGAATATTTTTGCAGGGTACAAGCATTTTTGCAACCCATACTGCCACCTCTAAGTATACTACCCCAAAAGGTTATACCTTTTAACTGTAAAATGTTGAGAATTGACTAACTAGAATAATTGACTCATGTTTTAGTGTAGCACAACTCAACAAATAGTAATACTTTCACAGAAATAAACCACTGTCATATGAATCATGAGAAATCCCCAAATCTGTGCAGCTTAAACATTACTGGCCAATATAAAAATCACCACAACAAAGTTAAGATCTGAGAAAATTATGTGTATGGTTAAACTTTAGCCTGAATAATCTCCCCATGAGTTATTTAGCCAAAAAGAAATCCAGCTTGTAATAGGTTACTCAACCCTCATTATAGATTATAATTTGCCTTCTGTATATACAAATTTATGGATTTTGATTACTTTCTTGTGCTATTTTTGGGACATAAATTGTCATTTGCCATCAGTAATTACCATCTGCCAACCTGCTATTCAATACACTAAAGCAACATGGGTTTACAGATATGTCACTTACCTTGCTCACAAACAGTTGTCACTGTTAATAGCAACATACCAAATCACAGCTGGGGTAACATAATGGTCAACTGTACCATCTACACTTTTCTCCTCTTCCAGTAACATTATTCCAGTATCTATAAAATGCTATAATCTTCTTCTTCTCCCAGTTAGGGGTCACCACAGTGGATCGCCTGTCCACTCGTGATTGGCAGTGGAATTTTTTTTTACACTGTTGAGTTGCCAGCCCAGTGCTCAACCTTCCACAGAAGGCACACATGCACACACCTAGGGCCAATTTAGAGTGTCCAATCCACCTACAGCATGCCTTTGGGATGTGGGAGGAAACCAGAACACATGGAGGAAACCCACACAACTACAGAGAGGACATGCATACTCTGCAAAGAAGGCACCCCAGCCGAGGACTGAACTGGAGAACCTCTTGCTGTGAGGCGGCAACACTAACCGTTGCACCACCATGGCCGCCCCTATAAAATGCTATAATAAGATATCCAAATCAGATAACTCTGTCATCCTCATAAAGGTCATAATAAACAATCTCTTCAAGAAGACTTTCCAAAGGTATCTAACAGATTTAGAATGAATAATCTCTGCATGAATGGAAGTAAACATGTGCACTACATGCACAATACTTTTATGAAGCTCTAATAGCTAAGCAACAATGTGGCACAGTGAGAAGGGAGCATGGCTGACAGTATTTGGATTTGCATATCATATTCCTTAGGAGATGACCAGATAGATAGGGATAGAGCAGTATTTTGTCATTTCAACTGGCAAAATTCTGGACATTCTGTGAAAATCTGTACAGTTGAGAAGTATGATAGAGGGTAGTGATGTTATCTTTATGGCTAGAGGCTCCAATTGGAAAAAGTACTCTGTTCTGCAAAAGAAAGTGTGAGAACACACTGGCAATGCAACAGCAGATCATTGTCTTAGATGTAATTGCATGCTAGAATAGTGGCAAATAATCCAAGATATAGCTTTTAATACTTCAGATTACAGTTTTCCCTAAATATAAATGTACATTTCAAGACAGAACAAATGATCCAAATAGCACCTTCATGAATCAAACACACTTTTATATTAGCACCCATTTCCTTATACTGAAACAAACATGTTTATAGTAAGGAAACAAAACATTTGTCTTCAAGAAAAAGTTTGCTCTTCCGATTACTGGTCTTTCCCCATCAAACAGTACAATAGTTTTGCCAAAAGCAAAACACCAATTCATCAAGTTGTAACTTCAGTCATACTAGGCAACAGCATTGCACTATAATAGCAAATACAAATTGACAAACTGTCACAGGAAAATCTGCAATACTGCTCATAAGATTACCTTTTATATAGCAATAACTATTGTCCACTTTAGCTTATAAACTAAAGTTAATATTAACAGCAATCCTTAAGAATTGTCAGAGAAGGTACTCTGACATGACACAGATCTGCCTTTAAGCTTTTTGCTGCTAAATAAATGTTCTAAAATGTGGCTTTTGCAAATTGAAATAACCTTCCTCAATACATAAATAACAGCATAGCCCTACTGTAAATTTAGAGATCAGCTAGCATTTTGTTAATTAATTAATTCATTATCTATACTGTTCACCTGGTAGCCATGTGCAAGACACAGTGGCAGCAAGCATTAGTACAATAGTATTACAAAGAAATTAAAGTTGCACAGTTACAATCAGTGAATTTAATATCAATGTCAACTATGTGTTAGTGCAAGTTATTTTAGCACAGCAAGAAAAAGTAATGGTGTTGAATGCCATGTACAAAGGAAACAAACATTAGGTTAAAAGAAAAAAAAAGACTTACCTATGTCTAGATTTACACTGGATTGATACATTTCAGCTGCAGTATTCAGATATCACTGACTGGATTAAATGACAGTGATGATGTTGTGGAAACGACATACCATAGCCTTTACCAGTGAAGCAGGAACATTACACATACGGATCCAATTAAGTTGCAGCTGCTTCAACAAAAGACAACATAATGTGTCTCTAGATTCACATATACCTATCAGTGCCATAAGTACAACAAATATTCATACTCCATACTCGCAATAAGGCAGTTTGTGTACTCATCTAAAACGGTCCGCCTTCTCAGAATACATATTAGTCATGGCGGAGAAGGAAATGGCATTTTAAACAAAACTTAGAATTTATTTATTTATTTCAGTTTGATGACCGGGGAGGTCCACTGGGCTCAGGAGCCCGTTTTCAGTGGAGGCCCAGGGAGAAAAGCTCCACATTACATAGTAAATATTGAAATATAACAGATTAAAGTTAAGATTCAAAGATACAGATACATTAAGATACAACAAATTAAAATTAAGATTAAGGATACAGATACATTATAAATCAGAGACATGATGTGGTACATTGGTTACATAGCATGTGAATCATATGTTGAAATGAATGTTAAAATGGTTACATATAATATGAGTCTTGTTAAGGCAGTTTGACAGAACAAGTACAAATGATAAGGAGGGGAGAAAAGGGACAGCAAACTATTTGCAATATTTACATTATGTACACGAGATAACACTGAATAATGAGTAATTTTCAGGGGGAGCTAAGTAGTTAGGAAATAGGAGTAGTATGGAAATACAATTTACAGTAGAGAGAGAAGAAGGCTAGGTGGGGAAAGTGCAGAAGTGCTGTATCCTTCACTTATATTGCAAATATAATGTTTGTCTTGAAATGCACAAAGGAGGTACTTTGAAGATACTACATCCTCTACCTGGAGTACTTCAGAATCACACGTCGCAGGACTTTATGGAAGGTATCATTGCCCTTAAACTTACCAGGTTAACAGACTATTTAAGCAAACAAATAAAATCTGTGCAAGGGAAACAAAACTGAGGTCACCATTTAAGGTTTGCCAAACTCTCTGTCTGAAAAAGAGATGTGAGTAGTGTGAAGTCTAAACAGCTAGGGATGAGTTTTGGCACAGAGTACGCATAACTTTCTCAAAAATTCTCATGTGGTAATTGGTCTTAATCATTAATAAAATATTGTTGAACAAGTGGTATTGAGTTTAGAATTGTGTTTTGTCATTGAATGAGGATCTATTTGAAATGATACCAGATACAGTTTCATAATGTCTCAGCATCTCTGTGAAATCTGAGGTCATATTATACGTGTTAGATCTAACAATTTCAAACAGCTGCAATAGTGCAGCTCAGGGAAAGATATAAGGAAGCAATACACAACAAAAACATGACAGAAATATGCATCTAGTCCAGAGACTAGAGAAAAATAGAGCTCCATGAGAGAAATGCAACTATTTTGTGAACAATACTTATAAATGTGATCAGAAAACAGCATCATTTTCACCTTTGAAATTCAAAATGTCAGAACTGGTAAAAAGCAGTTTGGCTTTGTGATTTAATCCGACCACATGATATGAAGGGCTACATTTCACTTAATTCTGTCTTGCCTTGAAGCAGAAGACACACAAATCACATATTAATGATTATACAACAGTTGTGTGTTGATCAATAAAATTTAAGCCTGGCAGACCTAAATTAGTACTGAGAGGCATAATACCATTCTTAAGTATTTTTCGATATCAGGTAGGCCACATGGTATTTATCTACTATCACAATGACAGTTTCCAAGTTTTAAGTATAAGATGTTCTGAATTGACAGTTACAAATCCTTATCGAGGATACAGTTCAAGATATTTCTCAAGTTGCAGAACCCATTTTACATGTTTTTTAGTTTGCAGTATTTTATTGTTTTTAAGCTGCACATTGACAAACATCATTAGTAATCATAGCTTTTTAATAATTTTCCTTGTAGTGGCTTTAAAATATGTGTGAATTGAAAACTATAGTTGTATGACTTCTTGAGACTGTGTTATCATGGATGTAATGTGCAGATGTCACAGAACAACATGTGTTATCTAGCCTACAAATGGTAACCAATTAAAATGCTATGTGCCACTACAAATGGTAACCAATTAAAATGCTATGTGCCACAATGCAAAGTCCCAGATGCTGGAGACTGAATGAATGAAAATCAGGAACGAACACATACCAAGTTTGAAATTCCTATTTCTTAGACCATTCCATTTTCTCCAAGGTAAAGTGATCTTAGAATTTGTAAATTAAGATCCAGTGTGTGTGTGTGTGTGTGTGTGTGTGTGTGTGTGTGTGTGTGTGTGTGTGGGCGTGTCCTCTGTATCCAATAGGTATACAGTGAGCTTGCTCACTGCAAAAAACAAGTTATAAGGAAAAGAGAAAAGTTTGATATTCTCTCTCCTCCTGTATTTTCAGTCTCTTTTTCAGTGTTTCAGGACTTGGCATTGTGAGTACCATCATTTCAGCAGGTAGGTGAAAAACTGTTTTTTGAGTATATACAAAAGAACTTATTCATATATAAAAGAATGAACATGTTATGAAAAAAATACATGCTCAGTACTCCACAAAATCAAAACAAATGACATCCAATATAATCTGAAGTAAAGGTGCAAACAGTATTTTTTCCTATATGAAACTAAATTTATGCCTGTGTTGGTGCCTTCTGTGGAAGGTTGGGTGCCGGGCTGGCAACTCGACACTGTAAAACTCCACTGCCAATCATGAGCGGACAGGTGATCCGCTGTGGTGACCCCTAACCGGGAAAAAGCCGAAAGAAGAAGAAATTCTCCAAAATATAGTTTTGATTCTTCCAGCAAGGCAATTATTGATTTTGATATTAATGTTTGTATTTAGATATTATGCACATGGAAAGACCAGATAATATGGAAACATGGAGTTTTTCAGTTTATAAAATAAAATGCAAATACAACAATAATGAGTAGAGAGCATGACTGAATGTGAACAGAAAATGCTGCAGAATGGTTAACAAGTAGGGAATAAATCATTTGATTTTATAAATGTACCATTTTTGAAAAACATGTACTATATCAGGATTTGTTGTAACCCTAGAGTCATGTTCTGCTGTAAATCATATGCACAGTGCAGTCTACTGATAATATTGGCACAGTAGTGTCTCACTAGTATGAGAAATGCAATTTATTATTAGGAATCAGATCAACTCTTTAATTCCTTAAAGGAAACTGCACCTGCTGCATTTAAACAGTAAATAGGTAGGCATGTCAGCGAGATGTCAAAGCAATTACCCACAGAATTAAAAAATTAAAAATGACATTCATTGGCTGCTGATGTGTGCATCAGAACAGAATTTCTGATATTAAATTTGATAAACTTATGAAAATGCTACTAACAGGAAAATTTTAATCAAGTTTAAACTAAAATTCTTTGGTCGGTTGAAAAGAAAATTCAAAAGTGACTTTTTAAGGGCTTCTTGTGACCTCATATTCAAAATTCATTTATTTATCATTATAATTTTAGTAATAATTTTTTCACAATATATTTTATATGTTTATTCAATATTATGAGGTGAAAATAATTAAATTGTTTACACTAACCAACTACAGTACAATAGAGTTAATTAGGAAAAAATCTAAAAAGTGTGCAGCTAGTGTACAGCTAAAGGAATAATGGATCCAAAGAAACAGGGAAATATCTAGCAGAAGTAATAACATGCTATGCCACATATTAAGTAACTAAAATGCATTCTGCAGCAAAAATGACAAAAGACATAAAAATGAACATAATTGCTGGACTCAGCATATATCACACATCATGAAGAATTTTACAGCCAGTCAGGAAATGTCTTCTGATAACATGCAATGATCTAACTGAAGATGATCTTCTGATATGTAAAAATGTTTGCTGAAATGTTATATAAGTTTTGAGTAGAACGTCTGAAAGTTTCAAAGAATTATAGTTGATTTATTATGACAAAGTGGTTAATGACTAGGGAATGCATTATTTATTAGTCTAAATGTAAACACACAATGATTTGTTTTGCATAGAAAGCTTTTTCTGTGAGGTAATATACAGAGATGTGTCTGAGTGATGGTCAGGTACAGTGCAGAGGCAACATACTGGCCCTCACATTTAATAAGGTAACTTAGTTATGATGAAAGAGTGGGATAGTGCACAGTGAATAGTATGGTATAGCTTACCATGGACAAAGAGACTAAAGAGGGGTCTAAAAGCAGTATCTATATACATATATAAATATAGTTAAAAGAAAAATCAACAATCCTCTATCATTAACTTCATTTTAGAGTTTTTCTTCCTTGCATCGGTAGCACATAAATTTAGTGTAGTGCTCTGAAACTCTTCAATACCTTTGAGAATTTTCTGTGTATTTTCCCTGCAGCAGATAATTAAGGTTTTTCTGCTAAGATCTCACTATTTCAGAAAATAATTTATTTGTGCCCACAAGACAAAGGATCCATACACTTTGCATAGAAGTTTTCTTCTTGGGATTATGTCTTGCAGAGGTCAATACAGTGGAAGCTGAAGTGAATCACTTTTGAAAGGAATTATTTGCTGGAAAAAAATTTAAATATTGAACATGGATGAAATCTGCTGTAAAACTGCATAAGCAAACTAGTAACTACTTTCATTTTTGGCCACTTTTTTCATTTATCTGCAGAAAATGAAGGCTAACATAGAAAATGACAAGTAGCTTTTTGTCTGCCTTACCGGGCTATGAAATGGCAGTTGACAGTTACTGAACATTGAAGTATCACTGATAGACGAAAATGACTGAGTTAATATAAGTTTCATGCTTTTCAGCATTTTTATTATTATTTTTCGTAGTTCATTATTTTATCACTGAGCTATTATGGGAAAGTCTTGATAATATGATATGTTTTTAGACATATAAAGCTGCTAGTCTTGTTGGTCAGCTTTGGCACTTACCCAAAACATCAGGGTGGCTCTAGAAACTGGCTAGAGAGAAAGCTTTGAATAGTTAATAAAAGTTATCTACTTTTTACTGAAGAAAACGTAGGCATATCTGGAAAGTCTTTTTTTTTTTTACTATATGCATTTAACACATATCAAAACAATTCCCTGTTTCCAGAAAAAGCAACTAACTCACAAAAGTGTAAAGTGCAGGAAGAAAAATGATGCACATATATTATGTCTAGGCTGTGTTATGTTATTAGAACTAGAGCTGGATTCTGACCACAAATAGAGAAAACACTATCAACATATGATGAAAAACATATATATTCTTTAATTTTTGGATGTATTTATGCTTTTGCTGCATCAAGAAATACTGAACTTGGTTGCCCGGGTCTATATTATGTCACTGAAATGGCAAAACATTGAGCGCTGTTTAGCAACACATAAACAGTGAAGTACAACTTCCGCGAACGTCCAGATCACCGATTCTTTTCCTAGGGAAAAAAATCTTGGCTGTCTCCATGTAATTGTCTTTTTCCCCACTGTAGTGTGATCTTGGAGTTGTTATATTTAGTTAGGGGAGGTGCAGGGGGGCACAGCTCCCCACATTTGGGGTGTGTGGGGGTGAAGCCCCCCACTTTGTAATGCTTGAGATGGTGTTTTGTGTGTGGTTGGCCTACTAATTTTTTTCCCTAGGAAAAAAATTGTTGTTCTGGCCATTTGTGGAAGCTGTCATTTGCTGTTTATGTGTCGCTGAAATGACATTCGCTGTTTTGCCGTTTCGGCAACATAATATAGACCCTGGTTGCCCATGGTGTTGTAAATACAATGATGGCATTACTGGGTGGAGCAAGTGAACAGGACCTTTGCAGAAAGACCAGAACAAAAAAATAAAATATTTTCCTCAGTCAGGATGGCAACGCTGAGCAATATTTCAGGCAGTATTGCCTACACAGTTAATTTTAATCTAATGAATTACTTTTTTGTTTACATGTACAGAAAGCAAAGTTAAGTGCCCAAGAGGATACTGACTAGTTATTTAGACAACTTGATGAAAATGACAGGAAAATTCCTGAGTAAAAGGATCATGATCAGGTCAAAGAAAACTGAGAGTACTATACAACTGTTATTTCATTCATATAATTTCTTTACATCATAGAACATCTTTATTGAACTGGCAATCATACATTTACGGTATATAAATGAAAACTGACATATTTTCACTTCCAAGCATTATACATCAGATGTAGTCTTCTACATAGTCATTGTCCATTAAAACTGACATAGCTCATACATTTCTTGCCTTCCCTTAAACCTCATTCCTCCTCCAAAACATTCATATATTGTTTCCACAATTCCCATTTTTCTATGTAATTTGCTCCTACCTTTTTCTAAAGATCCTACTTCCAATTATGTTATATCTGTTATGACATTCTCTACTTCTAGTAAGGTTGGTTTAGACTTTGATCTCCATTTTGGCAGCCACCAGAATTAAACTGAGCAAAGCTTTACTATGTTTAGCCAATTCCAATTCTTTATCACAGCTCAGAAAGATAATTTCCTTAGTTACACCAATTTGTTCACCCAGTATTTCTGACAGAGTAGACTGCAGGGAATTTTTAAAATCTGCTAACTCATTACACTCCCCAAAAATATGTTACCAATTATCTCTTTTGCCCCCATCAGTTGACATAGTAGTTAAGGTCTTTGCCTCCCATGCACAAGGTGCAAGTTTCAGTCCTGATTTCCAACCAGTGCCTGCTTGGAGTTTGCATGTTCTCCCTGTGTCTGTGTGTGTGTGTGTGGGGGGGGGGGGGAGTTGAATAGACCAACTGTTTTGGGCATCTACTGTAGTGTGCAGTATCCTCAAGATAGGACAACACAGATCACAGACTACACACTGTGGCAGGGTTAGCCACTCGATGGTGTAAAAATATAGCTGTAGGTGATCTAGTCATGTTGACTAATGTCACCAAAATGGGCATGGGTAATTACCAGTAATAAGTGGGTTGAGGACCAAGCATAGTCCTACCAATGCCAGGGACCCATGGTAATGGAGGGATGTATGTATGTGCCCCTATTGGCCAGTGTGTGCCTGCCACAAAGCTCCCAGCCCTGGGTCTAAAAGCTACTGGCTCGACAGTGTCCAGTTGTCCAGCATAGGTTACTTGGGATAGCACTGTTTAGTGAAAGATAGATTTAAATCCAAACATGAACAAAGAATTGCTACACTCAGTGTAGGTTCACTGACAGGTTGAGGCTTTTAAGTGGATGACATGATAGTAAGGAGGAGTCTGGACACCTTATGTATCCATGAGATAAGGTGGAAGAGCACTGCAGCAAAGTCACTTGGTTTGGCTCTAGAGTCTACTACTCAGGAGGAGGACAGGCTAGAAATGGTGTTGGAACTGTGGTGAGGAAAAGGCTTCAGAAGACAGTGAATAATTTCATCAGAATTAGTGACAAATTTGTGGCAATCAGACTCCAGCGGGGGTTGTGATAGTGAGGAAAATAGTGCATTCAGACAGCAGTTGCAGGATCTACTAGATAAAGCAAGACAAAAGGAATTGGTGTTGATAATGATTGACCTGAATGCACATTTCAGGACAGACAGAACAGGATAGGATATCTGCATGAGTCCACATGGGTGGGGCAACATTAATAATGAAGGAGTGGCCATTCTAGACTGCTATCTGGCAAATGGCTTGATGATAGCGAGCACATGGTTCGGAAAGAGAGAAAGTCACAAGATCACATACAAGAGTGGCCACCATGCAAAACAGGTAGACTTCCTCCTAGTAAGGAAAGGGGACTGAGCTAGAATGAGCAATTGCAAAGACATCCTCAGTTAAACAGTTAGCCCACACCATTAGCGACTGATTCCCACAATCAGCTGCAAGCAGTGGTCAGAGAAGGCTCTAAGTTTAGCAGAGACCAGGCTGAAGATCTGGAAGCTGACTGTCGAGAAAGTACAACAGTTCAAGGAATTACTCAGGGCTCTAGCACCTCAAGATGATGAGGAAATACATGGAGTTGAAGAAGAATGTGAATGCCTCAAAACAGCATGTGTAAGGACTTCAGAACAGATATGTGGCTGAGCCAGGTAATAAGATACATAAGGAAAGCTGGTGGTGGAATACAGAAGTCCAGGAAATCATCAAAAGAAGAAGGAGTACAGGAAAAAGTGAGTTATAGAAAAAAAACCGAACATGCTTGGAAGGAATGCCAGTTGACTATCAACGTGTCTAAGAGAGGAGTTACAATAACAATGAAAAAGGCATCACAGGCACTCCACCAACTTCTGGAAAGTGACTCAATGGATGGCACAAAAAACTCTATCATGTTGCAAAGCAAAGACAGAAATATAAAGAAGATAGCCAGACACCCTTCATAAAGGATGACGGAAACAACCTGCACATCAGTCCCCAGGCTATCAAAGGCAGATGGAAGGAATACTTTCAGCAGCTTCAGAATGAAGAAAACCTCACATTAGCCATATTGCCTCAGACACAGGCTACAGTAAGAGAAGAGGATGAGACCACCCTAGAAGAAATAGAACAGCACTAATGACAATGAAATTAGAGAAAGTAGCAGGCTCCGATGAGGTCACAGCAGAGATGATCAAGATGTTGGGTGACATAGGGGAGAAATGACTTCTGAGGGTACTGATAGCAGTATGGAAAGAAAGGTGTATTCCACATGATTGGAGAAGAAACATACTAGGGCTAATGTTCAAGAAAAAAGAGGAATTTACAACTGTGGGCAGTGTAGATGTATCACACTCCTGTCACACTGCATGAAAGTCCTGGACAGGGTAGTTGATGAATGAATAGTAGTAGAAAGTAAGATGGGAAATGAGCAGTTTGGATTCAGATCAGGATGCAGCACTGCCAACCTGATGTTTGCAGTGAGACAGAAAATTGAGAGTAAGCTAGAAATGAGGAAAGACTCCAACTAGGGAGTCCTAGTTTTAGAAAAAGCATATGACAAGGTCCTAAGAAAGCTGATTTGGGCAGTCCTATGGTGGTCTGAAGTCCCAGAAACATTGGTAGAATTAGTGCAAGCTATGTACAAGGCCCAATGACTCAAGTGTAGACAGTGTTTGGTCTCATAGAGTGGTTCCTATTGGAACTGGGTGTGCATCAGGGTTCAGTTATGAGCCCACTGCTGATGGACTGTATTAGCAAACAGGTCAGTGGGAACAAGTCAACAAGCTTGCTATATGCAGACATTGTGGCATTACAGGCGGACTCTGAGAAAGAACTTCAGCAAAGGGTAGGGGAATCAAACGCAAAGCTGAAGGCACATGGGATCAAGCTGAGTACACATAAGACAGTTGTAATGGTAGCAGATATAGGAAATCAGAAGAAACTTAAAATTGAGATAGAAGTGAAAATAGTGGAACAGGTTAACAGCTTCATGTATCTGGGTGGGATGTTTGAGGACAAGGAAAGCCTGAAAGAAGAGGTCAAACGTAGAATCAGAATGGGTGCAGCCAGCTGGCACAGAGTGTCAGAGGCAGTGTATGATAGAAAAATGCCAAAGAAGTTGAAAAGTAAGGTGTACAGCACAGTGGCACAACCAGTACTACTGTACCATACAGAAACCTGGGCAGTAAAGGCAGAGCAGTTGAGGAAGCTAGAAGTGATGGAAATGAAGTGCCTGAGATTGGTGGTAGTATACACACTGTGGGACAGATGAAGAAATGAAGACATAAGAGCATAATCCAAAGTACCTCCAATTACAGAAAAAGTCAAAGGAACACATTAGAGTGGTTCAGGCACATGTACAGGAAAGCAGAAGACAATCTGGAGAAGATGATTTGGGACAGACAGGAGGAAGGCAAGAGGAAATGAGGGCATCCAGCAAAGAGGTAGCTAGACTGCATGAGAAAATACCTGTGAAGTCAGGCATGATTGTCAATAAAGGTAGGAAAGTGGCATTGAATAAGGAGAGGTGACAAAAACACAACACCCAACCCCATGTAGAAAATGGGAAAAAGGGAGTTGGTGATGATGATAATTTCTTAGCAGTTTAGATTCATAGATTTGTTTCATTCTTACTGACTGGCTCTTTTGAACTAAGACAAATAGGAAAATGTCTTTAGATAAAAAGAGTATTCTAATCTCTTTAAAATTGAATTAATATTTCAGAACATCATCATCCCTTTGTAACTGGTTCTAGTAGCAGTAAAGGCAAGATAAAGAATGCACATTCCATTTTTACCACCAGTCCTCTGAAGCAGTAATCGTAATGATCTTAATACCAGGTTTCTCTCTAAGGCTTGTAAAAGACTAAATAAATGGTACTACTTTATTATTACTTGATCTCTAAAATATTTTAGACTAACATCCCATAACAAAGTAGTTTCAACCTTTCCTTATTCTAATCCACGTTGCTTCGCCAGGGACGGCTTGCATCTGTCACCCTTAGGCTTTCGAATACTGGCTAAGACTCTTACCACCCCCATAGTACCTTTTTTAGGCAAGGCTCAAAAGACAAACCCACCTCCATAGACAATACCAGAAACAAAAAACTAAGGTTAATGCTACTCAATGCCAGAAGTCTACACCTCAAGATGCACGCACTCGAGGCACTCCTCGGTATGGAGAAAATCGATATCTGTGCAGTAACAGAAACCTAGATCAAGGCTCCAGAGTGCACCCCAGCACTACCAGGATTCAACTCATACCATTCTTTTTGGCCCCAGAACTCAGACCGGAATACTAAATGTGGGGGAGTATCCATTTTCATCAAGGATACCCACACCTCCAGGTTAGTGGCACTGCACGAGGCAGCGGAGACCATCCATGTGCAACTAACGATAGGTAAAACTGCTTTTCAGTTCACAGCCTGCTGCAGATCACCCACCTTGTCTCAGGACCCCCACTCAGCATTCCTGAGAACACTGGAGAATATGAAGGTCTCACCAAACACCATGATATTGGGGGATTTCAACTACCCAAACATTGACTGGGAAAACTACTCAAGTCCCAACTCTTTTGCCCAACGGTTCCTGGAGTTTATAAACTCAAATGCCATGGAACAACTGGTCACCACTCCCACAAGAGGGGACAACATATTGGAGTTGGTCATCATCAACATGGGGGCTCAATGTTCCACCCCAGAGGTAAATCCCAAATTGGTAAGATCAGACCATAAACTTATCACAATGGACATCCACATCCTGACCCCACCCCCAGCCAAGGAAACCACTGTGAAAAATTTCTCAAAAGCAAACTTCACACTTCCTAAGACCAAGGTGGGAAGTTTCAAAGCCCCCGGGCTAATGGAAAATGCTACCCAAACCGCAGAATCCTTTACAAATGCACTCTATGAGCACCTACAGGAATGCATGGATCGTGCCATCCCAAGTAAAACCAAGACTCACTCCTCCAAAAACAGGAGACCAGTTTGGTGGACCCCAGCCATAAATAAGCTATACAACAGAAGGAGAAAACTATTACATGACAAGGCAAAATCCCAAAAAGGGAAGGCATCCTTGATCAGTACTAGCAAGAAATTTTGATCCCTCATAAAATCATCAAAGGCCAGCTTCGAAAGAAAAATCGCCAAAGACTCTAAAGATAATCACAAGGCGTTCTTTAGCTACATCAAGAATCTGGATGGCAGCTGTCAGATGTGCTCTGAGCTGGTGCAAAATGGCACAAAATACACTTAACCCACTGACATTGCCAGCATCCTGGCGGACAGGTTCAGTGCAAACTTTACCCCCCCCCTTCCCCCCAAAAGGGCCTGTGTCTATCCCAGAAGAATGCAGTCCCCCAGACATCACAGACACACAGGTGAAAGCAGCCCTCTTCAAAGTAAAAAACACAGCATCAGTGGGACTGGATGGTATCCCGGGCTGCGTCTTACATGAGCTCCAAAACGAACTAAACCCTCACATAAATTCACTTTTCCAACTCAGCCTTACCACAGGTTATGTACCCAAAGAATGGCATACAGCAACAGTGATCCCGCTCCACAAAGGTGGTGCCACAACAGATCCCGGGAACTATCGCCCTATAAGCCTGACTAGCCTGGTCTGCAAGGCTATGGAGCGCATCATCATGGATCTCATAAACAGAGACATTGGGAACCTCCAAATACTGGACCCCACCCAATTCAGCTTTGTTAAGGGCAGATCTAGCCTCTTGAACTTAGTTGACTTCTTTGAAACAGTTACCAAAGCCTTAGATGAGGGAAAGGTAGTTCACACAGCCTACCTAGACCTCGCAAAGGCCTTCAACACAATACCCCACTCTGGCATCATAAATAAGCTTACCAGCTTAAATATCAACCCATATGTCACAAGATGGGTTGCAAACTGGCTCAGGGATAGAACTCACATGGTCAGAGTCGTGGGTGCCATGTCTGACTCTAAATCAGTTACAAGTGGCATCCCACAGGGATCAGTCCTGGGACCCCTCTTGTTCAGTATATACTTCTCTGAGGTACAGGCAAACACAGGAGGACTGTGGCTGACCAAGTTCGCAGATGATTGCAAACTGGGAGCCATAATTAACTCTCCGGCTGACACAAGCATCCTCCAGAAGGGCTTTATGGAGACAGATACCTAGTGTCAGAACCATGGCCTCAAGCTAAATGCAAAAAAAATGCATAGTCATCCCCTTTTGGAAAAACAAAGTGCTCACAAACTACCATATATGAGGGAATCTACTAATTATGGAAGAAGTAATTAGGGATCTGGGGACTCAAGTAGATAGTAACCTCTCCTTTGACAATCACATTGCCAAAGTGGTTAGAAAAACCTTCTATATAGCCCACTTTATCATGAAAGGGTTCACATCTAGATCAAGAGAGGTCATTGTGCCCTTCTACTCATCGCTCATCAGGCCCATAATTGAGTACAATGCCCCATTTGGGATGTACCTTACCCGACACCTGCAACAGCTGGAGAGACCTCAAAAATACCTCACCAAGAGAATCATGGGCCTCAAACAGATGCCCTATGCAGCTCGACTAAAGAAACTCCAGCTCTACTCAGTTGCTTACCGCCTACTCAGAGGCAATCTCTGCCTTACGTACAAGGCCATGTCTAACCCAGAATTGTTGGACATGCTCCACCTCAAGAAAACCAGATCCATTAGAGCTACGTGCTCCAGGGATTTAAACCTTAGCACAACAATAAATAGGACATGCTGGAGGGATAGATTTATATCCCAAAGGCTTCCCGTGCTCTGGAGTAGAATCCCAGTCCATGTTAGGCAAAGTCCCTCGCTGACCCTCTTCAAGAGAAATCTTGATGAGTGGATGGGAAATTGTAAATTTGCTCCTGAGATCACTTCTATGGCCCTGCTGGGCAGATGCTCAGGAATCTAGTCTAAAAGGGAGGCGAAAGCCAACACATTCTGGCTAGGCTTATAAATGCCCTAGGGCAGATAGCCTAGTACCTACCTATGAACCTATAATCTTATTTGAAATAATAACTTCTCCATATGAGCTGCTGCTGCACCCTTTCAAGCTCATCAATCTCTAGTTTTATTGTAATATCAAGACATGTTGTACTCCTGTGATGCTTTCTAAGGTATGTTAGTTATTTTACTGAATACAAATGACATACTGAAGTCTAGACTCAAAAACATACACTGCTCTGCAGGATGAGGATTTCATAGCAAAGAGGCAAATGTGTGTTTTGACAATTTTAATTTTAACTGTAGTAGGGAGTGGGATTTAGTAGACAACAAAGTGTTACTAAACTAAACTAAGCAGTACAGTGAGCCCTAGAATCACTAAGGATATGGAACAAAATCCAGGGCAATTGTTGAGCTACATAGCTAATTTTAGGTTTTAATATCAATGGGTGCTGTAAACAACAAATGTAAATTCACACAAAAGAGCATGATACAAACATAAGAACAATATCTACACATAAAATGTAGTACAATAACTGCATAATTAAACAAAAAGAAACACAAGATGAGCAAGAACATTCTAATAGACATATTGGAAAAATATAAATAACCTTACAAATATAGCTGCATCATTAATGACATAACATGAGTGGATGAGCTGTAACACTAATGCAATCTGAAATGCAAGAAGGTGTCATAAGCTTAGCTTCTGGCTCTGGTATGGGCCTTATGATGATATGAAAGATAATCTACAGTAAATCTACATGCATTACAATTGCAGCATGTGGGACAGCACATGGGAATGACTTTTTGGATGGTAGGTGTACTGTGTGACATGCAAGGGCATTCAAAGGCTGAAATATGTGTGTCAAAGTATACACAGGATGTATGCTGAGCAAAGGTACATTAGCAGTGATACCTATGCATGTAACTTATTAACCAATAGAACCTTTGCTGTTAAGTTGTCTATCTCACCTTCATTCTTGCTGGTTGGGTTCGGAGCCGATCCTCGGCTCCGACTCGGCCATCTTCAAAAGCTCAAGAGCTGTTTACTGGCTTGAGGTTACCCCATATCCCATGATGCCTGGTGCTAGCTACCCAGATCTCGTTTGCCGCTTCAGCTGCGAGGTTGTCTTACTGGTTCATGCTCGTATATTTTTATTGTATTTTTCTATATTTACTTAAATTTATTTACTTAATTTAACCTTTTTATAGTCTAAATTCCTTTAGTTGTACTATAGCTATAACCCTTCAGTAGTATCCTGTTTTTTGAAAACTCGTTTTACTTAGAGAGTTTTTCCCTCCCCCCCTCCCCCTCTTTTCCCTTTCAAGGTAGCCGTTTAAATTAGAGGCTAACCTTCCTTTTTTCTAGTTTAAAAAAAAAAAAAAAAAAAAAACGTTTTTAGGTAGATTTGTTCTTAGAGTAGTTTCTGTCTAGAATACTTAGACTTTACTTAAATTCAGACTTCTTTCAGTGTGCTTGTTGGGTAACTGTATAGTTTTGTGTTGTTAATTAGTTATCCCTTCTAGCTTGTTTTCTTTTTGTGTGTGTGTGCGTGTTTGACCTTGGTGTATGTTGTCAACATGTCCAAGGATACTAAAGTGTCTGGATTCAAGAAGTGTGACTCATGCTGTCAGAAGATGTCTCTGACAGATGGTCACACTTCTTGTGTCTACTGTCTGGGTGTGGTGCACCTGCAGGACTCTTGTTCAGTTTGTCATGCATTCAGCCCAAGAGTCCTGCAGGAGCGCAAAAATAAGTTAATCTTTTGGGGTTTGCTTAAGCCCCAGGATTCACCGGCCAAGGCTCAGCCTGTGAAATCCTCCAAGCCACCTAAGTCTTCAGCTCCTAGTTCTGAGCTGTCATTGGGTGAAGCACTACCATCCACCTCGGGTCCGGCCAGAACTGATGTGCCTCTCTCCCAGTCGGCTCCAACACGTACTTCGGAGCTGTCTGGGAGTCAAAAGAGATCTAGGTCTCCCTCCTTGGAGTCGATATGCTCGGCTCCACGGTCACCTCTGCTCCAATCAGAGTGCAATCATAGGTCCTCTCACTCCTCTCGGTCCTCTAGGTTTTCAGATCATGATTTGGAGAGAGTGGTCAGTAGGTTGTTGAAATCGCAGGCCCTAGCTAAAATGTTGTCCAGCCCCCCCTCATCAGGTGACGGCTCCGTCCACTTCTGCAGATATTCCTCCTCTGACTCCTCCCTTGAGCTTGGAGCCGGAGTTCATTGGGGTTCGAGTCGTGGAACCGTTGGCTCCGATACCTTCTCCTTCGGTTCCGTCATTGGCTCTGAGCCCTTCCATGGTACCATCCTTGGAGGGATCTGGGAGCCGGGAATCCCTCGTCAGCTCTGAGGGGGACGAGTGGCATCCGACCCTTGTCTGACCCCATTCTCCCCCTCGGAGCTTCGGCGCAGGTGAGCTCGGCTCCTACATCGGCTTCAGAGCCATCCCCCTCGGTGCGGGGAGGAATTCTGACTTTTCTCTGTGTCCGGGCAGGGACGCCTTCAAGGTCATGATGAGTGTGCTGGCCCCTGAGTCAGTCCCACGATCAACCCCATCAGCTCCTCCCACTATGGTGCCTGCGTCTGCCTCTGCCTCTTCTCCAGTCCCCAAGCATGGGGAACCAGTGCTCCAGGGCACCCCTTTGGGTGTTTCTTCCTCTTACAAGACCTCCCCTGATCACTCAGAGGAGCCATCTCTTAAGAGGAAGTGCAAGAGGAAGCATGTTGACTCCCCTGAGGCTGTCACATCAGATACCGACTAAGAGGATTCGGAAGGGTCCCCGAGATCCCCCTCTGAAGATATCTCCTTTTCAGACATCCTTGAAATGCTTAAGCAGAGGGGGAACTGGAATACTCTAGCCCCTTCCGAGGATGAGTCGGTATTCCTGGACGCGTTTGGTTCCCGACATTCCACCTCCTGGGTGTCTCTGCCTTTCAACCCACTTATGTCTGTGGTGGCTGGGAAGGCATGGTCAGCTCCAGACACAGTGGAACCAACCCCTAGGAGACCTGCTAAATTTATAACTGCACCTCAGGACAAACAGTTTTTAATGAAGGGCGTACCTGTTGATGCCATGGTGGTAGCAGCAGCCACAAAGAAGGAGTTGGCAGAAACTTCGTCATCAGTCCGTCCCCCTAACAAGAAGTCTAGGACTATGGACAGATATGGGAAGCGAATGTTTGCTTCAGTGACCTTCTCTATGAGGTCTCTGAATTATTTGTGCCATTTCACCCGCCTTCAGAGGGATCTCCTTAAAGAGCTTGGAGATACCCTCCAAGATCCATCAGCTGAGGGGGCTCAAGCTAAGGTAGCCTCCCAGCTGGCGACTCTGAATTCAGTTGTTAACTCCTCCATGAGGCTCATTTCTTATGCAGCCAATGGTGCGAGTAGAGCTGCAGGCACAGGCATTGACCTTAGGAGCCATGCATGGTTGTGGCTATGTAATTTTGCGGAACCCTTCAGAGCGTCTTTCACCAATACCCCCTTTGATGGTTCTGCTCTTTTTGGATCACAGGTGAAGGACACCCTAACCAGGTGTGAACAGGAAGGCAAGACTCTCTCTGCCGTGGGAGTCCATTTTCCCACCCCTTCCAGACCATACCTCAAGGGTCAGAAGAGTGGGAAGATGTGGTTCTGGAAATCCCAGGGAGCCTTGCCTGACACACATGGTGAGTTCCCCTCCAGGGGCAGAGGAGGGAACAATAACAGACGCCGCCCTCGTGGCAGAGGGGGTCCGAAGAACCAGGGCAGCAGAGAATCCTTCTCTGAGAAGCCCTTTCAGCATCCCTGAAGGGTTGCCTGGCTGCCCACCTCTAGAGGCAGTCGGGGGAAGGATCTCACTGTACCCCAAAGCCTGGCAAGATCTAACAGAAGACAAGTGGGTACAGTCAATCATATATGGAGGTTACAGAATTCCCTTTGCTCAACCCCCGTTACCATCAAACAAGTCCCTTCCAGATGTTCCACCCAATCTAAGGGACCAAGCAGCCAAAGAAATTTCAAAGCTGCTACACAAAAGGGTCATCCAGGAAGTCCCAGCAGACCAGCTTGGATCTGGAACTTACTCAAAGTTCTTTTTGGTACCAAAAAAAGACAGGGGACTGGAGACCCATTCTGAATCTTAATAGATTAAACAGGTCTGTACAAAGAAAGTTTTGAATGGTCACGCTACAGTCCATTCTACCCTTCCTGAGTCAGGACAATTGGATGTGCTCTATAGAGCTTCAGGATATGTACTACCACATCAAAATGGACAGGCTCTCCAGAAGATTCCTTCGCTTCCGGCTGGGAGCCAGTCATTATCAGTTCAGAGCTCTGCCCTTTGGTCTCACCACAGCCCCCAGGGTGTTCGCCAAATGCATGGCGGTGGTTATGGCTCACCTGAGACATCAGGGATTCCAGGTGTTTCCATATCTAGATGACTGGCTCCTCACTGCTACCACCAGGCATCACCTCCTGCAAGCCAGAGACTACACTATCAAAACTTGCTCCAGGCTAGGTATCAAAATAAATTTTGAAAAGTCTGCATTGTCACCCTGTCAACATTTCACTTATATAGGCGCAAATTTAAATACAAGGAACATATTTGCAAGCCTTCCACCACACAGGGTATCACTAATTCACCAACAAGTGCAGATTTTATTAACACGCAAAAGGATTCAAGTCAGGTTCATCCTCCGAACACTGGGTTCCATGGCATCAACAATTCTTCTTGTTCCCCTAGCTTGCTTTCATATGAGAATCCTCCAGTGGCTCCTATTCACACAGTGGTCCTTCCAACAGCTTCCCATGTATCACAAGATTATGATCACAGAAGCATGCAAGAAGCACCTTGCTTGGTGGATGGTCTCCCCATCAGTGTCCCAGGGCAGACCATTTGTGCTACCCCCTCTAGTCACCACAGTGACCACGGATGCCTCCCTGATAGGGTGGGGGGCATTATCAGGGCAGGACAGTCCAAGGCACCTGGCAGCCTCACGAGCACCATCTGCATATAAATGTCTTGGAGATGAGAGCCGTGCTTTTAGCATTGCAAGCCCTTCAGGACTCTCTCCCTCCCGGGACCACTGCAATTCAAATGGACAATATGTCAGTGGTATGGTACATCAACAAGCAGGGCGGAACCAGGTCCTATCGTCTATGTCGAGAAGCACTCAGACTCTGGCAGTGGGCGATCTGCTCCCAACATTTTCTGATTGCAACCCACATCCCTGGGAGGTCCAGCTTCATTGCAGACAGGCTCAGAAGAGCAATTCTCATGCCTCACAAGTGTTCTCTGAATCAGGTAATTGCGGAACAGATCTTTCGCAAATGGGGCCAGCCTTGCTGTGACCTTTTTGCCACACCCTTCAACAGCAAGTGCAGCAATTTCTTCTCCCTTCTTCCACTTCCCTGCCACTCTCCCAGAGATGCTCTAGTCCACGATTGGCCTCAGGGACCTACGCTTTCCCTCTGTTTCCCCTAATACCCAAACTGATACAGAGAGCAACTGCATTGGGTTGCAGAATGATCCTCATTGCCCCTTAATGGCCTCAACAGATATGGTTCCCATTCTTGCATCATTAGCTTCTCGAACAGCCTTGGATTCTGTATCTTATTCCAGATCTACTGATTCATCAATCGGGCAGGCTCCATCGATCCCTTCAAACACTCCAGCTCACAGCTTGGTTGCTCCACTTCCAACTTTAGCCAGGCTTCCTAATATTTCCTCCTCTGTGCATGAAATTATTATCTCATCACACAAATCCACAACTAGGAAAACTTATGCTAGCAAGTGGAAAGGTTTTTCTTGCTGGGCAGAGGCTAAGAATATAGACCCCTTTTCATCCCCTGTCCACGAGATTTTGGAATTTTTAGCAGAACTCTTTCATTCTGGTTCCACTTCTGCTACAATCAGGGTTCAGTTAGCTGTCATTTCGAATTTTCACATTGGGTTGTCTTCTAACAACATTATGTCTCATAAGCTGTGTAAAGCCTTCCTCAAAGGAACCACTCTGCTTAGGACCCCAGTGAGAGATCCCCCACCTCCGTGGGATCTAAATTTGGTACTAGCTTCCCTAATCTTGCCACCTTTTGAACCTGCAGCATCTTGCTCCATTAAGTTTTTATCCTGGAAGACTCTCTTTCTGGTAGCCATTACTTCTGCCAGATGTGTTTCGGAGCTTCAGGCTCTATGTATTTGTCCTCCGTACTTAGTTTTTCATAATGACAGGGTCGCTCTAAGGACCAATCCTTCCTTCCTTCCTAAGGTCTGTTCGCAAAATAATTTAAATCAGTACATAGACCTTCCTGTGTTTTTTCCTAATCCCACTAACAAGGTAGAATATAAATTGCACCAGTTGGATGTTCACAGACAACTGCGTTTTTATTTGCATAGGACAAAGGACATCAGGAAGTCGGACCAACTTTTGCTTTCCTATGCTGAGGGCAGACAAGGCCTTCCAGTCTCAAAAGTAACCTTGTCTAGGAGGTTTTCTCACATTATTACATTCATTTACCAGTTGAGAAACAAAGAATTATCTATCAAACCAAAAGGCCACTCTACTAGGGCCTTAGCCACCTCGGTGGCCTTCCAATCTAGGTTGCCCATGGAATCTATCTGTGCAGCTGCTGCGTGGGCTAACCCACATACCTTCATTTCTCATTATAAACTAGATATCACCTCCAGAAACAGAGCAGATTTTGGTTCCACTGTTCTGAAGAGTTTGTTCCAATGAGACACCCAGGATAGTAGGTGCTAGGGACACTGTCCCAACCAGCAAGAATGAAGGTGAGATAGACAACTTAACATAAAGACGTTATGTACCTATCATAACGTTCCATGTTGGTTGTCTTCTTCTCACCTTCTTTCTTGCATCCCACCCTCCATCCCCTTATCCTAGTGGATCGAGAGAAGCTCCCTTTTTCAGATTTCATTGGCTGAACCTTCTCTGGGTGTCCTTTTTCTGCTTAGATAGCTTCACAGCTAGGCCCAAGGGGCTACTAGGGCAGAATTCGTCCTTAATTATGTCTGGAATAGCTTTATCAAATGAAATCTGGGTAGCTAGAGCCAGGCATCATGGGATATGGGGTAGCCTCGTGCCAGTAAACAGCTCTCGAGCTTTTGAAGATCACCGAATCATTGCCGAGGATCGGCTCCGAACCCAACCAGCAAGAAAGAAGGCGAGATAAAGACAACTAACATGGAACATTATGGTAGGTACATAACTTATTTTTATGTACTATATTACAGCATATGTACACATGCATTTCTCCCTGAATACATAGAAATACCTCTCTATATAAGCCTCAAAATATTAATAATACACAGGCAGACTTCTCTGTATAAGCTCTAAAATTAAAAATAAAAAAATACAACAGTAATATGATTATTAACACATGATCAACCATAAGTAAAATATCCAAAAAATAATTAAAAAAGTGATTTGTAGTTTGATGCAACTGGCTGCTTGAATGGCATCCTTCCTAAAGTTTATCTGTAATGTGATCAAGGATAGACTTATTCTGAGTGACCATGCTACCACTAGACTTTCATTATCTCCATCCTGGTAATACTGGAATATTGTATCCTCATTCCTACAAACTGGAGAGACCAAAGACTTGAATGACGTAACTTTGTAATGCTATTGACTGAATGACATTCTCCACTTACCTATGTGGCCCTTTAATATGTTTGTGGGACCGAAGTTAATTCACAGTGGAGAGACCCAATGTATAGAGACTAAAGACTGATGTCTGTCAAACATCAAACAAGTGATATTGTTTCCAAAATGAAAATACTTTCACTTATCATCTTTATCTCTGCAAGCTGCCACTCCTTATGCTTATGAGACCACTGATTTAGCATCTGCTTCTCCAGGACATATAATGTGCAAAAATGACACCTACATATACAACATGCACATCTTTAAATACTCTATAACATATGCATAAGGACATGTATGTTTTCTTGCATTATACAAATAATACCATGAAAACAATTGTCACAAGATAGAGTAACATAACACCATCTTTTCAAAGAACCAGCTTACACCTAGGTATTGGAGGTCAGAAATGATTATATAAGCTAGATATCTGAAATATACAAATTGCTTGATAGTGTGTTTAATCCTTCAGCATTAGTAAGAGTAGCTGATGAGACCTGCTTTAAAACTTGAGAATTACAATTAAGTAATTATATACATATTTATATATTGCAAAGGGATAAATATCAAATATCAGTTTTAGAACTATACTGCAGAATATTGTGGTATACATTCAGGATATATAAGTCATTGACATAAAGTTTATTAAAAGTGCATTTAAAGGAAAGTCCTCATCATAGCTGAATAATTTCATTGAACTTTATTATTTTACTGTTATGGCATCCATTTCCACCTGCAGAAAAAACTTCAGGTTGAAGAGATCAAGTACTATTGCCTATGATTCCTATTTATTCCATTTTTTTGTTTGAGAGCTCTGTGTGATAAGGAACTATCTTAGTCAATTTGCTTAACATTTTTTGATGTTCTTCATTCCACATTGCTGCAGTCCTAACTATTGGGGTAGTCCGCTGTCCAGTCGGCCCGAATACCAAAGTATATGGCTGACGTCGGTCAGGGCGCATTAGACTGACGTCAGTACGTCAGGGTACTAATGCGCATGACCGACGTCATATCCTCAGTCTTTTTTGCCGCATGGTCCGATGCAGAAGCAATTTTGCGAGTGCAGGTTGGCGTTCTGAAAGTTTCTGAAGTCAGAGTTTCAGACCGAATCAAAGTTGGCTAAGTACCCCGTTGGGGAATATTTTGGTTTTTTCTTGCCTCAGTATTTAACCGGATGTCAGAAAAAGTGAATAACTGTATTTCTTGTGGGAAACAGATACCTCATAGGGATTACCATACTTTGTGTATACCTTGTTTAGGGCCTGAGCACGACGTTGTTGGATGCCGCTCTTGTGCTAGATTTAACAAACGCACTATTAAGAGAAGGTTAGACTGTGCCAGGTTAGTGTTTGGGAAGCGTTGTAATTATAAAATGCCGCCGGATGCTCCGCCGCTTCGCTAAAAAGCAAAGATAAAGCAGCAAAGCCTAGGGTGGAGGAACCGACAGTCCCAGACGGTTCTTTGGAAGGCTCAGTGGAGCCGGAGGTTTTGCCAGGTGTCTCTTTGGAGTCTCAGGGAGAGACTTTACTGTTACAGGATGTATCCTCTCAGGAAGTAGGCCAGGCTGAGGGGCTTCTCAGGTGGCTGTTCTTCCCTCTCTTCCTAAGGTGGTTAGAGCCTCCCCTTCAGTTTCCAAGGCTTCTTTGAGGGGCAGGCCAAGTTTAGCTTCTGTGGGGGTTTCTCCTAGTGCTTCAGGATCTTTGCCTAAGAAACATATGCTTAAAATGGCAGAGGATTTGATTACTATGATTAGGGGTTCTATGCCCCTCCTGATAAGAGGCCTAGGGTGGAACCTGAGTTTGAGAGTTTTGAGCAATGCTCGAGGCTTGAGTCTTCGGCTGAAGACTTGCAGGAATACCCTCCTTATTCTGATTCTGATGTGGATGATTCTACTCCTTCTGCTTCTCCTCCTGAGGATTTTTCATTTTCAGAGACTCTGCATTCCATGAGGGAGCATTTTAAATGGGAAGGTCAAGATTTCTCTGATTCCAGAAAAAGGCTTAGGGAATTCTTGTTTTACCCCAGCATAGGCCTTTAGCTATACCTCCTGTTTTGATTGTGGTGGAAGATGTGTTTGCAGTGGCGTTCCTGAATCCTGATTCTTTGCCTCCTGCCCCAGTTAAACCGGATAGGTATTATAGGGTGCCTGAAGCTCATAAGTATCTTTTAAGAGTCCTAGGGCAGACCCAGAAACTGTCTCTCAGGGGCCTAAAGGTGTGAAGGCCTCAGTTGTTAAAAATCCTGTCCCTCCTGATAAAGAGGCAAGGGCTTTGGATAGATGGGGAAAGAAAGTGTATACTTCTTCCACTTTAGCCATGAGGGCGTTGAATTGTCAGTTTCACATGTTAAAATATCAGAATTATCTTCTTTCACAGTTGAAATCTAAGGTGGATGCTCTGGCTGAAGGTATTGAGTGTAAAGAGTTGCAGGATTTAGTTCATGTGTCTGAACAGGTGGGTAAACATTCCTTGCAGTGTGGTTTTGATGCTGTGCAGGCCTCCTCCAGGGTGGCTGCCACTGGTTCTGTTCTTCGTAGGCACGCCTGGCTGAGAGATCAGAATTTAGCTGAGCATGTTAAGACAAGGATTTTGGATGCTCCTTTACAGTCTGATGTGTTGTTTGGTTCACCTGTGGAAGCAGTTTTGAAGAAAATGGAGGACAAGGCTAAGTCTATACAAACTGTTAAAGATTTTTTGCAGGTGCAGCCTCCGAAGTTTAGTAGAAATTGGCCTACTAAGGGATGGACTTATCCTGCTTATGATTCCCAGTCTAGGGGTAGGTCTAGACGTGGTAAGGGCAGAGCTCAGGGTTCTTTTAGGCCTAGGACAGGGAGTTCCCCTGCTCAGACTTCTGGTGAGGGCAGGGGTCAGTCCTTTCGTAAGCAGACCCAATGACCTGCCTTTTAAGCTGCCAGTAATGCTCTCGCCTGGCAGCACCTTTGGGAGGAAGGCTGTCTCTTTTCAAAGAAAATTGGGATTTAATTACCCAAGACAGATGGGTTCTGGATATTATTCACCACGGTTACAGGTTTTATTTCCATACCTTGCCTCCTTTCAAAGGCATGCCAGACATTCCTCCTCTTCAAAGAACAGAGGCTCACAAGCAAATTTCTCTGTTGCTCCAAATAGGGGCCATTCAGTCAGTTCCTGTGCCAGAAAGGGGCCTAGGATTTTATTCTCGCCTGTTCCTAGTACCAAAGTAGGGGAACACGTGGAGACCAATTCTGTATTTATCTATCCTCAACACTTATCTGGACATTCCCAAGTTCAAAATGTTGACGTTACAACAGCTTTTACCTCTGCTGGGCAAAGATCACTGGATGGTAACTTTAGATCTCAAGGAAGCTTACCTTCATGTGCAGATAAGACTAAGTTGCAGGAAGTATCTGTGTTTTCAAGCTGGAAATTCTCATTATCAGTTCTCTGCATTGCCCTTTGGCTTATCTACTGCGCCCAGAGTATTCACAAAGGTTCTGGCTCCAGTGATAGCTTACTTCAGGCTAAAAGGAATCCAAATCTATCCTTACTTGGACGACTGCCTGATTCTGGCTCAAGAAAAAGAAGATCTTCTACAGCATCTGGAATATGTCATAGCAGTGCTAAGATGCCTAGGGTATTCTGTGAACGAAATAAAGTCCAGTCTAGTACCCTCTCAAGACATGTGCTTTCTGGGTGTGAGACTGAATACAGCAGCCCAGATGGCCTTTTTAACCCCGGACAAACAAAAGAATCTTTCCAGTTACTTCCATCATCTATCTCTTCAGTCCGGGCTGACTGCAAGGACAGTCCTTCAAGCCTTAGGGTTCATGGCATCTTGTATTCTGGTGCTTCCCAATGCCAAACTGCATATGAGGAAGCTACAATGGTATCTCAAAAATCTGTGGACACAGCACTGCCAGGATTTGGACACTGTCATTCAAATAATACCTTGCATTCAAAAGGAATTTTTGTGGTGGGCTCAGGAATGTCACCTAAACAAGGGACTCTCTGTGACCCGGCCAGAGGCAAGTCAGATTCTAACGACAGATGCCTCAGATATTGCTTGGGGAGCTCATCTAAATGGAAAGTGGATACAAGACAAGTGGCCTGCCAGACTACTGCATCTACATATCAACATGAAAGAGATGTTAGCAGTTCAGTTTGCATTAATTGCTTTCAAGGAGTTACTTCTTCCAGGGCAGGTGTTGATTCTAACAGACAACACAACTGTCATGTGGTACATCAACAAGCAAGGGGAACACATTCTTACCCATTGTGCAGACAAGCAATGATTTTATGGGAGACTGCGCTCAGTCTGCAACTAACTCTTCAGGCAAGGTTTCTGCCGGAGCACAGAACTCCTTAGCAGATGTATTAAGCAGACAAATCATGGATCCCCACGAGTGGAAACTGGATCTTCATGTATTTCAAAATTGACAGTGTCATGGGGAACTCCAGACATAGATCTGTTCGCTTCTCCACTAAACCACCAGCTGCCAAAGTTTTGCACGAAGGATTTCATCACACAGCTTGGAAAGTGGATGCTCTTTCTTTCAGTTGGAAAAATCTTCATGTGTATGCCTTTCCACCTCTGCCTCTTCTTCCAAAGGTGCTTCTAAAGGTCAGACAAGACAAGCCAAGGATGATTTTAATAGCTCCAGATTGGCCTCGGCAGCACTGGTACCCATTACTGAGGAGTCTGGTAAGGAAGCCTCCATGGCCTTTACCCTTGATTCCACACCTGTTGTCTCAGAGGGACGGTCATCTGCTCAATGTCAAGCTTCACTCTCTACATCTAACAGCCTGGCATATTCTGTTTTGAAAGACAGCAGGTCTCAGCTTCCTCAACAAGTTTTAAATGTGATTATGGAAGCCAGAAGACCTAGTACAAGGAAAGTGTACGCAGAAAAATGGAAGAGATTTTTGTTTTGGAGTGCAGCAAACGATTTGGAGATTACTGAGCCAAATTTGAGTGTGGCTCTTCAATATCTTACTGAGTTACTGGACAAAGGTTTGTCTTTCTCTTCCATTAAGATTCATGCTGCAGCAATTTCAGCTCACTATGATTGTGACCCACCATTGTTTTCGCATCCTTTGTTCAAGCAATTTCTTAGAGGGGCAAAGAATATAAGACCCCCACGTAGAGCTCCTACTCCTGCTTGGGATCTCAATTTTGTGTTGGAGAAGCTTACTCTACAACCTTTTGAGTCTGCGGCTACTGCTGAATTGAAATACTTGTCATGGAAGACTGCTTTTTTGTTGGCCATTACTTCTGCAAGAAGGGTTTCTGAGTTGCAGGCCCTTATGGCAGTGGAGCCTTTTGATTTTTCATAAGGATAGGGTATCTTTACGTACTAATCCTTCCTTTATGCCTAAGGTGGTTTCTAGTGTGGCTTTAAACCAAACTATTCATTTGCCTACCTTTTATGCAGATCCCCAAAATAAAGGGGAAAAGATTTTGCACACTTTAGATGTACACAGGCTATTGCGTTATTATTTGAGCAGGACTAAGGATTTTAGGCAGTCTCAGCAGTTGTTTGTTTCTTTTGCTTTGAGTTCAAAGGGCAAGCCTGTGTCAAAACAAACTATTTCTAGGTGGATTGGGTGTTGCTTTACATTTTGTTATTCCCATCATGGCAAGGAGATTCCAGCTGGGATTAGGCCTCATTCCACTAGGGCTACTGCCACTTCCACAGCATTTCTAAGGGGGGTGGCAACTAAGGATATTTTGGAGGCAGCTACTTGGAGTTCAGTGCATACTTTCTCTAAGCATTATCACCTTCCTCTCTACTCTAAGTCTAGGGCTGGTTTTGCCACAGCTATTTTGCAAGGCATGTTGTCAGTTCCTGCTTCCTTATGATTTGCCAGCCTCCCTTACCTCTGCTTTGGGATTCTACCCAATAGTTAGGACTGCAGCAATGTGGAATGAAGAACATAGTACAGTTTTGTACCTACCATAAATGTAGATGTTCGAGGATCCACATTGCTGCAGTCCAATTTACCCTCCCTCCTTCCCCTCTGTGTTTAGGGGTGGTTGTGTAGGTGAGGTTATATTTTGCTAATTGTGTATATATTGTATATATATTTTTTGGTGCAGGTATTTTGGGAGTTTTGGTTTTTGGCCTTATCTTTTCAGGGTCTTCTGACATCTGGGGCAAGAAAAGACTGAGGATATGACGTCGGTCATGCGCATTAGTACCCTGACGTACTGACGTCAGTCTAATGCGCCCTGACCGACGTCAGCCATATACTTTGGTATTCGGGCCGACTGGACAGCGGACTACCCCAATAGTTAGGACTGCAGCAACGTGGATCCTCGAACATCTACATTTATGGTAGGTACAAAACTGTACTTTTTGTATGCATAACATATATGGTCTGAAACCATCATTTGCAATGTGCAATGATTCTTTTCCATAGGTCACTTCTTGCTTATGAAAACTTCTTATCCTAGTGAGGTTGTATACTGTTTTCCATTGCTACCATATTTTTTGCAATCATTTTAAATTAAATAATTTGTTAACTGAGAAACTGTGAACTGGTCCACAGACCCTTTTCAGCAATAAGACACACTAAAAGAGTGTGGGTGAGTGCAATGCACATGGACAATTTTAAGTTTGTAATTAGCCAGCAGGTTTTTGGGAAGTAGGATGAAACTGCAACACCTGGAAAAAAACAACCTAAAGTTGGGACCAGAATGCATCATAATAGACAATGGGGGGAATTTAATAAAGCCTACATGGACTTATTTTCCATGTAAGTATAGTGGCATACTGCTTACATGAAAGTAAGCAGATGTGTGATCCAGTAAAGGAGCTGAAGGGTGTGCATGAGCGTGAGAACAAGGAAGTGTCCGTGGCATTCAAATCACCTCATAAGCAAGTGAGATGCATGCAAATTAGGGTGGTGGAGTGATCCAGCAAGATGATAGGCAGTTCTGAAGACCCTGTGTTGGTGTCTGTAATGTACATGGAAAAATTCCATATACAGGATGTTAAAATGACACCAGAGGCTGTAAAAGTGTACTTACAGTGTCAGAAATAGCAAAGTGTACACAGATATGTGCAAAACTATCCACTCTGTGTCCAAAACCATATGGAAATAATGTAAAATAATTTTTTTTTCATACCCTGGGTATGTTTAAGTGGCATGCCGCAGTGCTCAAGCATGCATTTATGGAAAAAGGTATAAAAAGAGTGTAAAAACCAGAATTTGTGAGGTTGTAACAATACTGCATTATAGGACCCTGTGTGGAGTTTGTACACTGTTACACAGCTGTGGTTGCTAACGAGGCAGAGCATGGAACCATGTTGTTTCCAGATTCTGTGCATGGATCTGTATGCAAATGAACTGGGGTTACTGAATAGCACAAAAGGGCATTTGTGTTCACTTATCCCATCTGTGTAGGCACCAAGCTGTGTTGGTATCCACAGAAGAGGTAGCTGAAATCAAAGGGTGTGTGTGCCCGATTGCTTGTAAGCTCATTGGAGCTCAGCTGCACCTGTTTGCATGACGTGCCTCTGTGCTGAGCAGGGGAGTGTGTGCACTGACTGCTAAGATGTGCTTACCTCTGAGGTGCTTGTTTTATCGTGTTTATGCATGTTGGGTGCAGTGCACCACCATGCTGAATGTGACTTTCCATGGGGGTGTGTCTATGGACTGCTAAGCTCTGTTCATCTTTGCGGCATGGGTTTGTGCAATATGCTGCAATAAATGTGCAAGGAAGGCTGTAAAAAAAATTGAATGAGAAAGCCAATGATATATTAATTACTGATGATCCCTGTTTCACTTAAACTAGGGCCATTAAAACCCCTTAGTGATGCATTTGGCAGGTGGACTGCTTCATAGCTAGCCAATCACACAGGTTACACCTACAGCAGAGCACTATAAAGTATGCAAACACCTTACAATCTGATTTTTCCTCCATACTCTGCACCACTGGAATACAGACTTTGGAATTTTAACTGAGAAAATGCTAGGGGCTGCTGCAGGTCTGCTACATATGTATGTGCTAGATGCTGAAGTCAATGCAGCTGCTGATGATGCTGACCATAGGCCTATACTGAGAAGGAGAAGAGTGTTCAGGCCCAGGGTAACCTGCCAGGAACTACATGAGCTGAAGATTGTAGAGCACTACAGGGTGGACAGGGACATACTACAAGAACTCACAGAGCTCTGTCGACCTCAATTTAGACCCAGAGCCATCAGTGGGGAACCCATCCCAGTGGAAAAAAAGGTATATGTAGCCCTTAGGATAGTAACTACAGGCATTTCCAAAGACCAACTGGGAACATGATGGGGGTCTCACAAGCATCTGCTTCCAGGGAACTCCACCAGTTACTGGACGCCATGCTGTTATATGCCAGTGAGCACATTTATTTCTCCAACACACTTGAGGACAGGGCCAGCAGTATGCAACTCTTCTACTGTGTAGCTCACTACCCTGAGTTACTGGGTGCCATAGATTGCACTCATGTACACATCACGGCACCACCCAGTGAGGAGGGTAGCATCTACGTCAACCACAAGGGGTACCACTCCATCAACTGCCAGGTTATGTGCAGTGCCCAGAGCATTATCCTAAATGTGTGTGCTGGCAGCCCTGGCAGTTATCATGACTCCCATATTTGGCATGCATCACAGCTGTACCAGATGTTTGGTACGGGGGACATCCCACATGGCTATTTACTGGGGGATGCTGGCTTTGCACTGGAACCATGGATGGTGACACCCATCAGAAATGCACACCCACCCACCAAAGAACACCATAATGAGGCACACGGACAAACTAGGAACATCATAGAGCATGTATTTGGGTTGTTGAAGTCATGGTTCTGGTGCCTCAATACATCTGGTGGAGCCCTGCAGTTCTCTCCAGCCACATGTGTGCAGATGTTCACAGTATGTGCCATGTTACACAATATGATCCTGTGGAAACAGCTGCAGCAGGATCAGCAAAGGGAAGGGATACACAGCCCCCCATCAGTGGCTAGGTCACTACAGCCGCACCAACAAGAGAACTCAGAGGAGGAACCCCCTGAGGCTGTCCCCGTAGGTATGCCCACTATACTCTGGCCTTGGCCAAGAGACAATGTATAGCACATGCACTGACAATCTAGGGCCTTAGGGACTGAAACCTTACTCGGACTTGCATACATATTAGCAAAAATGACACCAACCAGACCACACAACCTGTACTTCACCATGTGTTGGCTCTGGACTACATGCATCAGACAGAGGCAGCCCAGAACTACAGGTCTGTCACCTGCTGCATAAGCAAGGTAAGTCACTCTCATACATATGCACCACTTGTAAGGGGTACTACAATATGGCAGGATATGTATGGGCCTGCTGCATGTATGCAAGGGAATATAGTGGGCTATATATGGTGTGCTACTGGGCTACTTGCAGAGATCAGTTGTGGGCTACTGGGCTACTTGTGCAGATCTAACAGCCACTTGGGACTACAGGTACTCTGTTTACCAGTATGTGCCCCATGATATCCATTAAGCTACATGGCTGTAAACTCCATGCCAGTATTCAAGGGAGATGCCAAACAATGGGGTCATAGGACAGTCACATGACTGTCTGTGCCAGTAGAGCATGGGCTGGTTGTCCCCCACCCCAAACATATCCGTGTTCCCATACAACTGCTGTAATAATAAGTCTGCAGTGATATACTAGCAGACCAGACAATTCCTGTATGTTGTTGATACTATGAGTAATGAAACCTCTCTGTCTGGTGTTTGATGTGGCTCACTGGTCCAGGGACAGTAGCATAGGTGATGATGCTGATAGTTCGAATCTGGTAGCATAAAACATCATTTGCATGTGAGGTACTCATATGGTGGTATTCCCACAGACTGTCATAACCCCTCAATCTGTTACTGCAACAAAGCTTGACAAAGCTGGAGTGCATGGGGGGACAAAGGGCCATACCTACAGACAGACATTATACATGCTCTGAGTAACCTAGCAGGTGGCTAGTATAACAGCAGGCTGCAACAGGTCAGATTAGCTGCAGGATATAAAGGCCATCACTGAAACGTGTCAGTAGTTACAACAATGCAGTGACTGCTGTTTACAGTATAGTACCAGAAAACCACAAATGTATGAGGAACAGAACAGACATATGGGACGAAATGATGAACATTCTGCAAAAACATGTACAGGGAGAGGTATGCAAAATGTTACCCTGTGTGTGATGTTACATCATTTACCCAGTCACAGCATACCTCTCAACCTCTTAGAGCAGGACATCTGGCCAAAGCCATGAATAGCAGTGGGACCAAGGCACACAAATAGGGATTTTTTTTAAATATTTGCTGTTTCAGACATAGAATATCATTAGAATAACAGGTCTAGCATTAGCATGAATCTCCTGATGTGTATGGAGTCTGAAACTCAAATGTCAGTCATTATGTATTTACTTAAATCTTCACTGATTTGACAGTAATTTTCCAGAAAACTACAATGTTATGTAAAATTGATCAAACATATGAGGCAAAATGCTGTATAGTCTGTGAAGCTCTATACAGTTGTGAGGTATGAGTCACATATTAAGATCAGCAAACAGGCAGGGAATGCCTTGGACTATATCAGGGGAATGCAGTAATGTGGTAACAGGTGCAGCACCCAATGACCTGCAGCACACATTATCCCAGACTGGGGTACAGGTAGCTCTGGCCTGGAGTCACTTTGTAAGTACTGACCGTCACACTGGGCAAGCTCCTACACTTAGCTAACTTGAGCCCAAGTCTGTCACCTCTACCACCCAAAGTCCTGCTATGTGGAAATATGTATGTACATACATACAGTTACATATACATATCTATCTCTCCCAATCCCCCTCATGCTTGATGAGTGTATCTATCAGTATGTGGCACTTATATGTATGATAAGATGTATGTATAGCTATATAAAGTACAATGACACATTGACTCTCCACATATATCTACATAACACATTTACATAACATACACACACAACAGCATTTAAGGAGACATTCCTGTTATACACACAGATATAGGTAAAGATGTATGAATGTCCCCACATACCCCCAAATTCAGAGGTTATCTGCACTTAAACATCACAACAGTTGTCCGAGGGAACTAACCAAGGCTGAAACAGTACATAATCCACTCACCCATAGACCCCTGTGCCTATGGACTGTCACCCAGTAGACAGACACAGGTATGAAGGTGGTGTAACATACAATGGCTGCAAAGACTGCCTTGGACAGGCCATATTATTCCTGGCCACATGTCTACCTATCAAACTGCAAACAGCCACATATGGCCACACTGGCAAGAGTACACACATAACAGGGATATTACCAGGTATCCCACCCATAGGACACTAGATACAATAACAGTACCAAGCAGTATCAATCTGCAGGCCACACATGCTGCCTAACACAAGGCCTCTTTGCATATTCCACAAGTACTCTGCCTACATGGACAAATACAGCAGGCATAACCTGTGGCACGTGCGATAAGTACTGTGAGCTGTAGTGTGTAATCCTAGATAGGTAGGGGTTCTAATCTCAATTCATCCAAGTCTTTGTGTGTATTAATATATCCCCACAGCACTAAGGACATGCCCATATGGGTTATCTCTGTGCAATGGCATACATTTTATAGCCCTGTGACTGGATGCTGACCTCTAAATTCCCTCCTCTACAAGGCCTGCTGATGACATCCACTTAAAGAGCACTGGCTGACAGTCTAATATCAGATAAACACTATGACACGTGATGAGTACTACAAGCTGTTGTGTGTAACAGTAGAGAGGTAGGGGTTTTAATCTCACATTATCCAACATGTGTGTGTATGTGTGTGTGTGTGTGTGTGTGTGTGTGTGTGTGTAAAACAATTTCCCCTTGCAGCACTAGAGACATGCCCATCTGGCCTATCACTGTGCAATGGTTATGCATTTTAAACCCCTGTGACTAGCTGTTGTTCTCAACATTGGCCTCCTTTACAAGGCCTGCTGATGTCATCCACCTTAAGAGTGCTGGCTGAAACTCTGATATCAGATAAACTCCGTGGTGCATATAATAAATACGGCACACTAACATGTGTATTACTAGATAAGTAGGGATTCTAATCTCACAGCATCCAACTTCTATTTGTGTGTTTGTCTCATCTACATAAGCATAATTGACATCCGCCACCATCTAGATTTGTACAAGCAGAATACCCAGGTGACATGTATCAAGAGTAGCAGACCTAGGGACAGGGTATAAAAGCATGATGACATTGACTGTCCCCATTGTCCCTGACACACTATTCTACTCATATGCACCTAGAGAGACATGGACATATACTAGCATACCTTGCTGACATCATATTTCTGCGGTGTTGCCTTGCCATCCTGTGCTTTTGTATTGCCGCCATGTGTGCATAAATGAACTGCTCAGACTTCTGGGAGAAAAACATACACAGGTCTGTGACACACCTGTCATTCTGTACCACTACCACCAGTGTACAATCAGGCAACAAAGATACACAATGTTTGATGTGTAGTCATGACACATGCCAGCATGCAGTACCTGTTGTGGCCCACAACAGCTGCCATGGCATAATACTACTGCACTACACAAACATATGTAAAGTAATATAGTCACGCTGTCCATCAGACACATATTTTCAGGTCCCTGCATTGATGGCACAGATGGTAGGGATGTGGCACAGGTATCATCACATGCACAGGGTGTGGTTTGGGGGTGTCAGAGACCTAGGCTGTGCCAAACAGTTGAAGCATGTCTGTGAGTCAGGAAGGGGTGCTGGTTAGATGGGCAAAGGAGAGATGCCATGCATGTCTGTTGGTGACCTGCATGTGTCAGTGGTACTGGAGTGTGTACATGTACACAGTCAAGCCCAGTGCTAGCCCTACACATATGTATGGTGGGCAGCTGTGGACTGTACATGGTAAAGTGGACATTTCACTGTCTCCTGCCATGAACATGGGAACTGGCTTCACCAGGAGTAGCACGGGCACCACCATGCCCAAGGTTGGATGACTGCTGTCTTCTGGGCCTGTGTCCCCAGTGGGATTTCCCAGGACCACGTGCCCATGGCCTGCCATGTCATGGTATGGACAGCACACTTTCCTCTGCAGTGCTGGAGATACTGCCACTATAGGACCATGAGTATGCATGGCCACATGAACTCTCAGCAGGTAGTGTTACTGGCCTATGTCCATGTGTCTGACTCCCAAATCTTACCAGATGTTCCAGTACAGACAATGTGCAGTCAAAGACAGACACTGTCTCAGCCCATCATTTGTCCTTTCCATCAGTGAAATGATCCAGGGCATCACCAATGTGGTGGAGGCAGTCACTGATGTCAGATTGTGCTGCATCCATAACCATAAGCATCTATCTGGTGTTGCATTCAGAATGTGCCTGTGCCTCCATGACAGTCCGAAACATGCAGCGAGTGACCCGTGATGTGACACCTGCAACAGGAGGGGGATAGGCAGCAGTCCTCCTTTGAGCACCCCTGTCAATCTGCCTGTGTGGAACCTCACCAGATCTCTGGCTATGGCTAGTGTCTACACTCACTAATGCCATAGTTCTCACATTGTCCTGTTCAATGTCACCACCCCCTGACTATCCAATATCTGTGGCCTCTATTAACTGGGTATGTGTGGGCATACTGACTGTGTGTGGGAACAATGGGGACAGAAGAGGGATATCAATCTCTGGGACAGATTCAGCCCCCAACTACCCCATCTGTGCCTCACTATGGCTACCATCATCCTCAGAGTCCAATGAGACACTGACATCTGGTTGTGAGGGGGACAAACTCCAACCCACATGTTTACCTGTGAGAAGCAAGACAAAAGCAGTACATTACCACTTGCACTGTTATGTATGGTAATCCACACAGACTCATACAGATGAGGATCCACAGCTGCATTACATGTCCCACATCTTCTCATTTCTGATCCCATGTGCAACACACAAACTCACAACAAGTCAGGCCCTTTATAACATACATGTCACCTACCGGGTAACATTGCCAGTACAATACACTAGTGAGGTATGCAATATGACAGTGCATGTAATAGAACTACACATAAAACACAGTACAACTTTCTTGAGAATGATATGCCAGTTGTAATACGACTGCCTCAGGTATGTACCATCTCCCTCTTGTGTTTGAATGAGCATTTTGAGTAATTGCCTCATGTATAGCAGGCTGCATAATTGCTCATAACTATAAGTGCAAACATGATAATGTTTGTACAAATGCACACCTGTCATTCCCTAGGCTATGCACTGTAGTTAACTGCTCTAAAATGGAACATACAATTACTCTACTGTGGCTAAGCACAACAGTTGTGCATAAGGCAAAATGGCAGACCTTAACTTTTATATTGTATATATAATCTGAAAAACAACAGTATTACACTTACCAGGTACAGGACAACAGACTCCAGCCACACACGACGGACCTATGAAAAGATGAGGGAGAGGTATTGTCAGCAACACTAAATCTTGCAGTGTTACAAGGTAATATGTGCGCATACATTCACATGTACAGTAGTTAATGTGATACTGGCTATATTGCTGACATTCTGAGTATGTGTGCACAACTGTGAATAAAAGCCAACCCCCCAAATGCAGATAGACCTGACACCCATGCACTGGTATGTGGAGCCTGCCACAATGACTGATACAGTATTATACTGGTGAACACAGTAAACTTACCTAGACGCTCCTCTGATGTGGACGCTTTGGCACCCAACTCCAGGATGTATGGCATGATGGATGCCTGGGAGCTGTTGGGTGATATTAGGTTCACCAGCAATTCCTCCGTGGCTGAGAGTGGTTGGTCTGTCACAGGCCTTCCACAAGTGGCAGCATGATCCCTGGTAACAGAAGCTGCCCATTGACGTGCAGCATTGACCATATCTGTGGCCTTGTGTTGTACCTCTTGTAGGTCCTGTCCTGTTGGCCAATCTGATTCATAGCCCTCACAAGGTCACCCCACATTGATACCCACTGTTCATGACTGTGGTGACCCCTGGAAAGCAAGATGTGATGGTGGAGTCTGATGGCATCCAGTACAGCATCATTCTCTGCAAATGAAAATGGTAGATGACTCCGTTGTTACATTGTTCCTGCAAGACAACTAGAGGGGAACACATTACATGACCAGATACGTGAATGTCCACTATGTACAGACCCTACACACCCATAATGGCCTGCACTATCCACCATTCCCTCACACATACCCCACAGTCTGGCAACGCACTACATGTGTGGTTTCACCAAGATAGTAGCAATACTGGGTAATGTCCCTTTGTGCCATGACAGATTCTGCTGTATGTCTCTACACCCATCACTGCAGTCTACTGTGGTGTGTCCCCTATGGGCAAATCTCCACTAATATGTCATACAGCTACAAGTTGGACAAATAGCAGTTTGCTATTACAACAACTATATAGGGACAGTCCAGCAATACCAGTGTGCTGCAATGAGAGAAAACAATGCAAACCTGCTATAGTGTATGTTTCCTGTAAGCATTACACCTCTCAACTATACAGATGTTTGCAAAATGTCAACATGTTTGACTCATAGCTGTGGTCCTTTTTGCAAAAACTTGTGAATGTCTGACAAATGGTTGTCCAATCATTAATGGCTGCTGTCAGAAAATTAAAACATAATCTGACTGTCATATGTCTGTCCCCTCAGAAAACGCGTATGCTACAGTAATATCTGCTAGTCTATTCAAATTTTTACTTTGTATGGCCAATATGTATACTCTGTTGCTGAGTCTGGGCCTTTGTCCCCCATTAATTATGGCTTTGTCCTGATTTCTTACTGTAAGGGTTTGTAAGGTATGTTAGGCATAACTCTCATCCAGACAGGGATGAATGTCCATGAAACAGGGACTTAGCCAGATTACATCAGGGACATTCAGTACACTTTTACAATGTTAGTACTATTTATGTGTGGCATTGACAGACTGAGAGGAGATCAATTACAGTACATAGTTTGATGTTACAGGAGTGTACACCATTACGTAGTGTCACTATGTCTTAATTGTAAGCCACTATATTTACTACAACAGTTGGCCATTGTAGGAGGGATTGACAAAGACAGAGCAGAGATGTGATTCAAAGCAGGGACAGTTGAGAGGCATGCCTGTCGGTGTTGGACAGCTGAGGATCACTGACATGTCAATATCATGGATCTAATACAAGCCTATTGATGTAATCCCTATTCCCCATACCTCCATCCTCCCATCTGCATATTGTTTATGGGGAAATGTAGTACATACCTGGTAGAGTGATGTATTTCTATTTTTGAAGCATTCCTCTGCAAATGCTTTGAACATAAGCTGTCTGTGTGAGCAAAGCCACATACAGACCTGTTCCCCATAAGCAGATGCTTGCCTTTTTTGGGTAATGCTCATTAACAGGTAATTGCCTCTGCACCAGTCTGTGGCTCAAAATTGCTAATTGCATCCAAAACAGCTGAATTGCACTATCATTAGCCAATGACATGGCACCACAGTACAATATATAAGGCCTTCATGTAGGTCTTGGCCCCTTTCTTATTTTTTTGAGATGGACATTAGGACTACAGCATCACAGAGGGTAAGTACAAATACTGTCCACTTTAGAGATGTGTGAAGTATGTCCACAGTGTTGCCTCATAAGTGTGGTCAGTGTCCCATGACATTGTGATCATCTGGCAGTTCACTAGCAAACATTGTGGGTTGAAGTCAGTAAGGGGAGAGAGACATGTGAGTGTCACACTTCATACCCATCAGAATATGCATGCTAATGCAATAGCCACAATTCTATCAACTTACTATCTTTGTATGGGCAAACTACTAAACATGTCCTTATCTCTGGGTCTTTGTCTCCCCCTTTATGTATGGTTGTGTCTGGATCCCTTGTTATTGGGGATTGGGAGGTATGGTCAGGCTGTAGCAGGTACCTTAACATACAGCTGTGTATGCTCCAAGCTGCAGCTCTAGGATACATAGGGGGAATGTGAGCACTTTATTTTTATTTTATTTATTTATTTTATTTAACATTTGTTGACCAGGAAAGTTTTGGAGGCTTTGGAGGCTTGACTTTGGAGGAGAGAAAGCTGTATGTGTAACTGTGGCAGCAGTGGCAGCCCTGTTGTTACAGCAGAGCCAGGGTAAGGGTAACCTTTACAGTCCAGTCAAGGCATGTGCCTAAGATACATCTGTTATGCAACAGTACCAATAGCAGGGTAGTAGATGACATATAGTTAGGCTATATGACTAAATGCAGTGTGTCCCTACCTACAGGCCTTTGCCTTCCAAAACTAGGTAGCAGATAATTTAGTATTGCTATCTACTCTACAGGTCTGTTCTTACTTTATGTGTACAAGTGCCCTATAGTTGCTGTAGCATGTACATACCTCTCAAGCTATATGCATGGGCAGCATGGGCCAAGCAGTAACATCTGCAGGTACACAACTACAAAGAACACTTGCACATCAGGTGGACCTATATAACTACCAAGGTGTACTGTGGGTTGATGTAGTGATACTTTGCAATTTAGGTAATAATGCCAATGGCAATCCTGTGACAGATGGATTATGCACTACTAATTACATTACATGACAGCGTGACACTTGAGAGACATATATGTGTACAGTATAGACCCTAAACAACTATCATGCCTTGCTTGGGAGGCATGATGGGGGATATAACCCAATAGCAGTGACTGCAGAGGACATCTGCATCAAATGTATTAATTGACTCCAGGCATACAGTCGTACCAAAGATTACACATTTTATTTATTTTCTTTTATTATACTTATTTACTTTAATTTATGCTGTATTTTCACATTCCTGGTAATGATTGTAACAGTCTATGACATCTAAACACAATTATTTACTCATTGTTTGGGCTACCTCACCATTTACCTGTAGTTCCCATGGACAGAAAATCTGTAATCATTACGTGACTGTTACTGTAATATTTAGTGCTACATTGCACTAGATTTGAACCCTAGTCTGGGCATGGCAACATGTACTTCATACAGAGCACTTAGCAGTCTGAGCTACTGAGTAACTGTTGATTATTGACTGACTGATATTTGTCTACAGCTCACCTGGAACCAAAATATGACCTGGTAATAGCAGTACAGTTTTATACTAGACTGCAGTCACAGTTGAACACACATGCATAAAATTCAAGCATGACAGAGATACTAGGTAACCTATACATTGCTACATAGAATGCAGGTGTACACAATATATTGTTAGTGGGTTGAGATATATGTGAAGTTAACAAAACACTATCATATTATGGGTTACTATTTGCAGTCTACAGCTATTACACTTTATACTTGACTTCAGCACTAGACCTCACAGCCTGATTTCATATAGCTGAAATGCAATGGTGAAAACAAGGCAATCCTAATGTATACAATTTACCTTGGTGTTATTGGTATTGTTTCATGTGTTATTGCAAAACAGTTGTCATAATTCATTTCTTACAAAAAAGCTCTGAATCTACACTTATCACACAACAGGCTTTATCTGATATACCTTCATGCAGGTGGTGGTATTGTTTCATGTTTTTATTGCAGGACAGTTGTCATAATTGATTTCTTGCAAAACAGCCCTAATTCCACACTTATTATACAACAAACTTTGTTAGAGATACCTTCATGCAGTTACTGGTATAGTTTTCATTTTTTATTGCACAATAGTTTTCATTATGCAGGTGTTGCAATACAGCTGTAATTCCACAGTTATTACACTACAAACTTTATTGCATATACTTTATTACGGTTAATGCTTTTTTCTTCTCTGCTTATTGCACTACAGTTGGCAGTATGCACTTATAGCAGTTCAGCTGTAAGTTCACATTCATTGCACAATGCAATCTTTACTGTATATACCTAATCACAGTTAATGCTTTACTCTTTTTTGCTTACTTGAGTATAGATAGCAAAATACATCTGTACTCACCACACTCACGGCACAACCTGGCCAAGTGCCCAGCATGTGCCTCAATTTGTGAGCCCTCTCCTCTGCAGCTGTTGCGAGAAATGCACACCATTATACATACCAGTTTATGAGATATTCAGATTAGGTACTGTTGAAACAAAGGTAAAATTACCTACAAACTTGTGGGACATTCTCTGCCCGAGCTTCTTGGACCCAGGTGTCCAAGAGATCCACCTTTCTATGCTTGAGGTAATCATGGTGGAGATGAACCTGCTCACCTGTGTGGGGGATACCTGTCATACTGGTGAGGTCACGTGTCAGCCAGTCCCAGGCCGCTGCCTTGCACTCTGAGCCCTGGAATCCTCCCTGGAGAAGTCAGTCATCATGATTTTTCACCAGGAGTCCAACCATGACACTGGACTCTTGAATTCTCTACTGCTGCACCCAGAAGCATGTACCCTCTCCAACACCAGCCATAGTCACTACACAGGTAGAAATCCAACAGCTTATGCTGTATTCCCACCTAGTGAGCTTAATATAGCCTGTTTTTCTGACCTTAAATGCCATTGTGCAACATTTAGAAATGTGGCACATCACTTAGCATCACACAGACCAGCTCAGCTCAGCCAAGCAGTACTTAGCAGTGTTTTGTGGTGTGCAAACCAGCCAAGCAGTACCAAGTAGTGCATAAACATTATCAGCCATTATTTTGTGCATGCAGTGCTTTGTAGGTCTTAGCAGACCGTAGCTGAGTGCAGCAAGTCAGAATTTCAAAATAATTTGCATAATTTGTATTTTGAAAATAAATGCTTACTTGCCCTTCCATGTATTCAAACCCTGCACTTTCTGCACAAGAGGCCAACTTTACCCATTTAGCTACGTAGATATGTGGAACCCTGCTATACCTTTACATATACCTCTGAGCTACCTATAAGCACTGCTGAGCACTGCACCATGCAAACCCACTCAGCTATACTTAAACTTGACCTTTAAATAAATAATTAAATGCATCCGGTTTCTATTTTTAGATGTCTGGCAGGTGTCTTGGCACCGTTTAGCACTGCTGCACTCAGCTCCACACCACTCAAACATGTTTTTTTTTAAATAAAAAAAATAAAAAAATGACATTGATATAGTACAGTTGGACAGTGCAGGGAGTGAGTTACTCATCTGTGGACACAGCACCACACGCCCTACACTGATTCAATAACCATGTCCCACAGCTCTCCCTCGACAACACACTATGATTAATATGCATGGCTCACTGCTGTTGGAAACCATGTACAAAGACATGGTAACATTCTGTGTAGGGTCTACACTATGCCTACATGGATTTTATTAAATCCTGGGGAGTGAGGAGATGCCAATTACTTTGATATATCGAGCTAACCACAAAGCCAACACGTGAATCTATGTATACCATATTGCAGAACATGGAAGCACTAATGACAAGGTAGTAGAAGAGACTTTTGAAGCAGGAAGAATGACAAGTAACATTTACTTTTGCAGTATTAGATAACAATACAATTAATTTTGTCTCATTTATAATGCTTTAGATTCAGTTTATAAAATAAGAATGTTGCAGTACAATTCAGTATACCCAAAGAACTACCATAGAGAATTCTAAACATTGTGAAATGCATAACTGTAATCTAGATGATTACAAATTCAAACCTTAGGTAAAGGGTCCTGACTAATAGCAGTGTATTCTGGCTATAAAACCATTAAGGTTATTGATGTCAAAGAGGATAAACATACATCATAAGAAAAAAGGCTGCAGTGTTGCATAAAACATTGTTCTCTCAAGTAGTAGAGTTGTTTCTTAGGTGGAAACTTACAGTGCTAACTTATGAGAACAGGGCTTCCAGTATTCGATAGATGAAAGCATTCATAAGGACAGAAAAGAAGTAAACAAACTAAAATTAAAAGAATGCGACCAGCATGCAGGACATGATCATAAAAACAGTAAAAAATGCTGTGATTAGTGGAATGTTTTTAGGATTTTATGCTTGAATAACTTTGCTTGTTTTTTTGTTTGTTTGTTTGTTTGTTTGTTACAAGAAACAGATAATCTCTTTGGTATCCCCTAAATCTCAAATCTCTTTGGTATTCCCTAAGGTCCAAAAAAAATAGTCTAAGAAACTTCTCTGTGTGGACATTTTTCAGTTCCTGTATGTCTAGTTAATCACTATAAATTAAAAATCAGAAAAAAGTCAGAAAATGGTAGTAGAAGTAGACAACTTAAAAACAAAACATATTAAATGAAAGAATGAAAATGTATTTTAAAATGTTATTAATATTATGCAGAATTATTAACTGTAGTAGGTATACAGAAGTAATCCAAGTAGAGTAAAAAGTCTGGTTCTACTTGAAAATCCCTTAATAAGCACACAGCTAAACGATCCAAACAAAAAAAAAATAAACAGAATGATAGTTTCGCCACAAACTTTTTGACTATATTCCAGTTATCGGGTATGGGAGTGGTTTATTTTGTTGTAAAACAAAGTGTATTGGTATACATGTTAACAAATTCAAATCCCTTCCCCCGTCCTTGTCAGTGTGATATTCAAGCTGGTACTGCATTACTAACTAAACATCCTAATAATTTAAACCTTATGCACTTTAAATAAAATTAATCAAATTAATAATGATGTGGTATTTATCAGTATTAAAGAAAGTCTGTGAATTTATCAAAGACATTATAATACATGGTTGGAAATATTTAAACATTAAACCATTTGGTAATCTTATAAAAAATATTATATTTTGACATTCAGAAAAAAATACATTATCCAAAACATAGGGTGGGTTTAATAAAGCCTACATGGACTTATTTTCTGAGTAGGCACAGTGGTACATTGCTTATATGAAAGTAAGCAGGCATGCAATCCAGGAAACAGAGCTGAGGGGCGTGCACGAGCGCTCCAGCATGGAAGTGTCCATGGCATGCAAATCACCTCATAAGCAGGTGAACTGCATGCAAATGACAATGGTAGAGTGATTCAGTAAAGCAAATAATCAGTCCTGCAGACCCCATGTTGGTGTCTGAAATGTACATGGAAAATTTCCATGTACAGGATTTTAAACAGGGAACAAGGGCTGTAAAAGTGCAGTAAGAGAGACAGAAATAGCATAGCAGACACAGATATGTGCAAAACTATCTACTGTGTGTCCAAAACCTAGTAGAAAATAATTTAAAATATTTTTTTAAATAATCAGATCTTGTTTGCACAGCGCACTGCAGTGCACAAACGTGCTGTTAAAAAATATAAAGGTATAAAAACGAAAATTAGTAATATGTGACAGTATCACATTATAGGATCCTACAGGGAATATGTACAATGGTAGACTGCTGTGGTTGCTAATGAGGAACTGTGTTGCAGATCTCTATGCAAATGAACTGGGGTTACTGAATAGAACAAATGGGTATCCGTGTCCGCAGATCCCATCCTTGTAGGCAGAGAATCATGTTGGTGTCCACAGAAGAGGTAGCAGACATTAAAAGGGTGTGTGTCCATGTCCTTTCAAGCTTATTGGAGCACAGTGGGCAGGGATTTGTGTACAGTGTCTGCTAAGCTTTGTTTACCTTAAGGGCACGTGTTTCAGCAGGTTTGAGCATGTTTGCATGGCACGCTGTTGTGCTGAGTGTGACCATTCATGGAGGCGTGTACAATGACTGTTCAGCATTGTTTACTTTCGCAGCAGGTATTTCCATGGTGTGCCACAGTGCTGAGCGAGGAAGGCTCCTAAAAAATAAAAGAATTGGCTGAGAAAGGCAATGAGATCTTAAATACTGATGACCTCTGTTCCACTTGAACTAGGGCCATTAACAGTTCTTAATGATGTACTTGTCAGGTAGAATGCATCATAGGTAGCCAATCACAAAAGCTGCACCTACAGCAGACCATTTTAAAGGTTGCAGAAACCCTACAAACTAATTTCACCCCATACTCTGCACCACTGCAGTACACACTTGGGACTTTTAACTGAAGAAATACTAGGGGCTGCTGCAGATCTCCTACATATGTAAGTGCTAGATGCAGAGGTCATTGCTGCTGCTGCTGACCATAGGCCTATAATGAGAAGGAAAAGAGTGTTCAGGCCCTGGGTAACCTTTCAGGGGCTACATGAGCTGGAGATTGTGCTACAGGGTGAAAAGGAACATACTACAAGAACTCACTGCTCTCTGCCGACCACAACTCAGACCCACTGCTAACAGAGGGGAGCCAATCCCAGTGGACACTAAGGTATGTGTAGCTCTTAGAATACTAGCTACAGCTACATTCCAAAAGCCAACAAGGGACATGATGGGAGCCTCAGAGGCATCAACACCCAGGGTACTCCACCAGTTCCTGGATGCCATGCTACCACATGCCAGTGAGCACATTTATTTTCCCCTCACCCCTGAGGTGAGCACCAGCAGTATGCAACACTTCTACCATGTAGCACACTACCCTGAGGTACTGGGTGCCTTAGATTGTATTCATGTACACATCAAGGCACCACCTGGTGAGGAGGGTAGAATCTATATGAAATATAAGGGGTACAACTCCAACTACCAGGTTGTGTGCAATGCCCAGGCATTATCATGAATTTGTGTGCTGGCAGCCCTGGTAATTATCATGACTCCCATATCTGGCATACATCACAGCTGTACCTGATGTTTGCTGGGGGGACATCCCCCATGACCATTTACTGGGGGATGCTGGCTACACACTGGAGCTGTGGATGATGACACCCATCAGAAATGTACACCCACCCACCAAAGAATGCCATAATGAGGCACACGCACAAACTAGGGACATCATCGAGAGTGTGCTTTGGCTGTTGCACTCACAGTTCCAGTGCCTCAATATATCTGGTGGAGTCCTGCGGGACTCTCCTGCCACATGTGCACACATGTTCGCAGTATGTGCCATGCTACATAATATGATCCTACAGAAACAGCTGCAGTGTCTACGTACTGCAACTCTGAAAAATGGCATTTTTCAGAGTTGCAGTACGTAGACAAAACTGTGTGTTGTATGGCGCTAGGTTAATGAAGTAGCATAATTACATTTATGTATGTGTAAGAGAGGATTGCTGTAAACTTGAGTTGTGAGCTAAAAGGATTAATCCTTACCTTATTCTAGTCTTGGGCTGGGAATGGGATAAGCACCCCTTGGCAAGTGCTGACCTTGAGGAAGGGGTAAGGTGGTTAGATTCTGTGTTTTATCAAATTTAGCAAGGAGTCCTAGACTTGTTTATGACCAGCAATGCAATCAAAATCCTTGATATTCTGCACCGTCAACCAGTCCTGAGTGTATAATAATTTCCATTTTACTTAGACTGGTGGAAGGGGTCGCCACAGTGGAACTCCAGTGCACTAATGATTGGCAGTGGATTTCCTTATTTTCTAAGTGCAAGACTACCCATGGGAAAACAACAGTGGATCTGAGCATACACCCACACAGGAGGGGTGTATTTTCTCCTTATAAAAGTCCAAAGCAAAAGAAGACAGTACTTAACATCCTTTATTGTTTGCTGAGGTATATAAGACGAATGGTTTTAATTAAAGTATTTCTGATTAAGTCTATTTTTTATGGACAAAAACATGTGGTATCTGCAGCGTTAAATAAAGAGTTTTGTGCACTAATTTTGCTGGGTGCGATCTCCATTTTTTTCGCCTTGATATCTGGTTACTGGTTGCTTTTGGCGAAATTACTCCATGCTGTAGCAGTATACTTCCAATGATATATCAGCAGACCACTTAGTTCCAGGGCTGTGACATAAAGACAGACCTTGGCTACACGTTCTCTCATGTAATGCAGGGGGGACAATGTATATGTCTGTATTCTGTTGATTGTGTGATGAATGGTTCATCCTTGTCTGGCAGCCTGTGTGTCTCAGTAGGCTAGGGACATTAGCATGGGTGATGGTGCTGATGGTTTGAATCTGGCAGTAGCCACATCCTTTGCATTTGAGGTAGTCATATGGTGATATTCCCACAGATTGTCATAACCCCTCAATCTGTTACCACAAGAAAGCTGGACAAAGCCAGAGTAAATGGGGGACAAAGGGCCAAACCTACAGACAGACATTATACATGCTCTGAGTAACCAAGAAGGTGGCTAGTATAACAGCAGGTTGCAACAGGTCATATTAGCTGCAGGATGTAAAGGCTATCACTTAAATGTCTCAGTAGGTACAACAATTAAGTGACTGCATTTTACAGTATAGTACCAGAAAACCACAATGTAGGAGGAACAGAGCAGACATATGGGGTGAAATCCTGGACATTCTGCAAAAACATGTACAGGGAGAGGTATACGGATGGTCACCATGTGTGTAGTGTTACATTATGTACCCCAGTCACATCATACCTCTCAACCTCTTACTGCAAGAAATCTGGCCAAAGCCATGAATAAAAATGGAACAAAGGCCCACAAATAGGGACAAGTTTTAACTATTGCTCTTACAAATGTAGAATGTTGATAGAATAACAACAGATCTTACATTAGCATGAGTCTCCTGATGTCTATAGAGTCTGAAACTCAAATATCTGTCATTATTTATTAACTTCAATCTTCAATGATATGCCACTAATTTTCCAGACAAAAACACAATGTTATGTAAAATGGACCAGAAATATGAGACAAAATTCTGGACAGTCTGTGAAGCTCTGTACATTTGTAAGATATGAGTCACATATTAAGGTCAGCAAACAGCTTGGGAATGTCTAGGACAATATCAAGGAAGTGCAGTACTGTGGTAACAGGTGCAGCAGCAAATGGCCTGCAGCACATGTAATCCTTGACTGGAGTACAGGTAGCTCTGACCTTGAGTCACCTTGTAAGTACTAACTGTCACACTGGGCATGCTGCTGCACTTAGCTAACTAACTTCCACCCATAGACCTGCTATGTGGACATATGTCTGTACATACATACAGCTACGTATAAATATCAGTCTCTCCCTAGCCCCCTCATGGTTGATTAGTGTATCTATCAGTAGGAGGCACATATATATATATATATATATATATATATATATATATATACATATATATATATATATATATATATATATATATATATATATATAATAAGAAGATATATATGTGTGTGTGTGTGTGTGTGTGTGTGTGTGTGTGTAACTATGCAAAGTACAATGATACATAGACTTGGCACATATATCTACATAACACATTTACATAACGTACACATACAACAGCAGTTAAGGAGACATTCCTGTTATACACATTTAAACTGCAGTGGTGGTGCTGTGGTAGCATTGTCACCTCACAGTAAGACGTTGTCCTGTTTGATTCTCAGCTAAAGCATCTTCTGTGTGGAGACATGCATGAATGGGCATACCTTCGTTGAAGGTTGTGCATCAGGGCTGGCAACTCAGTACATAAAAATTTACTGCCAATCATTAGCGGACCGGAGTTCTGCTGTGGCAACCCCTAACCGGGAAAAGCCAAAAGATACAACATATAGGTATGTGTGGGGATGTACGAATGTCCCCACATACCCAGGAATGCTAGTGTTATCTGCACTTACACATCACAACAGTTGTCTGATGGAACCAGACTAAGGCCATAACAGTAAACAATCCACTCACTCACAGACCCCAGTGTCTGCAGACTATCTCCCTGTGGACAGACACAGGTACGCAGGTGGTGTAATGTACAATGGGTGTAACGCATGCCTTGGACAGGCCATATTGTCCCTGGCCACATGTCTGCCTATCAAACTGCAAACAGACACATATGGCCAGACTCGTAACTGTACATACATAGCAGGGCTATTACCAGGTATCCCACTCCTAGGACAGTAGATACAATAACAGTACAAAGCAGTATCACTCTGCAGGCCACACATGCTGTCTAACCCAAGGTCACTTTGTGTAATCCACAAGCACTGTGCCATGTGTACAGCAAACATAACCTGTAGCATGTGCTATAAGTACTGTGAGCTGTAGTGTATAATACTTGGCAGGTAGGGTTTCTAATCTCACCTCATCCAACTAGTGTATTCTTGTATAAATATATACCCTTACAGCACTATGGACATGTCCACATTGACTATCTCTGTGCAATGTATGCATTTTATGGCCCTTTGACTGGCTGCTGTCATCTAAATTGCCCTTCTCCACAAGGCCTGCTGATGTCATCCACCTTAAAAGCACCGACACTCTAATATCAGATAAACTCTGTGGCATATGCAGTAAGTACTGTAAGCCATAGTGTGTAACAGTGGATAGGTAGGGGTTCTAATCTCACATCATTCAACATGTTTGTGTGTGTATGTAAATATATCCCCTTGCAGTACTACAGACATGCCCATCTGGTTTAATCTCTGTTCAATGGGTATGCATTTTAGGGCACTATGACTAGCTTGTGGCCTCCTTTACAAGGCCTGCTGATGTCATCCACCTTAAGGGTGCTGGCTGACAGTCTGATGTCATATAAACTCCATGGCACACATGATAATTTTATGAGCTGAAGTGTGTAATAGTAGATAGGTAGAAGTTCCTATCTCACATCATCCAACATTGTGTGTGTAATAGTAGATAGGCAGGAGTTCTAATCTCACATCATCCAATATGTGTGTGTGTGCATGTGTGTTTGTGTAATGTATAATAGTAGGTGGGTAGGAGTTCTAATCTCACATTATCCAACTTTGTCTGTAGTGTGTAATAGTAGATAGGTAGGAGTTCTAATCTCACATCATCATGTGTGTGTGTGTGTGTGTGTGTGTGTGTGTGTGTGTGTGTGTGTGTGTGAGTAATAGTAGATAGGTAGGAGTTCTAATCTCACATCATCCAATTTGTGTGTATAGTGTGTAATAGTAGAGGGGTAAGAGTTCTAATCTCACATCATCCAACTTGTATGTGTGTATATAACATGCCGATATGAGTTATCTCCATGTAATGTTTATTCATTTTATGGACATGTGACTAGTTGCTGGCCTCTACATTGCCCTTCTCCAAATAAGCATAACTGATGTCCACCACCTTCTAAATTTCTACATTCAGAAAACCCAGGTGACACGTATCGAGGGTAGCAGACTTTGTCACAAAGTATGAATGCATGATTATGCTGATTGCCTCCATTGTCCTTGATACACTGTTATAATCATATGCACCTAGGCAGCCATGCACATATACTGCCTTACTCTGCTGACAACATATGTCTGCTGTGTCACCATGCCATCCTGTGCCTCTGTATTGCCACCATTGCTTAACCACTCAGACAACTATAATGGACAAATACACAGGGCCATGACACACTGTCATTCTGTAACTCTACTGCCAGTCTAACATCATGCAACAAAGTTCCACAAAATTTGTTGTGTAGTCATGACAAAGTATGATGTGTAGTCATGACACATGCCAGCATACAGTTCTTGTAGTGGCCCACAACAAGTGTCACGGCAAAACAATACGCAAGTACATGTAAGGTAATATATTCACCCTGTGCATCAGACACATATTTGTATTTCCCTAAATCAATGTTACAGATGGCAGGGATGTGGACATGTATCATCACATGCATGGGGTGTGGTGTGGGGGTGCCAGATGCCTAGGCTGTGCCACACAGGTGACAGCATTTGTGTGAGTCAAAAAGGGGTGTGGGTTAGATGGGCCATGGAGAGGTGCCATGTGTGTCTGTTGGCACCCTGCATGCAACAGTGGTGTTTGTGTGTGTGCATGTACGCAGTCAAGCCCAGTGCTAGTCTTACATGTGTGTATCTTGGGTAGCTGTGGACCACACATGATAGAGTGGATAGTTCACAGTCTCCAGCCACAAACACATGGACTGTCTCTGCCAGTAGTAGCACTGACATCACCATGTCCAAGGTCAGATGCTGTAACAGTACCTGACAGTGACAGCAATATGCTGGGGCTGTGTCCTACACGGGATCACAAAGGACTACATCTGCATGGCCTTACATGTCATGGTGTGGACGGCACACTTCTCTCTATAGAGTGGTAGGTACTGACAGTATCATGACTGTGCATGGCCATGTAGACTACCAGGAGATGGTGTTGCTGACCTTCATCCACATGTCCGATGCCCAACTACAACCACATGTTCCAGCACAGGCATTGTGCGACTAAAGACAGACACTGAATCAGCCCACCATCTATCCAGGGCAGCAGGGGAACTGATCCAAGATGTTCATATTGTGGTGGAGACAGTCACGGATGTCAGACTGTGCTGCATCCATAACCCTAAGCACCCTTGTGGTGTTGCATTCTGAACTTGCCTATGCTGCCATGATGGACCAAAATATGTGGAGAGTGACCCATGCAACAGGAGGTGGATGTATAGCAGTCCTCCTACAAGCACCCCTGTCAATCTGACTATGTGGGATCTTGCCAGGTCTCTGGCTATGGCCAGTGTCTGCACTCATTGAATCCGTAGTTGTCACACTGCCCTGTTCAATGTCACCCCACAATGACTGTCCACTATCTGTGGCTTCTGGGGACTGCGTATGTGTGGGCATACTGACTGTGTGTAGTGAGAATGGGGGCAGAAGAGGGATGTCAACCTCTGGGACAGATTCAGGCACCAAAACCCTGCCTGTGCCTCACTATGGCCACCATCATCATCAGCATCTGATGAGACACTGACATCAGGTTGTGAGAGGGACAGACTCCAACCCACCCCCCCCCAGTCACCTGTAAGAAGCAAAATAACAGCAGTACATTACTATCTGCACTAATATGTATGATAACCCACACAGACTCATACAAATGAGGATCCTCAACTGCAGTACAAGTCCCACATCTTCACATCTCTGCTCCCATGCACAACAGCCAAACTCACAACAACATACACAGACAAGTCAGAACTGCAATAACATACACATCATTGACATCCCCTTAACGTTGCCAGTACAATACACCTGTAAGGTGTGCAACATGACAGTGTATGTGATAGACCTAAACATAGCACCCTGTACATCTATATTGAGAATGATATGCCAGTAGTACTATCACTGCCTCAGGTATGTACCATGAATTTTGACCTTTGCCCCTCATTAATTATCACTTTGTCCTGAGTTCTAGCTGTAGGAGGTTGAAAGGTATGTTAGGCATTCTGCTCAATCAAATAGGGACAAATGGGAACAGACATAGGGATTTAGCTAGAGTACATCAGGGACATTCAGGGTCAGTTTTACAATGTTAGAACTAATTATGTGAGACATGGACAGAATGAGAGGAGGTGAATTACAGTACATCATTTGATGTTACAGGGGTGTACACCCTCTCTTATTGTCACTATGTACTACATGTAATCCACTAGCTTTCCTACGACAACCAACTATTGTAGGTGGGATTGACAGGGACAGAGCTGAGATGTGATTGAAATCAGGGATAGTTGAGAGGCATGTGTGTAGGTGTAGGACAGCAGAGTATCAATGACATGTCATCACCATAGATCTAAGACAGGTTTACTGCTGTAATCCCTATTCGCCATACCTCCATCCTCCCATCTGCATCCTGCTATATTTAGAAATCTATTACATATTTGGTGGATTGCAGTACTTCTTTGTTGAACTTTGCTTCAAGTAATCCTTTTATAATACACTCTGTGTGTATGTTAAGTCTCATACAGACCTCTTCCTGATAACAAGCTGATTGCCTTTGTAAGGTACTGCTCATTAGCAGGTGATTGCCCCTGCACCTCTCTTTAGCTCAGAATTGCTAATTACAGCCAAAACAGCTGTATTGCACTATCATTAGCCAAAGACATGCCAGCACAATGCAATACATAAGGCCTTCATGTAGGCCTTGGCCCCTGTCTTATTTTATGAGATGGACATTACTGAGGTGTGGAGACTACAGCATCACAGAGGGTAGAACCAAACACTGTCCACTGTAGAGATTTTTGATGTATGTCCACAGTTTTGCCTTATATGTGTTTCAGTGTCCCATACCTTTGTGGTCATCTGGCAGTGTGCTGGCAATCATTGTGGGCTGAGGTCATTAACGGAAGACACACATGTGTGTGTCACATTGCATACCCATCAGACTATGCATGTTACAGCAATAGCTGTCATTCTATCAACCTACTATCTTTGTAGGGGCAGACTGTTACACATGTCCCTATCAGTAGGCCTTTGCCCTGCCACCCCTCATTAAGTATGGCTGTGTCCGGATCATTTCTTCTAGGAGGTTGGGAGATATGGTAGGTTTGTAGCAGCTACCTTTACATACAGCTATGTATGCTACAGACTACAGCTGCAGCTGCAGCCTACAACACATGGGGGGAGTGTGAACACTTTGTTGGACAGCAAGCTGTATGTGTAACTGTGTCAGCTGTGTCAGGCTTGTTGTTACAGCAGTGCCAGGGCAAGAGTTATTCTACACACTGTAATCGGGGCATGTGCTTAAGGTACGTCTGTTATGCAACAGTGTGACTAACAGAGTAGTAGGTGACATATAGTTAGGCTATATGGATGGGTGCATTGTGTCGCTACCTGCAGGCCTTTGTCTTGCAAAACTGGGTAGCAGTTAATTAAGTAGTAACCTCTGGGGAGTAAGATTGCATAACTCAGTCATTACTTGCTATTTTTACAATAATGTAATTGAAGTGCGACACAACACTGAATTTGAACCCAGGCCTGTGTGTGGCAAAATGCACTGCATGCAAGGCATTTAACAGACTGAGCTACTGTGACTCTACAAAAACATGTGTATTTACAGGCTATATGTGCACATATACAGGCTGTGAGAAACATTACCAAAGCCATGAGTATGTACGTGGCTTTATATGGTTGTAATACTACACCAGGGTCCCAGTTCTACATGTACTTTGCCAATGCTGCCTGAGCAGATGTCTTACCACAAGTTTCTTATAAAGGGCACATATACCTGCTATCACAGGCCTTACTTACATCCATTAGTATGCCTTCATTATTTTATTGCACCAGAGTCCAGGATACACTTCCAGATTTCACATTTGTATTTTATTTCAGTTACATACTGTGATGCCTCTGCACTGGCCCAGTAATCAAGGAGTCTCAATCCTCACCACTGGCAACAGTGAGGGATGTACACAGTGGAAGAATGACAATCACACACACAATAAAGCTCAATTTCCCTTAAGAGCACACAGAGATCACAGTCAGCCTGGGGGTGGTTTCTCCCTCTTTCTCCAGATTCCCAATAAGACTTCGCACTGGTACAGTTATAGGGTTGAGATCTCAGCTGAATGGCCATGCTAAGACCTCCAGCACCCTCTCTGTCCAACCAGTGCTTCGTGTCCCTAACCAAGTAGCTGGCATACACACTTTGAAATTTGATTGATATAGAAACATACACACACACACACACACACACACACACACACACACACACACACCTGGAAAAAGCTGGCACAGGTTTACTAGCTATGCCCACTTTTTCCCAGGCTCTAAGGTAGTTCCAGCTGCCACCAGCCAACTCTTTATCAGCTACTATAAGCCCCTTGCAAAGGGTATCCAATCCTCTTGTGTAATGTTACTTTATCCAAATAATAGTCTTACCAAGCAAGGCTATTGAAGTGGCCTGTACAGTGTCATGAAATACATAAGCCAGTGTATAAGACCTTAAATATGTCTCACAAATATCAGCCACAAAGATAGGTTTAAATATATTTAATTCTTCTTCTTCTTTTGGCTGCTCCCGTTAGGGGTCGCCACAGCAGATAATCTGTTTCCATTTCTTCCTGTCCTCTGCATCTTGCTCTGTCACACCAACCACCTGCATGTCCTCTCTCACCACATCCATAAACCTTATCTTAGGCCTTCCTCTTTTCCTGTTACCTGGCAGCTTTATCCTTAGCATCTTTTTCCCAATATACTCTGCATCCTTCCTCAGCACATGTCCAAACCCACGTAATCTTGCCTCTCTGGCTTTGTCTCCAAACCTTCCAACCTGGGCTGACCCTCTAATATACCTATTCCTAATCCTGTCCACCCTCATCACACCCAGTGCAAGTCTTAACATCTTTAACTTTGCCACATCCAGCTCTGACTTCTGCCTTTTTGTCAATGCCACTGTCTCCAACCCATATAACATATCTGGTCTCACTACCCTCTTGTAGACCTTTCCTTTCAATCTTACTGGTACTCGTCTGTCATAAATCACTCCTGAAAATATTCTCCACCCACTCCATTCTGCCTATACTCTCTTCTTCACTTCTCTTCCACACTCACCATTACTCTGAACTGTTGATCCCAAGTATTTAAACTCATCCACCTTTGCCACCTCTACTCCATGCATCCACGCCATTCCTCTATTCTCCCTCTCATTCACACACATATATTCTGTCTTAGTCCTGCTGACCTTCATTTCTCTTTTCTCTAGAGCATATCTCCACCTCTCCAGGGTCTCCTCCACTTGTCCCTTACTCTCACTACAGATCACAATGTCATCTGTAAACATCATAGTCCACGAGGACTCCTGTCTGATCTCGTCTGTAAATATTAAAAAAAAAAAAAACAATACTCAATAATGCAACACAGTGACTTCAGAGTTCAAAATCACAAGAAATATTTTAAAACAACATTGCATGGCACTGTTAAACAAATACTGAAAACATCCAGGCTAATCTTTACTATATTCCTATCTATATCTAAAGAGATACTATGCCCTGAATCTTACAGACAGGCAAGTGCAGATGATGATGATGATGATGATGAGTTGATGTTCTTGCTTGGTCCAAGACAAAATACAAAATGTGCGGTCTCTCTCTGAGAGAGTTCCCAAATTAATATGAAACATCACTGCTGGGTTAGCCTGGATGACATCACTTTTTGTCACCTGACTTCAGTTCCCAGGCTAAACAGAAATTTAACAGAATCTTAACATCTCTGTGTTAAAAATACATATCTCTCAGAACTGTGCAGCTGCTAGGAAGTCACAAATCAATAAAACAGTTTTTACATTTTAAGCCTAGTAACTACTTTGCTCCAAGACAACAGAAAAAAACTTCTAGCTCTAGACATCCTGTCTCCTTGCTGCACTGAAACTAACTATCATAGTGCATTATAAAGCACTTAATCTCAACTTCTTTTCTTGAAGTTGTCTAAGTTAATCTTTTATGTTCCAGGAGGGTATGCTGTGGTCGTATTCTTGAAGCTCAGTACATAACATACAGTTCTGTATAAATCATATCAATATTCACAAATGACATAGAATTATTTATAAAATTCCAGATAGCTGGGCTGGCAGTGTCACACATGCATAATGTCTGTAAGTAGTGAGCAGTATGTTTTTGCTGGAAATACTTGCTTAAGCTAGAGCCTGTGTAGTGTGATGGGTTAATCCAGTGTATTATAGTAGACAGGGGCCTGGATTTGACACTTTGCAGAGTTGTCAATTTTCTACATGTGAGTAACACTGTCATAAAGGGTCTATATTAAATCAGCGAATGCTTAAAAAAGCAAACACTGGTTTATCAACCATCTTTAAGCGAAAGCTGAAAATCACGAACACTCAGAACACTGATTTTTTTCCACTTTATTTACTGTTTTGCGGGGGGGGGTTTGTGGAACAGCGATGATCTGAGTGTTCAGGATTTTAAGCCTTCACTTAAAGAGGGTCGATAAATCAGCATTCGCTTTTTTAAGCATTTGCTGATTTAACATAGCCCCTCCATGGACACATATATACATTAATGCTCTTTAAAGCTCATTTAAGCTGTACGATGCCAAGTGACGCAGCGCACCATGCCTTTCTCTGCAAACCCACACTAAAAAAATATAAAAAAAGAAGGGCGATAGGGAAAGTGGTAAAATAGGAGCAAGCAGGTTGAAAAACAATGTGAAAGGTAAGTAGGGATGTGCAGGATGTGTGTTGAGAAGAACCATAGCAATCCATTTCTTGTACAGCAACAGCTGAGCAATTTGATAGGTTTTGTAGATGAATTTGGACTATCAAACCCCAGAAAGAAGGGTGAGGACAAGATAAATATGTTGTCAAGCTAATTGGGCCAAACTAGTTTTGTCCATTGGAGACATGTGTGAAATGGAGAGCTATGTGTGGGGCAATATATTTTGTGCGAGACAGGTGTCCATTTTTTTTTCTTTTAAGGAGAGAGTGGAATGTTGGGAAAGGGACATAGGTATGTGCGGGGAGGTAAGTTGGGTAGGAGAGAATGCAAAAGCAGACAGATGAGACAGACAAAACAATAGACAGGTGCAGTGTGTGACACATGTGGGGTGTAAACACCTTGGACGGGGAGGATGTTGTGGAATCAGAGTTGCATGTGCCTCCAGACAGCAGCAACATGACTGACATCCCCATCCATGGGCAGTCAACACTGCTCCTTCACTGCCTCAAAGATGGTTTTGCTGGAGGCTGGGTGCCAGGTCCAGCCTGCCCCAACACGTTGGCCAATGTGCCATCAATCTGGTGCAGGCAACATTCATAGATCAGATGAATGATCCTGTGCACCATGACCAGCAGTTCTGTTGGGTTACTGCAGCCATTTCACCACCACTCCCAGGGGGTGGCCATGCCCATTCCCTGAGGTGGTTCTCCCTGACACCACAGGTGGTGCAGGGGCAGCAGAGGGGGCACCACCGGCCTGGCTCCCAGATGTGCTAGAACCCTGTGCTATGGCCAGTTTAGGCAGGTAGGCAGATCAGCAGGAACTGGACTACCCTGATGTGCTGTGGTGATGGAGCTATAGCAATAAGTATAGGTTAGCTATGAACAAAACACAATAATAATGGCATGCCAAAAACAGTGGAAATATCCCAATTACATGTCAATGCATAGTGTGTGAAATACAACAATACATGCCAGAACAGTCAGTATGTTAACAGCATGCCAGTAACAGTTACAGCATAAGGCCAGCAAAATAGGGAATTCAACAAGATATGTTAATATGCAACCATTATAATACATAATAATAATACACATGCCCAAAATACAGGTAATTTAACAACATATGTGAATAGTAAACCATAACCAATGGATAAACTTAACAACGAATTGAAGATAAGGGGTGGGGAGAGAGAGAAAAACAGTTCATTAGTACCATTATAGGCTATTTACTTGACAACAGTACTACTATCTACTCTCCATGTCTGTCCTTTATTTATGTGTAGAATTCCCCTATAAGCTGCTGTAGCACATACATACCTCTCAAGCTAAACAAAAAGAATACGAATCACTCAGGGTAAAAACAAGGTGCATAAAACAGATGCGTAAAATAAAATAAAATGCACCAAGTTAGCACACAAACATACGTTTATTCAAACCAAAAACAGAAAAAATAAAAATGGTTAGCACTTTCACAACTACACTAGTTGCTTCTTCAGACACAGTAGTAACAATATACAAACTACAAGTGTTTCCATGAGTTCTGGATATGTTAGCAGTCCACAGAATGCTGTTTTACATCAACAAAAGGAAGTAAATAATGTTTTTTTTGGACAAGAATATGTAAGGGAATTTTTCTTTGAAAAGTCCCCTACCTTACAAAATACAGTTGAGGAGTATGTCACAGTCAAGAAAACAGGTAAGGAATCGACACCAGGAAGAGAACATGCAGTTAATGAAACAGAAGAACATGAATACAGGTTTGATAACAAATATTTCCTCCATTGTTTTAAGTAAAGAACAAATTTCCCTTTTAAATAAGGGATTAACATTTATTCCTGCTAAGAAAGCAGATTCAGCAGAAATGCTGAAAGATTTAAGACTGTTGGGCAGCCTTACTTTAAAAACTATGTTTCTGGTTCAAACTAGTGACATTGCTACCATTTATAAAAGATCTAGTACTTTTGTTCCTGTGTTCCCACCAGGGATACAAACTTTCATAGATGTTTGTGAGACTGGCTTTAGGGAATTGGACATGCAGACAACTAAAAACAGGTTTTGCAATTTGTCTAATGATGAATATAGAGCTTTGCAGCAACTAAAGAATATGCGTTCTGTAGAGTTAAACAAGCTGACAAGGGTGGGAGCAATGTATTACTGGACAGAGACCTTTACATTTCTCAAATGAGAAATTTGTTATTGAATGCACAAGTATACCAATGTATTAACAGAACGACGGTCAATGGGATTATAGATAGGGTGTCTTTTTTTAATTTTTGATCTTTTAATTACTAATTTGATTGATGAATCATTATTTAAATATTTTACTATTGAGAACCCTGTTATACCAAAAATACATGGTCTACCGAAAATGTATAAAAATGCTGTTATTCCACCCATGAGACCTATTGTATCCGGCACTGGCTGGTGCACTGAGCCATTGTCCATTTTTGTAGAAGGAATGTTACATGTTTTTTAGATGAATGCTACACTATTCTTCGAGATACTAAGTTGTTTTTAGAAAGTCTACATAATAGAATAATGACTCTGGGGCAGGGAGATAACTTCATTTTTGTTACCATGGACATAGAATAGTTGTTTACTTGTATACCTAATTTATGGGGAATAGACAAAGAGAATTTTTAACAGTGAATAGATGTTGTGACAATAAGAAAATTCAATTAATATGTAGTCTTTTGGAGATTATTTTAGAAAACAATATATGTGTATTTGAGAATGAATTTTATTTGCTAAAGGTTGGTGTAGCTATGGGCACTGCATGTGCAAATAGCTACGTCAACTTGGCATTGGTGTGCTGCGAACAACTTTCTATATTTACTGATAGTAACCCCTTTTATGCACAAGTGTTGTAGTACATCCATTTTGTTGATGATGTTTTTATGTTATGGAAAGGAAACGACAATGAACTCAAGAATTTTATAGATTATTTACATAGCACTACTGAGTTTTTAAGATTTACTTTTAATAGCTCAGATTTAGAAATTGACTTTCTGGATGCTAAAGTCAGAAAATCTGATTGTAAGGAAATTATTAGTAGCATTTACCAAAAACCTACTAGGAAGAATGCATTATTATACAAAACAAGTATGCATCCTAGGCATATTCCTAGAAATACACTGAAAGGATTGGTATTTAGAATTCTGTGCCTACATAATAAGGATGATGATGCTAAAGCAGCACTTGCAAATTTGAAGTTAGAGTTTTTAGATAGGGGCTATGCAACAGGAGAGATAGACAAGACTATCACTGAAGCATGGAAATTAAGAAATAGCAGATGCAGACCTTATTATACAACTATGGCAGATACTTCAGAAACTAATAATTTTTGAGCAGTTTTTCAATACTCTAACAATGTTAATGAATACATGAAGATTATAAAGAGAAATTGGCATTTACTTCAAGAAGTGCCAGAGTTGACTAATATAATCATTGAAACTCCATTATTTTCTTTCAGGAAAACATGTCTTTCAAGCAACATTTATGTTATAGAACAGAACCTAATAGAGTTGATTTTTCTACACGTGTTGGTACTTTTCCATGCAGACATTGTACTGCATGTAAATATATTCATAGCAACAATACATTTATTCATCCTCTACGTAAATTTACTATAACCAGTTATAGCTATGCTGATTGTAGGACTGCTAATGTTATGTATTTTTGTTTCTGTCAAAAATGTTTTGCATATTATGTAGGAAAAACTAATAGGGTCCTGAAAGACAGGATCCTGGAGCATGTTAGAGATATAAGTAATTGTAAAGAAACAAGTGCACTAGCAAATCATGTTAGAAAAACTAATTTGTCTGATACTTTTAAGTTTTTTGTTATTCAACATGTCCTCTCAAATATACGGGGTGGTGACTTAGAAAATACTACAGAAAGCATTGAACAAAAATGGATTCTTAACTTGAATGCTGAGAAATATCCTGGCTTGAATGAAAATAGTTCCTTAAAACCTTTTTTAAAAGCCGGACCATTGAAGAACTAGAATTATTATATTATTATATTTTTTAAGTATTTTAACTAAGTCTTGTATATTTATAGTAATGTTTTAACTATTTATTGTTATATCAATGCATATTTCTTTATGTTTTTATGCATATTTACATTTACATATATTTATTGTTACACATTTATAAACATTGGAACATGTGACTAATGGACTGTCAGCTGAATTTATTGCATCTTCTATATAAGCTTTATAATGTTAAACTACTGTGTCTGATGAAGCAACTAGTGTAGTTGTGAAAGTTTTAACCATTTTTATTTTTTCTATTTTTGGTTTGAATAAACATATGTTTGTGTGTTAACTTGGTGCATTTTATTTTATTTTATACCTCTCAAGCTATTTGCATGGGATAGTATGGGCCAAGCAGGAACAACTATAGGTTTACTAATACACAGAACAATGGCACATCAGGTGGACCTATATAACTACCAAGGTGTACTGTGGGCTGATGTAGTGATACTTTGAAATTTAGGTAATCATGCCAATGGTAATCCAGTGTCAGATGGATTATGTACTAGCAATTACATTACATGACAGTGTGACACTTCAGAGACATGTATGTGTACAGTACAGACCCTAAGCAACTATCATGCCTTGCTTGGCAGACATGGGTATAGAACCCAATAGCAGTGACTGCAGAGGACATCTCCATGGAATGTATGAATTGGCTGCAGCAACAGACACTCCAGGTGCAGCCATACCAAGATAATACATGTTACTTATTTTATTATATTTTATAATTATTGTATTTATTTCCTTTATGTTAAGCTGCACTTTCACATTCTTGCTAATGATTTTAACAATCTGTGACATCTAAACACACAATTATTTACACATAATATGGGCTACCACTCCCATTCAGCTGTAGTTCCTGTGGAGAGAGAATTTGTAAACATTATGTGAACGATACTGTAATATTTAGTACTACATAGCAGTAGATTTGAACCCGTGTCTGTGTGTGACAAAATGTACTACAGACAGAGCATTTAACAAAGTAAGCTACTGAGCCACTGCTGACTACTGACTGACTGATATTTGCCTTGAGCTCACATGGAACCAATATATGACCTGGTAATACTGCTACAGTTGTATACTAGACTACAGTGACAGTAGAACACACATTCAGGAAATACAAGCATGGCAGAGATAGTAGGTAATCTATACATTTGTATATAGAATGCAGGTGTACTCAATATATCGTTACTGGTTTGAAATATCTGAAAAGTCAACCAACAATATCAGATCATGGAGTGGGTACCGCACCAATATACCTTGCTTACCTGCTGTTTGTGGATGACAGAGCATTATGTGGACAATATTGTCCTAGAAACAGCCTTGAATGGTACTGTATGTGTTAAATGAGACATTTAGCTGCCATTATTTTTGCATGTTATAGCTATTATAGTGTTATACTTGACTACAGCTCCTTCCCTTATAGTCTGAATGCATACAGTTGTACAGCAATGGTTAAATCAAGACAATACTGATGTACACAATTTACCTTGGTGTTATAGGTAGGGGTTCATATGTTATTGCAGAACAGTTGGCATTATTAATTTCTTGACAAACAGCTCTAATTCCACACTTATTGCACTATAGACTTTATTGTATATACTTTCATGCATTTTCTGGTACTGTTTCGAGTTTTTATTGAACAACAGTTGTCATTATTTAGGTCTTGCATTACAGCTCTACTGACAAAGTTATTGCACTACAGACTTTCTTGTATATACTTTATTGCAGGTAATGCTATTGTTTTATGTTTTTATTGCACTACAGTTGGCATTATTCATTTATTGCACTACAGCTGTAAGTTCACATTTATTGCAATACAAACTGTAATGTACAGACTTTATTGCAGGTAATGCTTTGCTCTTTCTTTCTTATTTCATTACAGTTGGCATAATACATCCATATTAACCACACCCATGGTGCAACCTGGGCAAGCACCCGGGTGCCTCGAGGTTGTGAGCCCTCTCCTCTGCAACTGTTGGGAGAGAAGAACACCATTTGGCATACCAGTTTTATAGACATTCAAATTAGATATTGGTAGTACAGTGGTAAAAGTACTTACATACATGTGGGACATCCCCTGCCTAAAATTCTTGGACCCAAGTGTCAAAGAGATCCCCCTTATGTCTCTTCAGGTCATCATAGTGGTTATGACACTGCTCACCTGTGCGGATATGAGTTGCACTGGTGAGGTCCTTTGCCAGCCGGTCCCAGGCCTCTGCCTTGCAGTCTGAGCCATGGTAACCTCAGTGCAGAAGTCGGGATTCATGTTTTTTTACATGGAATCTGACCATGACCCTGGACTCCAGGATGTCCCAACACAGCCCCAAAAGTGTGAACCCTCGCAGACACCTGCCATAGTATCCTACAGAAACAGACCTCCAAAGGATTATGCTGTGTTTCCACCTATTTGGCTTAATATAGCCTATTTTCCCACCTTTACATGCCATTGGACAACATTTAAAAATGTGGAGCATCGCTTAGGAGTGTGCAAATTATTATTTATTTTATTTATTTTACATTTGTTGACAAGCTAGTCTAACTGGATATATGTCCATTTTCAGTAGATGCCTGGGGAGAAAAGCTCCACATAGAAACAGATAGTTGCAACTACAGATACAGTACACTTTTCAGACAATACAGCTGTTTACATAGCAACATAGTAATCAAGAGAGATAATTTTTTTTTAAAGACCAAACAATAATAGAAGAAAAAAATATTTAGAAGGGAGTGAGACCTTCCTAAAGTCCAAGTTGGATATACATCACAGAAAAAAAATTATTTACAAAGCAGTGACACATTATTTACAAGGCAGTGACACATTCATAAAGTCCAAGCTGGGTAAACATCATCATATCCTATAATAGTTTTTGAGAAGGGTGGACTTTATACAGTCTCAAATTAGATAACTGATAAACAGAGGTGTACGAAGGAGATGGACTTAATGTAGCAGTAAAGAAATTAGTATTTAGTGCGAGAACCTAAGAAACAGGAAGGGAATTCTTAGTCTGGGTTAGTACATGGGCATGGCCAGTGAGTTGTAAGGTATAATTTGAGTTTCTTTTTGAATAGTGGAGTTGAAGAAAGAGATATGAGTTCACAGGGAAGTAGGTTCCATGTTTTTCTCACGGTGTTAGAGAAAAGAGAATCCCCTGCTTTATTATTGGGTTTTTCTCTGGATACCAGTAGTTCATTTGCTGAGCGTAGGTTTGTAAGATTTTTATACAGGGTGATTAGACTCATGAGTACTGGTGTATTGCTAGGATGATAAAGGGTCTTACGGGCAATAATAAGTTGGTGGAATTAAATCTGATTATGCAGCTCCAGCCAACCTAGTTGTTTTAGATTTTGACAGTGGTGGGTTCTAAAAGGGGAGCCAGTGGCAAATCTGGCAATGTTATTGTAAGAGGTTGCCAGTTTGTTGAGGTTGCTTTTAGATAGATTAGCGTACATAGGCGAGGCATAGAGGAGAGTTGAGATAAGGTGGGTGTGGGCAATAGTAGTACTAGCTATGGGAGTAAGGAATGGTTTAATCCAATTGAGGGAGCCTAGTTTTCTGTTAACTGATTTTATTGTGGTGTTGATGTGAGTATCATAGTTAAGGTTGTGGTCTATTGTTACTCCTAAGTGTTTGGTGGTAATGTCAGGAGATATGACAGTGCCATTATTAGATTTGATAATGAAGTCAATTGGGGTGGACTTTGTGTAGGAGGAAAGAACAATCATTTTGTCTTTTTAGGGTTAAGGAGGAGGCAGCACTGTAAGAACCATTTTTCTACTATTTCAAATACATTTTGGATGAGGGACTGCAGTTCAGAAAGACCAGTAGCGGAGCATATAAATGTGGAGTTGTCTGCATATTGTATGCAAGTAGCTTGAGGGATGTTTACATTTAGATCATTGATAAAAATTGAGAATAGAAGAGGGCCCAATATAGAAAGGTACACCAACGGTGACAGGAAGGTGGTTAGATAGATTATTATCCCAAAGCACTGCCTGTTGCCTGTTATCTAAGTAGGACTTGAACCACAGTAATGCCTGTGTATCGAGTGAGAAGGACTTAAGTATGTTCAAAAGTAGCTGATGGTTGACCTTGTCAAAGGCTTTTGAGAGATCAATAAAGATTGCAGAGGAAAGAGTGTTACTGTTACGGTTTTTGTTAATGTGTTCAGAAAAGGATAGGAGGGCAGTGGTGGTGCTGTGGAAAGGCCTAAAGCCATGCTAATAGGATATTTTGGAGAAGGTGGACTAACAGTTGATGGTGGATGCATTTTTCCATAATTTTACCTAAGGGAGAGAGTAAGGCAATCGGACAAAAGTTTGAGACTTCTGTTGAGTTATCGCCTTTGTGTAGGGAGATTATATGGGAGATTTTCCAAATAGATGGGATGGTTCCTTCTGTTATGGTTCTGTTTTTTTAGGATAGAAACAGGATAGGCTATAACCTTAGCTGCTATTTGAAGATATTTGGCTGGTAATAGGTCAGCTGAGGGGGTGGATGGTTTGAGGTTTTGAAGTAGAGTGCAGATGAGGGATATAGGAACAGGTTGTAGTTGAAATGAAGGCAGTAAGCTAGTTGAGGAGGAAGGCAGGTTAAAGGACACTGGAGGTAATGAGTGAGCTTCAGTAAATAAGGTATTACATGCATCGGCAATTTGTTTGGGATTCTCATGGGCTATTCCTAATGGGTTTGGTGTCTTGGAGTGACCTGGATGTAGGAGTCTATTGACACCTGATCAGAATTTTTGTGGTTTATGTTGGTTAGTTTGTTGAAGTTGAAAGTAGAAGTTTCTTTTATCTAATAGTATTGGTGTTTTAGAAGTATTTCTAAGCTGCTTAAATTTTACATGATCAGCTGGGTTTTTAGTAGTGCGCCATTTGGCCCAAATTCTGTTTCTAAGTAGAATTTTCTGCCTAGTTTCTTTTGTTAGCCATGGAGCAGTTTTAGTCCTGTTACTGAGAATACAAGTAGGGGCATGGTAGTGCAAGATTTTTAAGAATTTGGTGTTGAAGTATGTCACTGCATACTCTAGCTGGGGGTGTTTTAGGGGTGACCAATCACATGCACTAAGTTCATTTTGGAAGCTTTTAGGGTTAAAATGTTTATTGGAACGAGTGGTTCTATATGTGGTTGCGCAGGCAATATTAGTCTTTTGTCTAATTATATATGTTATATGTTAGTGAGTTATCACTAATGTCATCTGAAAGGATGCCTGCTTTATATGTTAGGGACTGAGTATTTGTTAGAATCCAATCTAAGGTGCTTTCTTTATTGGTGGGTTTGTGGATTCTGGTAGGAATGGTGATTGGGAGAAACCATGTAGGTTTATGTGGTTAGTAAGATTAACAGTAGTACAGCTATTCCAGTCTATATTAAAGTCACTTAGCACTATGGTTTATTGTGGGTAGTTTGTGGAAAGCCAGCTAAGGATATTTTCAAGGGTGGTGATGTTATTACCAGGAGGAAGATAGGAGCATGTAATGTAGATGGACTTACAGGTGTTAATCTGAAGCTTAGTGATAAGGATTTCAATATTAGTATCTGAAGGTGGTTGGACATCTAGTGAAGTAACTTGGAGCCCTGCTTTATATAGTATGGCTACTCCCCCACCCTTCTTATTCCGGCAATCTAATCTCAAAACATTGTATCATGGAGGGGTGATTTCATAGTCTCAGGTAGCTGGTTTTAACCATGTTTCAGTTAGACATAAGATGTCATATGCATGTACATCTAGAAGAGCATGAAGGTGAGTTTGATGGTTTGTAAGCTCTTGCAAACCATGGCTTTTGCTTTAGTAGGCAACTGAGTAAATGTCAGGAAAATCCTACTAGGTCAGCTGAACTTTATTTGGGGTTAATCAGAGTCTCTTTAATTGATGGCAGGTGTGTACCCAAGAAGACTGAATGTTGTAATTAAATCAAAAGGTGCTTCAACAAAGTATTAGTTTAGGGGTGTGCCCAAACAATAAAGTATTAGTTTAAGGTTGTACACACTTATGCAATCAGCATATTGTACATTTTTTATGTTTTATATTTTTCCCCTAACAGATTTGTTTGATTTTCAATTGAATTCTACAGGTTATAGGTCATATTAAAGTTTTTTTTTTTTTTTTTTTTTTTTTTTTTTAGGAAGTGAATGTAAGCAGGGTACTTTTAAATGTAATAATTGTGTTTATTGTAAACATTTATATACAAAGCGATCAATAATACACCCTGTTACAAAAAATGAGTTTATACTACAGTCTTATGGAATCTGCAATACCAGTAACTTAGTTTATATGGCTAAATGTGAATTATGTGAAAGTTATTATGCGGGAATGACCAATAGAAGGTTCAAAGAGCATATAGCTGGTCATCTTAGCGATATAAAATGTAAACTATCGACAAATGGATTAAGTAAACATGTTTTAGATAGAGGTGAACAACATGTGTTTAAATTTCTGATATTGAAGGTTATTTATAAACCACTCAGAGGTGGAGATGTAAAAATGTTAACAGACAGTGAGGAAATTAAATGGATTTTGTGGATGAAGTCCCATTTACCACCAGGACAAAATGACTGTTTTACTTTAAAACCTTACTTAAGGGAGTTACATCAATCTGTTTGAAATTGTGCCATGTGACTTTAATGATTATTTAACTGTTGACTGTTATTGCTAAGATGTATTCGCCTGAGGAAGCCTTATGGTGAAAGTTTTATCTCTGAAGAGAGGTTTTAACTTGCAATTTTTAATAAAAGAACCTGAGTGTATCCAGTGCACTTTTTATTTTTTTGGGGTTCCTATTAAAGGTGGAAAAAGTTTTGAAATGATTTATTGTGGTCTCATTGTTTTATATCACAAAAACCTGGCATTTTAATGGGGGTGCGTACACTTTATATATATATATATGGTTCTACCTGACATAGTCGAAACCACACAACACCGACAACCACATCACCGACACCACATATTCGACAGTCCATAAACACGAAACCACACATAACCGACAACGAAATAACCGACGGTACACAAACACGAAACCCCATACACTGCACACACCACAATAACAATTGAAAACAAAACACATCCCCATTCCACAAACCACACACACAACACAAGCACACCAAAATCCTTACAAGCCCACACTAAACCTTACCCTAACCCTAAGGTCCGTCACTATCGCACACTTACCTACCCGCCTCCTAACCCTAACTCACTTAACCCGCCCTATCGCTCCCTGACCCTAACTCACTTAACCCACCCTATCGCTCCCTAACCCTAACTCACTTAACCCACCCCTATCGCTCCCTAACCCTAACTCACTTAACCCACCCCTATCGCTCCCTAACCCTAACTCACTTAACCCACCCCTATCCCCACAGACCGTCAATCTCCACACTTACCTGCCTCGCACCCTAACGTCCGTCACTACCGCATACTCACACAGCCTTTCCCCATGTCGGCATCCTCGGCGTTGGTGTTGTCATCCGTCGTGTCGGTCTTCTGCATTGTCGATGTTCTGCCACTCGGGATTCGCGCCGGTCTTCTTCACTTTCGATCTTCTGGAGCTCCGGATTCCGATGTCGGTCTTCTGCGCTGTCGAAGTAGTCAGGTAGAACCATATATATATATATATATATATATATATATATATATTTATATATAGATAGATATTTTTATATATATATATATATATATATATATATATATATATATATATATATATATATAACAATATATACACACACACACACACACACACACACACACACACACACACACACACACACACACACACACACACACACACACAGCAAGGTGATAGTTTTTATTGACCTTATTTAAAGAAAATTATTAAGACCACCACAAAAGTAATTTAAAGGGCATAGTGCAATGAATGTGATTTTTTTTTATGTGGGCAAGACTATAAATAAACTTATATGCAGGATTTCATGTCATCTGACAGAAATCTGCTCTGGTTGGAAAAAAACAATGCACTAGCCAAACACCTTTCTCTGCTTAGAAGACACACAGGTTTTAAGTTTCAGATACTGGATCACATAGACATGGGTAATCTTGAAGGTGATATCCTGAATGTACTGGAAAAATGTGAATTCATATGGTAATTAAAGCTGAACTCTTTCAGAAAGTCAGGACTAAGTTATTACTGTTCATTTAAAAGTGTACTGGAACTTGGAAAACTGTCACATTTATTACAGGACTAAATTTATTTTATTTTTTTACTATTGTTATTTATCCACTATCATCTTTTTCCAATTGTCCATGATCATTTCTTTCCAGTTGTTTTAATACCATGGTAAATAATATTTAATAGTAGGGTATGGTATGTTTCTATCATCACACATTTTTTAGCTTAAATATAGAACACTTTTTTCCTCTTTATTGCAAATGATTTTAATATCAATACTAGCTATTTTTTCTTTAAATTGTCACACATTTTAAGTTATTAATATTTTCATTTATTTTATATTCGGTTATTAATTTATTTTTAAATATTGACTTTAGTGTTATTTTATATGGAGTGTTCACTAAGGACACTATTTTTTCTGTCCCACACTGGCCAGCACTGATGTACTATTCCTGGTTTAACTTACTCATTTATTGTACTTATAAGATTGTATTCTTGTTTTAATTTTGGGTTACTGTTTTTTACTATGCATGTTGATTAGTTTTAGTAAGATTTTTTTTAGATATATATATTTAGGGCTCTTGTATACAGACTTGAAGAAGTCTAGAAGGACAAAAGAGATCTTTGTTAAAAATAATTTACGGAACTAGATTAAACCCAGGATTTAATAAGATCTGTGTAGATACAATGTAAAGCCTACATGGATTGTTACCATGTCCCTGTACACGGTTTCCCCTCTGCAGCAGACCATGCATATTAATCATGCAGTGTTGCCGAGGGAGAGCCATTGAACATGATTATTGAGTCAGTGTAGGGTGTGTAGTGCCAACTGTGTCTGCAGATGAATAAGACACTCCCTGCACTGTCCAGTTGTATAATGACAAATGTGTATTTTGTTATTGTAAGTATTTATTTGTTTCTTTTTTTTTTTTCTTCTTTTTTTAAAAGGATGTTTGTAAAGCACGGCACAGCATGGAATGCAGCAATGCTAAGCAGTGCTGAGACACCTGCCAGATATCTAAAAATAGAAACCAGATGCAATTATTTATTTATTTAAAGTTGATATTTCAGCATAGTTGAGTGGGTTTGCACATCATGGCACAATGGTCAGCACAGCTTATAGGCAGCTGATAGGTATATATAAAGGTGTAGAAGAATTCCTCACATTCTTATAGCTAAATGGGTAAAGGTGTGGCCTCATGAGCAGTGGCTGCAGGGTTTGAATACATGAAAGGGAAAATAAGCATTTATTTTTGAAATACAATTATACAATTTATATTTACATTTTCTCCCATTGCATTCTGCTAAGTTCTGCTAAGTCCTGCTAAGCAAAGCATAAACACAATAATGGCTGAAACTCTTTATACACTGCTCAGTTCTGCTTAGCTGGTTTGTTTTATACTAAGCACTACTTGCTGCTGGAAGTCAAACAGTCCAAAGCCAAGCCGTAAAAACTTCAAGTGTTGCTCTGTATCTGATGAAGTTTTATAGGGCTTAAAATGAAAGCGCTTATATGCTTACTGGATTGTACTGTATTTCTTGGATTAAACCTGTGTTTTACACTTTTACTGGATTGTACAACACTTCTTGAGCAACACCTGAAGTTTTTTACAGCTTGGCTTTGGACTGTTTGACTTCCAGCAGCAAGTATTTCTTAGTTTGTGATTTTGGAAAATTTATTGTACCATTAAGCACTGCTGAGCATATGGGTCTTGGAGTTTTTGCACTGCTCAGCTCAGCTGTGGTAGAACACATCAACATAACATCAATAGCCAGCTATCTCCTCCCAAATTATCACAGAGTTGCCCATATTACTTATAAATAAATCCAAGCCAAGAAAACCCAAAACCCAAACCATATTTTATAAACCCCTAATTCATGTTCATAGACTACACCAAAACCTCCTACTGGATGGTGACATTCATCCCAACCCAGGCCCCATCAACAATTGCCCCACTAACCTACTTAGACCCAATTCCTCTACCGTTCACACCCCCACACCCCATTGTTGAAAGGTATCAGTCAGGAGAAGGGTAAAAAAAAATTCCAAATCATTGGATATACCATGGAACACACTGAAGACAGTCATCAAAAAGTGGAGAAAATATGGGATAACAGTGACGTTGCAAAGAACTGGACGTCCCTCCAATATTGATGAAAAGACAAGAAGAAAACTGGTCAATCAGGCTACCAAGAGAACTACAGCAACACTGAAGGAGCTGTACAAATTTCTGGCAAGTACTGGTCGTGTACTACATGTGACAACAATCTCCTGTATTCTCCATATCTCTGGACTATGGGGTAGGGTTGCAAGACGGAAGCCTTTTCTTACACAGAAAAACATCCAGACCCAGCTAAAATTTGCAAAACAATACATCAAGTATCCCAAAACCATGTGGAAAAATGTGTTATGGTCTGATGAGACCAAGGTTGAACTTTTTGGCCACAATTCCAAAAGGTACGTTTGGAGGAAAAACAACACTTTGCATCACCAAAAGAAAACCATGCCCACAGTGAGGCATGGTAGTGGCAGTATCATGCTTTGGGTTGCTTTTCCTCAGCTGGAACTGGGGCTTTAGTCATGGTGGATGGAATTATGAACAATTCCAAATACCAGTCACTTTTGACCCAAGACCTTCAGGTGTCTGCTGTCTGCTGAAAAGCTGAAGTTGAAGAGGAATTTCACCTTTCAACATAACAATGACACCAAGCATACATCCAAATCAACAAAAGAATGGCTTCATGAGAAGAAAATTAAAGTTTTGGAATGGCCCAGCCAGAGGCCAGACCCAAATCCAATAGAAAATCTGTGGGATGACCTGAAGAGGGCTGTGCACAAGAGATGCCCTCACAATCTGACAGATTTGGAGTGCTTTTGCAAGGAAGAGTGGGCAAATATTGCCAAGTCAAGATGTGCCATGCTGATAGACTCCTACCCAAGAAGACTGAATGCTGAATTGATTAAATCAAAAGGTGGTTAAACAAAGTATGAATTTAAGGGTGTGCACACACAACGAAGTATTAGTTTAAGGGTGTGTATACTTATGCAACCAGTGTATCGTATGTTTTTTATTTTTTATATTTTTTTCCCCAACAGATTTGTTTGTTTTTCAATTGAATTGCATGGGTTATAAGTCATATTAAAAGTGGGAAAAGTTTTAAAATGATTTATTGTGGTCTCATTTTTTATATCACAAAAACCTGGCATTTTAACAGGGGTGTGTACACCTTTTTATATCCACTGCATATATATACTGAAAACCTTGAAACTGCATCGGTCGATCAGCATGTGGTTGACTTGCAATTTTTAAGTTGGCAGAATGTCGGACCAAAATGTATCAACTACATTACAGTGATCAGGTAGTGTAATTCAAGCATTGGGGTTCATCATTGTGCAGGGAGATCACTGCTCAGTGAGGAACATGGAATTAGCCCATTTCCTCACCATTGTGCGATCCAGGAGTTGGTATATTTACTGTGCAGGGGCTGTGGGCGGCACAGCCCCCACCTGAGGGGTGCAGAGGGGTATAGCCCTCCCTGCAAAATAGTAGAATTAATGTACCATTGACTGTAGAGTTTAACGGTACAATAATGTGCAAAGCAGGAGGTGAGTGACGTCATCTCCTGCTATGTCAAATAAATCGAACCACAGTTGTCAAAGTATTCATTTTTGCTTTGGTTTACTTTTCAGCATTGCAGATTATGCATTTTGGGTCAACATTCTAAATAATAGAACTATATATACATATATATATATATATATATATATATATATATATATATATATATATATATATATATATATATATATATATATATATCTAGAATGTACAATTAACTTCACATCTTTTAGTGTTTCTCTCATATAGTCTAGTTATAAGTTCAGCTAAACATCTAATGCTCCTGGCCTTCCTGTAAAGAAAGGATGGGGCTTTGCCTGAGATGTTAATCAGATAAGGGATTCCTCTTACAATGGCCCAGTTTTCTTTAATAACATTTTTCATTTTTGGTGCTGTGATAATCCAAAGTGTGTTTTAAGGTGCAGCTATTTTTGCATTTGTTATTTTCTGTGGATTTTCTTAATATTCCCCTAATTGGGGGATTGAGTAAAGGTGTTTCAAATCTTTTTAGTTCTTTGATGGGTTCCAGGATATTTTTTAACATCTGACTTTATCACAAAGAAATCATTCTCTATATCATTGATTTTCCACTTTTTTTCATCTCGTGGCACACATAAATTAATTGCAAAAAGCTTGCAGCACACCAAAAAATATATTATATTTTTTGCCGATCTGACGTGTGTGTTTCAGGAGGGGTGTGTGAAGGAAGATATGAAGTTACTTAACAAACAGACATGGTTAAAGCATGAAATACCTAATAAATTAATATTGTCTGCTACTAAAACTGTGCATGTAAAAAACATTTTTATTTAAACCGAAAGCAACTCTGAGTATACAATAAAATTGTCTAAACGCTGCATTTGCTGCAGCTTTTAACACTCGCATTAAAAATAGAACAATAAGCCCAGACCTTGTTTATAGCCTCAAAAAATTCAAACCTGCCAATCCCTGGTGCATGATGTGGAAAGCAACTTCCTGAAGCAGAGACATTGCCTATTAGTTGTTATGAACAAAATGGGACCATTAGAAAATCTATGAGTATTGTAACCTGTGAAAGATGCAACTTAGAGATACAATGTACCTTCCTCTCCAAGTTAACTGAATATGAAAAAGTTAGCGGTGCTGTTTTTCTTTTCCTTGTTCATAATGAATCTCATAATGTCGTGAAAAAAAAAATTAGGGAACCTTGTTAAACAGCTATAGTAGCCACTTATCTTGTTGCGAGCACCAGGAAATACATTGTCCAAAATGCTGATTGAAAATATCTATAACAAAAAACCCTCTAGTCTCGCTTGCTTTCAGCTAGGGTAGGAGCTTATGGAAAGGCTGAATCAAGCTGATCTGTCTCGCTATCTGTTAAGCTTTCAGAGTTCACCTGAAAGTGAAGCTTGAGTTCTCACTGTGGGATGAGTTCTTTAAAAAAAAAAACAAGAAAAGATTCTGCACATCAGTTTGTACTTAGACTTTCAAGTTTTTAACTAGTGGACAAACAGTTTTAAATGAAAACTAGTAGGTGTGTTTCAGAACAGCAAAGAGGGCAAAGGTAGAGACTTGGTGGTCTCGCTCCACCCCTCATGAATTTGTTGTGTGTTCTGGACCACTTGTGAGTTTCAGGTAATTGTACATGCACCAGGATTGCTGCCTTGGTTGGACCTCTGAAAGAACAAGTGTGTGTGTGTGTGTGTGTGTGTGTGTGTGTGTGTGTGTGTGTGTGTGTGTGTGTGTGTGTGTGTGTGAGAGAGACAGGCAGATTTCACAAATTTGAAGGACATTGCATTTTGAATGATAAGGAAATCTAAATTTTATATATAATGCATTATCTTTCTGATATATTGTTTACAGCAAGGAGGGTGTGAAAGTGAGATTTTGTGTGTAATACAGTCTACTAAGTGATTGTTTAAAAAAAAATTGTGTGGCACACCGGTTGAAAATCACTCCTCTACATTGTTCAGGTGTCTCAGAAAGGGTTTCATGTCTGTGGTAATTCTAGCTACTCTATAGCCCTGTGACTTTACTGAATTATATTTGTTTTTTGCAGGATGCAGACTTTTACTTTGGAATAGTAAATTAACTCTTGTTGGTTTTCTGAACAGATCAGTGGTGATTCTGTTATTGTTGGTGTCCTTCGAAACATGGATATTTAAAAAGTGATTGAATAGAGCTGTGGGAAAAGATATATTTCGGGGGGACTATATTAGATGCACGAAAAGACTTTAGCGCGAATGTGCACATGAGCGAAAATGCCATGAATCGAAACTGGGATTGTGGGGTCATGTTACAGTGAGGAGTGGGATATTTGCCCTTTCCTCACTGTAGTGCAACCTCGGAGTTGTAATATATAGTTAACGGGCTAGTGGGGGGCACAGCCCCTCACAAAAGCAAGTTTGATTATCGGTATTTTCACTCATGTGAGCATTCGCGGTAAAGTCTTTTCAGTTTTATAATGCAGACCCCATTTCAGGAAGGGGGTAGTTTGACTGAGGTAAGTAATAATATCACCAAGCTGCAAGGTGTCACCTTCCCACACAATGAACATATTGTCAATAAAGCACAAATAGCATGTGACATGCTGCATGTAGTCCTCCTCTCATTTGCCCAGCATTATGTTAGTTATGCTGGGAGCCGTGGCAGCCCCCATGGCTATACCAGTTTCTTGTTAGTAGTGTTTGCCATTGAAAGTAAATAAATTAAAATCTAGTACAAGAGTATTGAGCTTGCTTAACTTTTGCAGCTGTGACTGTGTACCTTGAATATGTCCCTTAAATGATTCAATAGCTGCTTTTATACAATAATTTTGAGGGAGCACTGTGTATAAGGATTCCATGTCGGCAGTTAATAAAATACTGTCTGCTTCCACTGTAATGATTTTTATTGTCCTCAAAAAATTAATTGAATCTCTTATGTATGACTTATTCTTTTCTGCTAAAGGTTTTAGCAAGTAATGAAAGCAAATGGCTGTGGCTTCAGTAAGAGAACCTCCACTTGCCACTACCAGTCTAAAGTGTGGGTCTTCTCTGTTCTTGTGTGGCTTTGGTATTCCAAAAAGGTTAGGTAAATGAGGGCATAGGGTCCATAGATATTTATAAAAAATTACAGTAATAAGTCTTTCTTCCCATAATGCGGTGAGTTGAGTGTTCCATACATCATGTGCTCGTTTTACGTCATCCATGGTAAATAACTCATAAAATCTGTTATCCTCCAGCATGTTCTTTATCTTTTGGTTGTAGCTAGTGGTATCAGTCAGAAAAATACCTCGTCCCTTGTCTGCCTTCATTATGTGCCTGGATTTATGATTGCCCAGCTCAATCAATGCTTTTTTTTCTCCCTGTATTAAGTTATAAACTTTTCTTTTTCCTTATGGGATTTTTTAAAGTAGTTTCCTTATATCCATCTCACACTTCACTTTGAAAGCAGCTAATGTTTGATGCAGTGGTGGACAGCAGCTGTTAGACCTTTTTTATAGTTTCATCAATAAGTTTATTTGCAGAGTCATTAATTTTGCAATGAAATTATACCTTTAAGTTGAGCTTCCTCACAAACATTTTAAGGTCTATCAGTACCTGAGCTGCATTGCTCCTGCAGCTTGGTACAAATGTAAGTCCTTTTGATAATACACTTCTTTCATTTTTGGTCAGTGCTTTAACAGAGTGGTTCCAGATAAATGGAGCTCCTAGTGCTGTGGCTGGTTCCTCTGTCTGAGCCTGGGACCTGGGTTGTAGTTGTAGTTGCAAGTGGGATTGCCCAGGTATTGCATTATCCTCACCACTGTCACTTTTTGGTTCTCCTGTCTCTCTGGGGGTTCATGGATAGGGTTTGAGATCTTTGGAAATCCTCATGTGCTTTCTGGAATCATGGTGGGTTGTAGCAATATTTTTCACTGAGGCTGTGATTGGGGGGACCCTGGTATGAGGGACCAGTTCTGTGGTTCTGGTGGTCATTGTGGTTCTGGGTCTGGTTCAGGTACTGGTGTTGACTCTGGTATTGGTGTGGTGGTTGGTGTATGTGCTGTCAATATTGGTCTTCCTGAAGAAACTGGTCTCTGTGAATGTGCTGCTGTTCTGGTAGATGGATGGTTGTCCTGGTGGTTCTGTAATTTGTCCTGTAGATCCCTCAGTTGGTTCTGGTCTCCTCTGTGGCTCATATTCCTGTTCTGATCCATCTGTGATGTCATAAGTTTTTCCAAAGTGCTGAAAGCCCAAGGGGATTGGGATGGTGGGATTGTTTGTTATACACACACCTGAAGAAGTCTAGATGGATAATGTTTAAATATGTTCTAATAGTCTAATGTTTAAATATGTCCAACCATGTATTATAAAGTCTTCAATAAATTCACAGACTTTGTTTAGTAAGTACTATATCATTATTAACTTTATTAATTGTATTTAAAATACATTTGAGTTTAACATGTATACCAATACACTTTGTTTTACAACAAAAGAAACCACTCCCATATCTGATAACAGGTATATAGTCAGAAAGTTTGGGAATAAACTAATGTTCTGTTAATTTTTTGTTTTGTTTGGATCACTTGTCTGTGTGCTTAATAATGGATTTTTGACTGGAAACATAATGTCTACCTTACTTGGATTACTCCGAATACTTAGTACAATTAAAACATTCTCTATAATATTAATAATATTTTAAAATAAGTTTGTATTTTTTGGTTTAGGACATTTTTAAGTTTGGTACTTCTACTACCATGTGTTGACTTTTTCTGCTTTTTAATATATAGTGATTAACTAGACATACATGAACTAAAAAAAAAAACTTCCACACAGAGAAGTTTCTTAGACTGTTGTGTTTGCTTGTTAAAGACTGTTCTGCAGAGGAACATAGGAGAATAGGAGCAATTCTAGTCAAGTAATCACAGGGACTATAACATGTTGATCCATATGCACCTTCAAATAGGCAAACTTGAAATTTCTTGCCATCCTTTATGTGTACTTAATAGTAGTCATCATCTAAAGCAAACAGGGAAGAATGGATAACCCTGGTGTAACTTTATGTATATGCATCCAATCAGATGAAGTCATATTTTACTTGATCTGTAGTAGTAACTTATTTCATTTATTTAGAATACATTGAATTAGGGACCTATCCCTTCAATGAGCCATTTTTATTTGTTGGTGTAAATATAGGTCCCTAGTAGACCCATTGGTTTTGTGATGAAATAGGTCAAATAGTAGGACTGCATCTTTTGTGGATTTAAAAATGAGGCACAGGTAACCATGGAGCAGGTAGCATGGTAGACTACTGAGTATAGGATGAGTTGTGGTGTCAGGATAGCCAAAGCATTTAAGTCTTTTTTTTTTTTTTGTTAAAAATAATTGTGCTTTTCCAGGTTAGTGAAATACTTGGATTTGTATATACCAAAGATGTCAATGAATGCTGTGGAAAGCTGACTTCTTTGTATCTTGAGGATATTACCTTGGGAATTAACTGGACCAGATAAAAGGATTTCATGACTATGGTAAAAACATGATTAAATTTGACACAGTTGTCCAAATAAGTAATCAAGGCTGTTAGAACCATATATGTTAGAGGATAACTACTCCTGATAACATATGATGTGGCAGCAGCTTTTTTTGTTGTTGTTGCCAAATGACTCTGTGCTACACTTTCTGCTGTATGAGACTATTTTCATATGCCATTTATATACATATTCCAGCCCTTGGAGGAACAGTTTAGTATTAGTTAATAAGCAAACAAAAGTTCCCAGATTGCAGTCATCCACAAATGTGGTCAACTCACTTCAAGAATATTGACTTGAATGTCTAAAATAAAGACTGCACTGAAAAAAAACTTAGCACTTATATGTGTAGCACTAGCCATTATTCTACATTAAGAGAGAGTACCAGCAATTTAACTACTTGGGACTTGTAGTTTAGCTAGTTTGTACTGCAAGCAGACCTCCCACCTGCCCTTGTTTTGTAGGAACATTCCTACTTTATCCTGCACATTATGTACCTATTTTGAAGGTATATTTCTATTTTCAGGCTTGGTCTACCACATCCAAAAATGCCCTGAATCCTCCTTGGCACACATGATTTTTGAAGCTGCTACTACACAGAAACTCACACTACATGGCCAATCCACTAATGGCACCAAAAAAACTGAAGGAAGAAGACACACATTTTACATCTCCCATTTCCACAAGCAAAAATAAACAAACTTGTGTGGTAGAATTTTATAATGCAGTTATGGATTGTCTCTTTGATTATGTGCTTAATTGTTTTCCATTATTTTTGTCACCAAGTGTTTCTAAGCACTATCCGACATTCCTGTTGGAAGTGGGAATAGGTATGTGCTATTGGGTGGTAAAATTTTAGGTTAATTATATTTTTGGATATTTAGCTGTATGTACCTAGTTTTCAAGTGCCTTTGTACATGTTTTCAATGGCTGTAGGTTAAGAGGTATGAATACCTTTGGCCATATGGAAATAAGCATGGTGCACAGAGTGACTGCTATCCAGACCCTCCATGACCTCTTCAAAGAAGTTTACTAGGTTCATGATACAGGACATGCCTTTAACAAAACCATACTGAATGAGATCTACACCACTTAAGTTGAATATATCTGCAAAAATGAGTTCTGCTATGGTATGCTTCATGACTTTCATTGAGTGAGGCTGTTGAGGCTGATGGGCCTGTAATCAATTAGGATTGCAAAGGGATCATCCTTCTGCAGAACACTGACAGTGATTATTATCCAGGCATCAGCAGCAAATCCTGTCAATAGGCTGAAGTTGAACAGTTTGAGTATAGGGTTGGATAGTGCCTACTTGGCACTAACAAGCAGCCTGGCATTCAGGGTACACTTTTGGAAAAGGTTAATGTACAAGATGAGTGTACAGAGATTAAGAAAATAATTCTGTATAAGGAACCTTTATTTATTCTTAATATGGTACCTTGACCCAGCTGGTTTAAATGTGGATTGTAATAGGAAAGTTTTGATTTAATTGAGTATTTAAATATAATTATTTAATTGGTGTAATTAAGTGTTTAAAGGATGATATATAAAATGGTTGGAATTGTGTCAGTTTTTTAACTCCTTTGAAGGGATTTTTGCCGAGGCGCTTACAGGTATTTTAATACATTTCTAAATTAGAGTTTGGATTCCCTGTATTTTGGTCATTTTTTTTATTTTTATTTATTTTAGTGGTAGTTTATATTAGACTGGTGTGTATCTTTACTCATAGGTTCAGAGGATTATAGGTTGGTACTAGACTATCGGACCTAGGGCCCATACAAGCCTAGCCATAACACTTCCCTGCATATTTCTTCCCACAATATTTACTTCCCTGGACCCCTGTCTAGCAGGGCAACTGACGTGATCCCTGGGGTGAATTTCCCATCTGTCATCCAGTCCTCAAGGTTCCTTTTGAAGAGAGCCAAGGAGGTGCTCTGCTTGACATGTATGGGCAGTCTATTCCAGAGTATGTGGAGTCTCTGGGTCAGGAACCTATCCTTCCAGCATGTTTTGTTCATTGTGATGACAAGGTTTAGATCCCTGGAGTGTGTGGCTCTGAGGGATCGGGATTTCTTTAAGTGGAGCATGTCCAACAGCTCAGGGTTTGACATGGCCTTGTATGCTAAGCAGAGATCACCTCTAAGTAGATGATATGCCACAGAGAAACATTTTAAGTTTAAGCCTCTAAAATTGATTCTAAGACTTTTTCCAATGTAATTTTATTTTTATTTAAGAGAAATTTGCATATTCTGGGATTGTTGGTGCAGCAATGTGAGTAGGTCTGGTAAAATAAGCACTGCACTTGTCTAGTAATATATTAACTGTATCCTTGAGATTGGAATGCGTGATATTTATATGAATGAGCTAAGTACAATGTTGAACATTATTTATTAATTTTGTGAGATAATTGAAGACAGATTACATATTTCAAGCAAACTTAAATTGATATTCTATTTTATATTTTCTAATAGTGCTCTAAAGTTTTTTTCTTGACATGTGTCAGTGTTGTTTTCAGGTAGGAGGTGTGACACTGCCAGCCCAGCTAGCTGGAATTTTGAAAATAATTCTATGTCATTTGAATATTGATATGATTTATACAGAACTGTATGTTATGTACTGAGCTTCAAGAATGTAACAACAGCATACCCTTCTGCAACACAGAAGATTAACTTACAAAACATCAAGAAAATAAGTTGAAATTAAATGCTTTATGATGTGCTATAAAAGTTAGTTAATGCAGCAAGAAGACAGGATGTCTAGAGCTAGAAGCTTTTTTATTGCCTTGGAGGGAAATAATTACTAGGTTTCAAATGTAAAAGTGTTTTATTGTTATACAACCTCCAAGTTCTGCAAACTTCTGACAGATATGTACTTCTCACATAGAGATGTTAAACTTATGTTAGTTAGCCTGAGAACTAAAGGCAGGTGACAAAGAGTGATGTCATCCAAGCTGACCCAGCAGTAATGTTTGATAGTAATTTGGAAACTCTTTCAGAGAAATAGAGAGACTGTGCATTTGGTATTGTGTCCTGACCCTAGAAACATCCACTCATCAGCATCTGCATTTCCCTTGCTAATAGTGAGTAACTAGGATACAGTCATTTCTCTTAGATATAAATAGAATATAGTAAAGATTAATTTAGATGTCTTCAGTATTTATTTGAGACTGTCCTGCAATGTTGTTTTACAATATTTCCTGTGATTCTGAACTCTGCAGTTACCATGTTATTTGAGTTTTGTCCTGTTACTTTATTTATTATTAAATATATATTTATTTATTATCAAATATATTTAAACCTATCTTTGTTGCTGATATTTGTGAGACATATTTAAGCTCTTAGAGTACTTGCATATGTATTTGATGACACTGTACAGGCCACTCCTAAATAGCCTTAGTCTTGGAGACATTTACTATTTGAATAATAGTAATAATACATAGTAGGATTGGTCACCTTTTGTAAGGCCCTTTAAGTAGCTGATAAGTAAGGGTTGATGGCAGTAATAACTACCTAATAGTCTGGGCAGAAGGGGGCATAGCTAGTAAACCTGTGCCAGCCTTCCCCAGGAGAGTGTGTGTGTGTGTGTGTGTGTGTGTGTGTGTGTGTGTGTGTGTGTGTGTGTGTGTGTGTGTGTGTGTGTGTGTGTGTGTGTCAGCTACTTGGGCAGGGACATGAAGTATTGGTCGGACAGAGAGGGTGCTGGAGGTCTGTGCTTGACCCCTCAGCTGAGATCTCAACCCTGCTGTGCTAGTGGGGAGTCTTACTGGGGATCTGGGGAAAGAGAGAGAAACCATCCCCAGACTGATTGTGATCTCTGTGTGCTCTTAAGGGAAATTGTACTTTACTGTGTGTGTACTTGTCATCCTCCCATTGTGTATGTCCCTCATTGTTGCCAGTGGTGAGGACTGAGGCTCCTTGATTACTGGGCCAGTGCAGGGGCATCACAGGATGATGAGGATTTCTTACATCTTTTTATTATTTTCCTTCACTTGGTATGCAGTTTGTTTATATGGTAGTTCCACCAGAAAAGTATATGCATGAATTCTCCAATATATTTATTTCAGAGAGGTACAGACATGTCTATACAGCTGTTTAGTTGCTGGTGAGCATTGGTGGAGAATGTGGCAACTCTCTCATTTGTGTTTATTTGCTGGAGAGTGCTGGGGATTTTGTACTGGTCTTCTACAAGCTGAAGTAGGGTTTCCCGGAATGAGTTTCATTTGAATATGGGGTGATACCACAAAGCCTGAGAGAGAAGATAACTGATTTGTCACAGTATTTAACCAGGGATGAGGAGATGCTTGGTGGGGTACAGGCAGGGGCTAGGATGGTATGACTAAGGTCAAGAATATTATACCCTCTGGTTTGTAGTTTTACAGTTTGCTCTGGTGTATTAGTATTAACAACATTAAGGAAGCATCCATTTTTATAGTTGAAAATATATCAAAAATGATTGGATAATTTTAATTGAATTTCCCTAGCAAGACAGCATTTGGTTTGATATTTAACTCTTTAATGGTATTTATTTCAATTTCCTTGATCTTTGGGGGCATTGATGAGAATCTGTAGCTATAAATTATAGATTATAGGATCAAAGGTTAGTTCTAGGCTAGCTGCCCTTGTGGGTTATTTTAAGCCTAATCAGTTTCCATTTTTGTGCTCAAAATAACCTATCACATTTAGTTATACATTGGTCTTACCCATCCCAAGGTCAATAATTGTGTAGTACCCCTAATGCAAATAACTGGAGTCATACCATAGATAATTGAAGGGGCACATGCATGGGATAAAGCATTTAGGAGCTGCCTCTGTCCAGTACAGGGAGTAGCCCTGGTGTAAAGGATCTGCGTTGTACTTGAATATGGACAGGTATGGATTTTGTTTTATACGGATGGGGAGACTTTTTCTTAGCAGCAGTATCTTCTGTGAGATATACCTGTCCCTCCATTTTTTGATGTTGCCGAAGAGGTTTAAGTCCCTACACTGGGTATTTCTAATGCCATTTGGCTTGCTGATGTGCAGTAAATCTATTGGTAATGGGTTAGACAATGCCTTGTATGCCAGGCGCAAGTCACATCTTAGCAGTCTGTAGGATACCAAGTACAGTGACAGAGCTTTGATTCAGTCCATGTGGGACATGTTGTTAGGCCTTCTATCATTTCAGTAAGGTATCTCTGTGGGTGTTCCAGTTACTGCATGTGTCATTGTATTGTATTGTTTTGACATACATATTTGTGTGTTAATTTTTATATCAAGGAAACATTTAGTTTTCTGATCATTTATGTTATTAGCATTATAATGAGAGTTGGGAGAGTTGATGATATTGTGTCATAAGTTTCCAAAGTAACACTGTAGTCATTCATTGATTTATTATTTCATTAGGTGTGTTTCACAGAAAGGAAGCTTGTGGTGTTTATTTTTGTGGTTGGCATGTTTTATTTCATGTATCCTTTGAAACTGCTCTGGTTTCCATTTCATTTTGATACTACTGTCAGGGAACATGTCATCTGTTGGCATAGGAATACAGGGTTAAAAAGTATCACTGTAATACAATGTGGATCATCAAAAGGAATCTCTAAATGGAAGTAGCCCATGCATTCTGTTTTTTGATTTGGTAACACTATTTTATCCATTATTATGTTGCAGTGTTTCCTTAGGCATCTGAAGTTGCAGACTGCAGGCTTACTGAAAGCTGAATGCTTCTTTCAGTAAGAAGGTTCAAGGAAGTGGAGTATATGTTTCTCTTTATATATGAAAAACAAAACAAATGGAAAGTTAACAGAAGATAGTGTAAGTAATAAAGATGATGTTACAGCTAGTTGCATGTGTAAAGGTATAGTCATGCAGTGAATATGTTGCTATTTTATAGGCGTACCATTAGTGAATGTTTTGCTATTTTATAGGCGTACCATTAGGTAAAAACCTAAGAGATACACACACACACACACACATATATATATATATATATATATATATATATATATATATATATGTGTGTGTATATATATGGAATTTTGAGAAGATTGCTTATAAGTTTCAGATGCGTCAGTAACTTGCAAATGGCATGAATATGACACTTTTAGTGGAATTTTAAATCATATCTCTTTTCACATGAGTGCCCCACTTCTATTTTCTGTCCATGTCATATGGAATCTATAAAAGCCACACAAATGAAATGGTATGTAGAAAATTAAAAATCGGTGCAGTAAGGCATTTCCCAATACAAATACTGTAAGAGCCATGAATCGTGTCAGAAACCAATGTGTTTACAATTACTGGCAATGTCGAAGTATGCATATGCATTCACACAGGAAATAACAAACTTCTCAAAAGCAGTAAAAGAAAACTACTTACAATAATGTCCACAGCATACCACATTAGTGTTTGCAGTTTTCAGATCTTACTTTTTTTCATCACAACAGAAAAGTAATGCAACCTCACTTATCTCTGCTTTAATTATAAAATTCACATAGTTATCAATGATAAATACAGCATACTATAACTAAAACAGGAATCCATGAATCAGTTATATTAATGCACCTCTCAACAGGATTACAATTCAAAACTTAAACTGGAGGTAGTATAAATCAATAGTTTGCACAACTCTTCAGGTATGGCAAAGAGCATATTGTCCTCGCTGAGCCAACAACACAGACAAAACAAGGGTAATGGCAAAGAAAAATTTTAATAAAACGTCATTCAATACATCATTAAGAGTCAAATTATTTAAAAATCTATTTCTCCAAACTACAGTACTAAGAAATGTGTCTTAATTACAAGTTAGGCACACAGAGTCTGTACTCACGAGGCTGGACAAAAAATAGGGACATGATGAATCGTCTTTTGGGAAATATTATCTCTGAGGTTGCAAGGGCTCTAGAATCCCTTTCACCTGAAAGATATGACTAGGACATGTTGAGGTCCATGCTGAAGTGAATGTGGGTGGAACTGGCAATGAGTAAATAGTCACAATAAGTTCCTAGGGAACCTAAGAAATAAAGACAAACGAAAATTAAAAAGAAAACATGTTCCACAAAGTGTAGATCACTATCATATACGTCTCATAGAATTCTTACTTTATCCTACAAAGAAAACAAAAATGACTTTCATTTTAGCCCAAGTAATTTTGAATTACCTTTACAACATTCCAGCCCTTTACACATAAAGCAAATTAACTGCTTGGCAATGGTGATGCCTCCAAGTCTCTTCACTCTTGGGCAAGCATCTAAACTACAACACAGCTAGCTGCAGTGCAAGTAGTAAACACAAACTTGAAAAGAGGGCAAATATTCCTTAATTAGGTTGGCATCACAGTATTAATAACACATTTACAATCATATATGTTCAGAAATATATAGTGTATAAATGCATGAATATAAGTATTGCATTTGAACTTCTGACTTAACATCTGAACTTAATTAGGTTAATTTTTTTTTGTTGTTTTTTTTGTGTCAAATCATGTCATGTCTGGTCTCATCTCATACTCTTAATCTCTATTATAAGGAGGGCTAGGTGAAGGGGAAGGGGAATGCATAGATAAGATATGAATGTGATTGAACTTTGTACGTATACAATAACAATAGTTCTCATGTTTCTGATTTGTTGTTATGGTACTTAATGTGTGTTTTACTTTGACATACTGAAAATCAATAGAAAGAAACAAATAAAGTGTTAAGTTTTCCATAAACATCAGTTTCTGTTGTATGTTCTATATAGAATGTTTGTATAATAAATGATGTGTCAACTTTTAACCAAAATTACAAAACCTTGCTCTTTCTGAAAAAGCAAACATAATGAAGACAAACCTCCTCAAATTCCTGAGATAATTTTCACTATAATTTTCCCTTGTTTTTCTTGCCTGTCTATAAAACCAACTCTTGATTGCCATATCAACTTATTTGTTGTATCTTTTAGCTCATTTGCAGTGTCCCTCATCACCTTATGTGGAGCATCTTCCCACTGGAAGATGATACCTCAGCTGTTACTCACCCATTCGCTAAGTTTGATGCAGCAGTGGAGCGTCAGAAGATGTTATTAGGTCAAGCTTAAGCCATCATCATTGATAAGTTTTTTTATTTTGTTGTAAGTCAGTAACCTCTCACAGGGATAATGATGTGTACTCATGTCTTGATTTAGCTTCCTACATGCTCTTCTTGCACGGTGAACCTTCTTTTCTCATACTGCAAGGGTTAGCACTCATGTATATGTTTTAGAGAGCAAGGCTTGTCTCCAGGCCATCAGCTACATGCTGTACTGTCCAGTCTACTAGGTGTCAGTAATGCATCAGTGCAAAACACCATCCTCTCCAGTATTGGCTGCTCTTTTCCACCCTCCACTGCTAACTCCTCTAACTACCAATTAATTAATCAGTCATAAGTTATCAGAGTTATAAATGGGACTTCATCTCTATGTGCCACAGAAAGAAACCAGAAGATTTGTTTTCTGATAGGAAGGTCTAGAGATCTTTATAAAATTTGTTCAAAGGTTCTAAATATTACATTTTCTTTTTGCCTACAATGAAGAATTCTAAGGCATCTGCTCAGAACATAAACTACTTTTTGTCAGAAAGCAAAACTGAAGCTTTGAATAGTTGAAATTTTAGCAGTTTGTTCACTGGAATTATCTAACAATAACAGCAGTATCAGCAACAGTGACAGACTATTAATGGCTTCCATGAAATGTCATCAGTTTCTAAAAATGACTTTCATTTTCAAAACAAGCAGTACTTGTCTGGCGTATTCAGATTCAAAATTTTTCACAATCTCCACTATTCACTATTAAGAGAACAATTTAATAGCAACTCAGTAGCAATTTGAGTAATTAGATATTGAAACGGCCTTAGATTACATAGACATTAGCATGGAAGAATCAGAAATGCAGTCACATTTTCTAGTAATCAGCATAATTTATCCAGAATAGAAAATTAGAGGATCCTGAGAAAGGTCAGCATGCAACTACATTCGTACACATAGTGTAATTGAGGAAGAAGAGGGATCTAATATTATAACATTTTTGAGTAACTATATCCATAACATACCAGATTTACCACAAGACTTACTATACATAATAGTGAGATATAATATTTTTTCCTTGCTTCTTTTTCTTTTAAGTGGTATTTCTGGTATCACTATGAGAATTGCAGTTATGCTGGATTAGTTCATTTTTTGGCGTATGTAGGGGTGAATGTGCATTTCTTATTTCTTTCAACAGGTGCATAAGTGATTAGTTAGATGGCTAGTATGAGTTCATTTTTGACCCACTGTGTCTCTTCAACTGATGGTGCAACAGACACTTTAGTCTACTTTTAGGCGGTGGGTATGGGATGTGGTTTGTAGTGCATGGATTAAAATATATCTCTTATGTTTTCTTTGTCCTGCATGTTAAGATTGATATTGGTATGCTGGATACAGGTGCTTAGAATATGTGCCTGTGAGGGTCTACTTCACATGACTGAAATTTCATTTGACTAACTTTCATTTGACTGAGACCAAAATACACAATTTTCAAAATACTGAAAACTCATTTGTATGAAACTCAAAATACTGAAACCTTACGATGCTAAATTACAAAATAGTAACTTGTAAACATAGACACGCACACTTACAACACTAATGACTCACTCTTTCCAGAATTAAAAACTACTTATGTAGCCTCTTAACAGAAACTGGCTGATATAAAACCAAACTAGGTGGGGGGGGCTATGCCCCCCACCCCCCAACTATATATACTAACTCCAAGATCGCACTACAGTGTCTCTTTCCTACCCTTCTCTTGCTCTGTCTCTATCCCTCTTTTTTTTTTTTTTTACTTTCAGACAATGCTGGATATTTACTAGAGCCATGACAAACGACACCAGTGAGAAATCCAAGTTGAGCTGTGGAAGACAGTTTCAATACAGCTATCCCAGACCCGTATTATAATTGTGAAGGTCTTTGGAATATGAAAAGTTGATTTAGGTGCCTGGATAATTCTGGAGATGCCCATCATGACCCAGCTACTGTATACAGGATGTTTACTCCGTGTTGCATTCTGCATAATATAATCATGTTGTCACTGCAGCTGTCAGTTCCAATCCTGCTATGACTAAGGATAACCAGTAATAAGTGACCCCATGTGGCAGGGTTGTGCATGGTGTAAGGTTGCACTGGTAAAGAGGTAGCATCTAATTCAGAATTTTGGATCAAGAAATTCAGATTAGTGTTTCCCTTCTTGAAAAAAAAAACACATAGAGTAGAACTGAGGCATGTAGTGATGTATGTGGACTATTCTGTGTGATACATGGTCTGCTGTCACAGCTCATCAGACTTTCCCTTTCATCATTAAATAATTATTTTTTATATTCATTTTACATTATATTTTATTTCAGAACAACTACTCATATTTTTGTTTATAAAAGTCATGTCTGAGTGCTCACTGATACCTGTTCAGTGATACCATAAGTCATTATGTAAGGAATGCTTACATTTTTAAATGTCTTGTACAACAAATTCTGCTTAGGTGGTGTACTTAACTATGCATGTATTAAATCTTCTGAAGTGATACATTTAAAATAAACTGTTAGTTCATTAGTCCATTTGAATTCATACCTTGCTCTTGAATGGAAAATGTATGGCATGCATTTTTGTATTATGTAATGTTAACTCAGTTTTAAATATTACTTTTTTGAAATACATTACTGCAGTCTGTTAAGGTGCTGCACAACAGAGTGTGTCCTCAGAGACATCATCTTGTGCACAGTGCTGAGAGTGAGGTGCCAACAATGCTAAGTTACATGTCAGGATACTAATGTAATCTTTGTAAATTTATAAATCGTGTATATTACTTGTTTTATGTTTTCAGCAATTGTCATCTGTAACACTAAAACTAGCTAGACCACTAATGGTCTGAATCAATGCAATATAAATGTTATGCATAGCTTTTTTCTAGATATTTCCTTTAAACGTAAGCAATACCATTACTGAAAAGAAATGTAAGCATATGTGAAGTGTCTTAATACAGGGTTACATTTTACAATCACATATTCTGCCTTTTTTTCCTCTTCATTTTTTTTGTACTATATTTTTATTTATTTATTTTTATTAACCATTTAAAGTTTGAGAATAGGTTGAGATCGTTAAAGCCCCAAGACCTCTAATCATTCACTTTAGCAAATAAAACTGTGTATCCTCAAATTGCCAGCTATCCTGAGGGAAACTTCAGAGGGAACCAGCCACTAGATGGTCCGATTAGTCATTTGCCTCTATACCCAGATCAGATTACCGATTTGCACATCAGGACCACTATGGAACTCCACCAGAGTTTCCTCTGGCTTCGTCCTGCCCAGGAATAGTTCACCATCTTTTGGATCCCACCAGGTACACTCACAATCCCCCTCCCTGATGGGATGGGTGAGAAGGGCCAGTGGTGCACTCCCCACATGGGCTGGGCGATCCTGCCTTGGCCGGCACATGCTGGCCCTCACTTTCATTGTGCTATGGGGTCTTTTGATCACCCTTAGACTCAGTGTATGTCCCTCATAAAGCCTGGTTGCTCTGTTCAATAAGCTATTGGCAGGCCAGTGAGTAGCTGCCCAGCCTGGTTTACCTGGGATAGCTCTGTTGAGTGAAAGTTTGATGTAAAACCAATCAATCTGCCAAACATGAACTAAGAATTGCTACTACAGTTAATGCGAATTCACCGATGGGTCACAGCTTGCAACTAGATGACATGATGATGGAATGGCAGTGCTGCAAAGCCACTTGGTTTGTGATCCAGAGTCTACTACTCAGGAGGGGCACAGGCTAGAAATGGTGTGGGAATTGTTGTGAGAGAGAGGCTTCAGAAGGCAGAGAGAGATATAATCAGAATTAGTGAGACTCATGGCAATCAGACTCCAGTGTAATAATAGGGCAGTATTCATAATCTCAGCCTATGCCCGATAGCAGGGTTGTGATAGTGAGGAAAAGAGTGCATTCAGACAGCAATTTCAGGACAACATGAATTGTTGTTGATAATGGGAGACTTGAATGGACATATCTAGACAGACAGACCAGGATACGAGGACTGCCTGGTCCACATAGGTGGGGCAACAGGAATAAAGAAGGAAAGGCCATTCTCGACTTCTGTCTAGCAAATGGCTTGATAGTAGCCAACACATGGTTCAGAAAGAGAGACTGTCACAAGATCACATACAAGAGTGGCCAACATGCAACTCAAGTAGACTTCCTCTTAGTAAGCAAAAAGGCACTAGGAAAGAAACAGTGATTGCAAAATAATCCCCAGGGAAACAGTGAGCCCAAAGCATAAACCACTGATTGCCAAATTCAGCTGACTCTAAGGTCAACAGAGACCAGGCTGAAGACCTGAAAGTTGATTGAAGAGAAAATACAACAGTTCAAGGAATTACTCAGGGCTTTAGCACCCCAAGCACAGGAGGGTATAGGTGGAGTTGAAGAAGAATGGCAGCTCCTCAAAACAGCATGTGTGAAGACTACAGAAAAGATACGTGGCTGAGTCAGGTATGGAAATAGGGTACATAAGAAAAGCTGGTAGTTGAATGCAGAAATCCAGGAAGTCATCAAAAGAAAGAAAGAGTGCAGGAAAAAGTGGGCGATAGAAAAGACTGACCAGGCTAGGAAGGAATACTGGTTTGCTAACAAAGAAGCTAAGAAAGGAGCTTGCAATAGCAAAGACTAGGGCATCAGAGGCAGTCTACCAACTTCTGGAAAGTGACTCATTAGGTGGCACAAAGAAACTATATCAGGTTGGAAGGGAAAGACAGAAAGATGAAGAAGATAGTCAGACACCCTTCATAAAGGATGCCAGCAACAACCTGCTCACCAGTCCACAGGACATCAAAGCCAGATGGAAGGAGTATTTCCAGCAGCTTCTGAATGAAGAAAACCCCACATAAGCTGTACTGCCCCAGAAAGTTCTAGAGGGGGTGACTGATAAATAGATAAGCAGAGTAGTAGAATGTAAGATGGGAGATGAGCAGTTGGGACTCAGATCAGGATGTAGCACAACTGACTCAATGTTTGCACTGAGACAGATACTTGAGAAGAAGCTAAAGATAAGCAAAGTGTCCAACTGGGCATTCCTAGACTTGGTGAAAGCATATGGCAAGGTCCCAAGAAAGCTGATCTGGGCAGTACTGTGGTGATTTGAAGTCCCAGAAACATTGGTAGAATTAGTATAGGCTATGTACAAGGAACCAATGACTCAAGTGCGAACAGTGTTCGGCCTCACAGAGGAGTTCCTAGTGTGAGTGGGTGTACACTAGGGTTCAACTCTGAGCCCACTGCTGTTAATATTGGTGATGGACTACATTAGCAAATGGGTTGAAGGGGACAGATCAACAAAGCTGCTGTATGCAGATGATGTGGCATTGCAGGCAGACTCTGAGCAATAACGCCAGCAAAGTATAGAGCAATGGAATGCAACACTGAAGGCACATGGGATAAAACTAAGCACAGATAAGATAGTAATAATAGCAGTAAACTGGGGAGATCAGAAGAAGATGAGAATTGAGATAGAAGGGAAGATAGTGGAACAGGTAAATAGCTTCAAGGATCTGGGAGGGGTGGTTGATGAGAAGGGAAGTCTGAATGAAGAGGTCAAAGCTAGAATCAGAGGGGCTACATCCAACTGGCATAGAGTGTCAGGTGTAGTCTATGACAGAAGAATGCCAAAGAAGCTGAAAAGTAGGGTGTACAAGACAGTGGTGTGATCAGTACTACTGTATGGTACAGAAAACTGGGCTGTAAAGGCAGAGCAGATGAAGAAGGTAGAGGTGATGGAAATGAAGTGCCTAAGAAGGATGGTAGGAAGCACTCTGTGGGACAGGTGAAGAAATTAGGACATAAGAGCAGAAGCCAAAATAGCTCCAATTACAGAAAAGATTAAAGAGAACAGATTACAGTGGTTTGGACATGTGCAGAAAAGCAGAACACAATCAGGTGAAGAAGATTTAGGGCACACAGGAAGAAGATAATAGGAAACAATGACATTCAGCAGAAAGGTGGATGGATTATGTGTAAGAAGATCTGTGATAGTCAGGCATGAGTGTCGAAAGAAGACAGGAGTGTGTCATTGAATCGAGAGAGATGCCGAAAGTTAACATGATTCCCCAACCCCATGTAGAAAATGGAAAAAGGAGGCTGATAATGACAACAATGATTCTTTTTTATTTAATAACCAATGTTTTTTTCAAGTTAAACATTGATATTTCTGCATTAAAAGTCAAATTGCAAATACCTGAAGTGTTTAGCTTAGAGTCACAGTAAGTCAAGGTTAAATATGTTATACATATCTAAAGATAGGGTTAGTGAAGGTGTACGTGATCTTGAGAAGAGGCTGTCATGTGACAAGATGGTGACTTGATGCAATGTTGTGACCTACTTGATGCAGGTGATCGTACAGACACTGATATCACAGTGTTGCAGGACCATGACCACAAATATGAGGCTCTGCTATATGTAGATGACTGTGCACATGTGTTATATAAAGTCTATTGTGTTTGTGTTACCCTAGTATTTGCACTACCTTCTTGAAAATCACTTGCAGTGCTATATGATATATGCCGCATTAGTTCAGATAGTATCCCATCCACTTCCTTTTCCAACACTGACTCCTATTTGAGTCTGGCAAGTCCATACTAGTATATGAATTGAGACAGCAATGTCTGCTTGGTGTGCCACCCTGCTACACATCAATGTGATCTTGGCATTAACCCTCACAAACACCCTGGGGGACGCTGACTATTTACAGCTAACTCCCTGTGGCAGTGCACTGAGCCTTAAAAATATCACAGCACATTTGCTGCTGGACAGCTAATGCTTTACATGTTCCCTGATGTAGATGCGACATATGACTGCTTAAAAGATGCCACTATGGACACTGTTACATTTGAATGTCTGCTGTCAGCCATAAGGTGATCCTCTTTGTTTGGAGACACTGGTATAGAGGTACATGGGTTTTCTCACTGTACAACATGTAGAGTAATGTCGCCTTGTACTTGACCTTGTGATTTCATGTAATTTTCTGCAGAGTTACTGACATGTTGCAGGGTGTGAGATCCTGCCATTAAACTTGGCAACTGTCTGCCGCCTTCCCAGGTCATCTTATAACTAGAAATATGTTATCACCATTATCATCATCAACCAGACTGTTACTGATATCCTCCAAATGTAATGGTATAGTGCAACTGATTGTTTTTGTTTTTGACCCTATAAAAAATTGACTGCACTAAAATCAAATACTGTTGTTTACTAGTGTGTGCTGCGTAAGGAGTTGTTGAGAACACTTACCATGTATACTGTATTCATTGTCATTATGTGCTGAAGAGGAGGGCTCACCTGTTAATAGCAATTGTCATGTGTTACATGTAATCATTCCATTTCAATATTCAGTTTTTTAGAAATATGTTACTGGTGTTAAACCAATCTTCCTTATTAGAGGCTGTTGTTGTTGCTGCAGATGTTGATGATAACCAGTGACTACACCACCTCTGATTATGCCAGTGCCATCATCATCTGTGTCACAATCATCCCCACAAATATAGGGCAAGTATCTCTCATTGCGAGTTAAAGAGATAGGTGTAGGAGGTCCATCCAGCTATGATACCAGGCATTATATTCTGCCTTGCCTTTACTCTGGCACATCCTACCATATTAAAGAATATCTTCTTGCACTGCTTTAATGTGCTGTTCCTTCCACCAACAGTTTTATTATTCATAACCACTTGATTTCAGGCCTTTGCCATTTTAGCTCGTTTGGATCACCCTTTTTTCCAAAAAGGCATTATCCAAATGTTCTAAGGGCTGCCATGGGAATGCAGTTCTTCTCATTGCTAAAACTTTTCATTCTCTGTCTGAATTCATTCTGCTACATTTTTAATGTATCAAAACAACACACCAAAGTGATACAATGAAAGTTTTGAAGCAATCATCAACCCAAATGCACAGCAATAACAGCATGTTTAATGTTTTTTTACAAATAAATTGAAGATCTGAGTACAAAACTAGGTTTTGTGACACAATAACCATATCCACATATACATGCAAAGTCCCAATCCAACAAGGTAAAGTTGTGTTTCAGTACTCCTTCAATGCAATAATACCAATATTGCAAGTACTTTGCTAAAAGATTTGTATCCTTTCCCTAAAACTTTGCTGTATTCATGTTGTTATTTTACATTAAATGCCTACACTCAGAAATCCCCCATTAAAGCTGCACTTGTTTTGGTACAATAATACATTTCTGAAATCATACTATAGTCACTTCAGATTATCTAGATATATCCTGAGTAGCATAATCACTAAATTCCAAAATGCCTTTCTCATTGCCATTATGACTACTTCAATATACATTTCCAGTTCTGCTGTCATGAATTTCCATTCATAAATAACATAATCAGTATTGAGATGAATCATTAAGATCTGGCCACCAGATCAATAACAAATGCAATTCTTCAAGTAAAAAATGTAAGCTAATATTCACACTTACCACATGCTAATAAATTTGACCTTTTTTACTATTTATTCCTTTCTTGTGAAATTCCACAGTTTCATAAAGCATTTGCCACCTATTGTGAGTGATCAGAACTTAATATTGTGGTCAGGAACTTATTACTAAAAAGGCATGGTCATTTATGTGTGTTGTATGCAAATTAGGATTTTTTTTATACTTTTTCTATGAATCATATTAATATACAGTCACGTAAGGCAAGAGATTGATGTAAACAGGCCTCAGGTACTTGTGAACATGCAGAGTCTGCACCATTCCTTAGCAGTCCATAGCACTCTATGGGAATGCATAAACAACCCTAATAATTTTTTAATGTCCCTATGATTAGAAAAGGGAAAATGGAATTAGATACAGTGTGTCTGCACAGTCATGAACCATTGTCCGTGCTCACCCAGCATACGATGGCACACCTCATCACCTCAAATCATTTAACACGTAATATACATTTATTGCAATGCACACAGGAAGATTTATTTATACAGAGTACAGAAAAAAGGAGATTTCTGCTGATGCAATGCTGCACAATGATTACTTAAAGAAACGATAATGCATGATAAGCAAATTCATCATTCAAATAAAGATAAAACAAACAAACAAAAAAGACCACTTGACAAAACATTTTGATAAAACTAAACTTGTCAATAATATCATTATGTGTAATGCCCCTGCTTGTTAAAGGGTTTAGTTAAAATGTTGCCACACTCCAGATGGTATGGTTTCAAACCTGTAATATACAGCCCTACACCTATATACTTCATTCTGGTACTGGAACATCAAGAGATGGCAGTACATGTGAGGGCAAAAGGTTGCATACCATGCTGGTCTGATAAAGAGAACAAAATTACGCTCTGCATTCTTAAGGATTCATACCTGGAGAAAACTTAGCCTCGTGTACATGGGTCAGACTGGAAAAAAATTGACATCTGCCAGGAACTTGTTGAACACCTGTCATTCCTGACAGAGATGACCTCTTCTGGTCACCACTACCACCACAGGTACAATGACCTAGAGAAACATTGACCTAACCAGTTGGCTGAGTTGGAAGACCCGGTAATGGTGACGAGGCCAGATTTCTATAGTAAGTATTTTTACTTTTTTTATTTTTAAATCTTTTCAGATAGGTTTAAACCACATACCCTCGGATTCTGCATGCCTTGCATGGCATGCAGAATTAGTGCAGGAGCTCTAGCAGGCAATATGTCTGCCAGGAAATCCAGGAACTGCCTGCAGGGATGTGCACAAGCGCTCCTGCACTAGTCCTGCACTGACTAAGCCCCTGTATGCAAATCACCCCATTTGCAGTAGAAATCCATGCAAATGAGGTGAAATTGCAATCCAGGAAGCTTGAAACAGGCTGTGGTGGACTAGTGTAATCTACAGAAATGTACTTGGTTAGTAACCGAGTGCATTTCTGCAAAATCCAAAATGGAGCCATGACAACTCCAAATAAAGGCTGAATATCAATCAGGAAGCATGCCAATGGCCAAGTATAAGCCCACTGGCATTGCAAACAGCTTACAAAATAAAAAAAAAAAATACTTTTATTATTTTTTAGCCAATCTCAGCTGTTTAAGTGTAGGGCAGTGACGCTCAAATGGGATCGGGGGAAAATAATAAAATAAACCTAAAATAAGCATTCTAACTAAAATCACTATTCTGCCATGAAAGTCCATGGCAGGCAGAAGACAACACTTAAGTAAGTAGTGGTTGCTAAGGGGGGAGGCTCAGTGTGAGACGTAACTATGCATTAGAAGGCAATCCTATGCAAATAAGGGGAATGATAGTGAATCCCAGTTTTCCCCAGCATGCTAGTCAGGTCCCAACAGTGTAAGAGTAGGAATAGCTTGATGCAAGCCTAAGAGTTAACTGACATCATGGGGAGGGGTGTCAGGCATACTGTAAGCAGATTGGAGCTATGGGCTCAGGTTTGCTCCTAGCTAAGCAAGGGCATGTGTCTGAGTCTGCCTAGCACTCTTTACATTGCTTAAGCAGGTGTGCGTATCACACACCGGGTTTTAAAGGAAAATTAAAAAAGTTAAACCAAGAAACAGCAGCTCTGTGCACATTTGAGCACTCTGTGTGGTGCACCCCTGAGCTTAAACAGGAAGGCAATGGGAAGGGAAAGCAGTAGTAGGAAGGTAATCTAGGAGAACTAGTATAGCTGGCAGGTGAAATGTATCAGAATCAACCAATTACACAGGCAGCAGCCCAGCCTAGCCCAGAACACTACTATAAGCTATGCAAACACCTTCACATCTGCTTTTTCCCCACACTCTACTCCACCGGTGTATACAATCGGGGAACTTTTAACAAGCAAAACAACAAAATGATAGGGGCTGCAATAGCTATCATACAACTTGTGGAATAGGCTGAGGTTGGTGAGGATGTGAATGCTGTCGACCAACCCTTAGTGAGGAGACGGAGAAGAGTGTATAGACCCACGGTAACCTACCAGGGGCTACATGAGCTGGAGATAGTGGAGCACTATAGGGTGGACAGGGACCTCCTACAGCAAATTGTTGAGCTGTGCCATCCACGTCTGACATACAAAACTAACAGAGAGGAACCCATCTCAGTGGATATCTAGGTATGTGTAGGCCTAAGAATACTAGCTACAGGTACCTTCCAAAGACCAACTGGGGATATGATGGGGATCTCACAGGCATCAGCATCCAGGGTACTCCACAATTTCCTGGATGCCATGTCAGCACATGTCACTGAGCATGTATATTTCCCCAACACCCATGAGGCATTGGCCAGCAATATGCAACTGTTCCACCAAATAGCAGAATATCCTGAGGTAGTGGGTGCTATAGACTGCATGCACATATGCATCAAAGCACCACCCAGTGAGCAGGGTAGTGTCTATATCAACCATAAGGACTTCCTAGTCGTGTGCGATGCCCAGGGCATAATAATGAATGTGTGTGCTGGTTGCCCTGGAAGCTATCACAATTCCCACATCTGGCATCTAATGCAGCTGTACCAAGGATTTGCCAGTGGGGACATCCCTCATGGTCAACTAGTGGGGGATGCTGGATAATGCACTGGAGCCATGGCTGATGACACCCATCAGAAATGCACACACAACCGAACAAGAACTCCATAATGAGGCACACGCACAGACCAGAATTATAGTAGAGCATGGGTTTGGGATGCTCAAGTCATGGTTCTGGTGCCTGGACACATCCGGTGGAGCCTTGCAGTACTCACCAGCTACATGTACCCAAATTGTCCTTGTATGTGCCATGCTACACAATATGACCCCATGGAAACAGCTGCAGCAGGAACAGCACTGGTCAGGGCCTGCACAGGCACAGAGTGACTTGGAGGAGGAACAACCTGACCCTCCCCCATTAGGCAGAAGGAGGCATGCCCAGTATGCCCTGGCCTTAGCAAAGAGGCAATGCATAGCACATATACTGACACAGGAGGGACCCAGGGAATAACACCTCTCTCTGACTCTCACATACAGTAAAAGGGATGCCAAACATGACACTACCTGTGCTCAACCATGTGTAGGGAGTGTACTATGTGCATCCAACATAGGCAGCCCTGCAGCACCACCCTCAGTACTGGGACACCCACAAGGTAAGTGACTAGCACATGCCAGTTAGGGTGGGTTGACATACCCAACAACAGTCACAGCCAGCAGGACAGGTGTAGACAAACACAAACAAAGGCTGTTCTATGGCTGCTGAATGATGCCTATGGGTAACCTCCCCTCCGAGGCCTACACAGACTACAGCAGGTCAGGCAGTGGGACATTAGTTCTGAAGGGTAGGAAGTCAGAAACTAATATGCAGGTAAATCAAAGCTAAGATATGTAGTACACTGGTATGCCTCTAGTCAGCCTGATAGGTTAGAATACAGAATGAAATGGAGTACCTAACATACCAGTACAGTCATAGAAAATGTGTACAAGTGTCAGTTGTGCCCCTCCAACCTACGTATTAATGTAATAACAGTCAGGTGTGCCCCTCCAATCCTGTGTAGAAATGTAGGAGTAGTCAGGTGTACCCCCCCATACTACGTAGACATGTAGTAATAGCCAGGTGTGCCCCCCCCAAGTCCTGTGTAGAAATGTAGAAGTAGTCAGGTGTTCCCACCATCCTACATAGAAATGTAGTAACAGTCAGATGTGCCCCCCAATCATGTGTAGAAATGTAGAAATAGTAAGATGTGCCTCTCCCATCCTACATAGAAATGAAGTAACAGTCAGGTGTGCCCTCCCAATCCTGTGCAGAAATGTAAATGTAGTCAGGTCTGCCCCCCCCCCATCCTATGTAACAATGTAGTAACAGTCAGGTGTGCCTCCCAATCATCTGTAGATATGTAGAAATAGTCAGGTGTGCCCCCCAGTCCTGTGTAGGAATGCAGAAGCAGTCAGGTGTACTCCCCCAATTCAACTTAATTATGTAGTAATGGTCTGGTGTGCCCCCCCATGTGATGTACACATGTCATAACAGTCAGGTGTGCCCACCCACAACTCTATGTAGAAATGTAGTAACATGTATGTGTAGGTCTAATACCAGTGGAACACTGATGCACAGAGGTGGCCAAGGTAGCAGGATAGGCTGTAGCATCTGCACAATATGCAGGTATGTGTGTGTTAGGTTGGTGTGTGTCCCGTATCATGTGAGAGTGGTCAGTATGTATGCATGTTGAGTAAGCCTGGTGGCCATTGCCCACTACCGCTGATGACAGGGACAAGTCCTCACAACTGTAGTGCCATACACAATACCCATCAGTATAACACAAGCTAGCAGTAAGCCATTGCAAATGTATAGTGGTAATATGTGTCACCATCTGAAAGACTGACATGGCATGGCTGTTGGTCTACATATACAAACAGTACACAGGGGAAAGGACCCCAGACATACAGTATATATTTTGTCACTGTGAAATGGACACACCCTTGGAAATGTACATACAGGTATGCATCACATTATTAGGTCCTGTAGTAGGGAATACTGGTGTTGTCTGCCCAAACACTCGCAGGTCACAAAGGAGGTAGAACTGATGTATTGGGAAACAGCTGATGTACCTGCACATGAAAGCAGAACTAGAATGCCCAATGCATATCTGTTCAGATGCAAGTAGTGTCCATAGCATACATGCACCCAGCTCATGCAAACACCACCCACAGTCACCTCTCTGTTCATATCCCTGCTGTGGGGAATGGGTACAGTAAGATCACACCTATATATGGCAATAGCAGAAGACTGCAGCATACAGTGCAAGGGTCCCATGCAGGTATGTCCCTAGTGTTAGATAGCACCCTGCCAGCATCCACATCAGCTGAGCAAGACTGTTAGTAGATATTGTCATGAACACCTATCGCACCTACCCTGTCACCCAAGGGGAATATACCATATGGTGGTCTGGGACTGTAAGACTCACAGAATGCAATGACCTGCCATATCTGGCATCAGCAACACCTGTCTGCCAAAGGCCTGTGTCTCACATGTACTTCCAATGCATGTTATGTTACGGACACCCAAATAACAACATAACACTCTCCACATAAGCCATATGCAAGGCCATGTGGATGAACCACAGTAACATGTCTGCCATGTCCCACTGCATGAACTGTGGACCAACACTAACACACACCTGTGATAGGGCGATACCCTTAAAGTATCAGAGAATGTATGCATAATGTACAGAAGAGGTTAGAATAACAGAGGGGAGGTGGGAACATGGGCAGCATGAATTGTGCAGGGTCCGACACCAAGCTTTGTACACATACTGGCTGCAAACATACACATGAGTGGCTACACACCTGCCCGTACACTACAATAGGGTAAATGCCCTGACCCATGGCCCCTGTCCCTGCCCCTGGCTGATCTGTGTAAATCTGTACAGCTGTGAGGCATTGCCACAGCAAGATAAGCCCATACTGTCATGCTGATGGGTGTACAAGTATGGGATCCTCTGCCAGTACTGTACCAAGGTGCTGAACTGGATACACAAACCCAGCACCAAGTGTCTGCAGCTCCCCATCCAGAATGGCATAACTTACCATGAATACATAGGTGTCTGCCCACAATATCGGACAGCGCCGCAGTCACCCTTGTCCCACAAGACATCACTGTGAACAAGAATGTCCATCTGACAGTACATGAGGACATAAAATATCACTGTGTATAACAGCACACGTATGAATATCTCTGCTAACAGCAGTACCATGCAGCTGAAGCAGCACAGACACAATTACCTACAGTACACACTATCCCCTGCACAGTTTGTCCCCATATTGCCAAATGATAGACGGATACCTTTCAGAAACAATATGCTACCTGTAGGTGTACAACACAGAGGTCTGCACTGCAGTACAAACTACCTGGACTCGATCCACACATTCAATACAGACGGGCATACTGGGCAAACTCACACACAGAGAAATTAAGGCAATATCAGTCAACAACATACTGAAAGGTCATACTAGGCATGCTCAAACACTTAAACAAATGAAGCCTATGTCTGCAAAAACCAGTGGACCAGACATATCTGGCAGTCACCAATGTTAGTGCAGAGACTGCTCAGTATGCACCACTCATGCTTTGCACACGCAGTGGATAGGAATACAGACATATATCTAAGGACAACACACTATAATAAGCCAAAGGTAGATATACATAGATGTGTGGAAGAGGGTGACTGTGACAAGGAGCCAGCCAGGCCTGTCCCACCCAGCACACAGCCAAATGGCCACAACCACATAAAGGTCAGATGTCACTCACTGTTGATATTAGTCACTGGTATCTGTCAGCATTACAGACTATGTGGTGCAAGTGCTAGCTGTGCAACATGACCGTATAAGGAAGAAGTCATCTAGCAGCTGTATTCACGTACCTGTGAAATATGAACCTGTGTGTGCCTGCATGTGGTATGTCAACCTCTAGATGAATGAGTTATAGTCCATGCACACACACTGCCCTCCCCATAGCCCTACTATGACAAGCCTGCTGAGGTCATCCACTGTGAAATACACCTTTGGGAGAGTTGTATTCCAGTAATCTCCGTGGTGCACCCTATAACTCCATACTGCTGTAGTGTCGTAAACTAGTTAGGTAGGAGTTATAATCTCCGACATGGAAACTGTGTGTATGTGTCTCTGTCTGGGTAGAGAGCAATGCTTTTCAGGCTAGTCACACTCACTACAATTCAAATGCCCTACTTTGTCAAGGCTGCTGATGTCATATACTGTGAAATACACCCATCTGAATGCTGTAGCCCAGTAATCTCTGTAGCACATCCTATAACTGCGTACTGCTGTAATGTGATAAACTAGTTAGGTATGAGTTCTAATCCCAGACATGGCAACTGTGTGTGTGTGTGTGTGTGTGTGTGTGTGTGTGTGTGTGTGTGTGTGTGTGTGTGTGTGTGTGTGTGTGTGTTTGTGTGTGTGTGTGTGTGTGTCTCTGTCTGTCTAGGGAGCAATGCATTTTAGCCTAGCCACACTCACTACACTTCAAATGCCCTACTTTGGCAATCCTGCTGATGTCATTCATTGTGAAATACACCTTTAGGGAAGGAGTACGCCAGTAATCCCCATGGTGCATCCTACAACAGCATCATGCTGTAGTGTGATATAGAACTCTGGTAGGGATTTTCTTCCCACACATGTCGCTTGTGGATGTTTTGTGTGTGTTTCAATGTCTGTGTAGGGCGCAATGCATTTTAGCCTAGCCACTCTCACTACAATTCAAATGCCCTACTTTAGCAATCCTGCTGATGTCATTCAGTGTAAATACAACTTTGGGGAATGAGTACTCCAGTAATCTCCATGGCGCGACCTATAACTGTGTAGTGCTGTAGTGTAATAAACTAGTTAGTTAGGAGTTCTAATTCCAAACATAACAGGTGTGTGTGTCTGTGTTTGCAACTCATATCCTCTGTGGAGGTGGTTGTGAGTGTGTAACAACTGGGCTCAATGTGAAGTGGGTTTTGTAGATTTCTTATATGGTGGCCCTAGTATATATCACAATGTCCACCATACAGGGATAACAGATGTGAAATAGCCGAGAGGCTGGGGTGCAAATCCATACCCCTACATGTGAATTCAAGACCAGGCAAACAAAGTTAGCAACCCTAGAATTACCCAGAGAACACTCTCAACCCATGTCTCATACACACACACACTTGCCTAGGCAACAGCTGCTATGTTGGTAGTACCCTGCATATTGCCCACTGATAGTAACCATGGTGTGATTGCAGTGGGCTACAGAGGGCATGGCATCCTGTCCATCTGTCCAATAGGCACATACATGCCAACACTGCACCTTCCCCATATTCCCCACTGGACACCTGCAGCACCTATGGTGCCATCAAATGTGACTCACAAAGGACATACCATGCCTGAAAACGTGCCCTGTATGGACAGATGCCACTGACACTAGGGAATGTCGGTATCATGCTATCAATGTAGGTGCAGGGTAAACCTGCTTTCCATTATCAGTTCCCGTCACATGAGGCCAGGACTGGCACATCTGATGATAATCTGTGTAGACAACATGGGCCAGACACCCCAGGTACAGTTCCACATGTCACTGTACATGCAAGTGGGAGGTGTGCACATCCCAGGCACCATCCATGTCATAGACTAAGGAACACATACATGGCAAGCAATGCAGAGCATTGGCCACACACAATAGTCACCCAGGTTACTGGATGGTGAATACAATACCCACCTGTGTGGGCAAATCCAGAAACTACACCACTGAGCCACAATGACCATTGTCATGTGGGCTGATGCCAAGGTATACCCATCACCTAGCCTTGTTTAACTGTCTGGCACAGTCGACAACTACACACCCATGAAGCAATGCACCCATGCATGTCAGTACTGGCACCATGTGTGTGTGTGTGTGTGTGTGTGTGTGTGTGTGTGTGTGTGTGTGTGTTGTATGATGTGTACGATCACATTCACACTCACTATACCCCACAGTGGAATACTGAAGCATGCTGTCCAATGTCAGACACCTCCACATAACCTTTGCCCATATAACCTCTGCATGACCCCTGTGGTGCATGTGATACCTGCAGAGTAATGTGTTGTGGCAATCTCACTAGTGATGAGCTGTATTCCTGTCCCTGCCATGTGTGACAATGTGTGTGTGTCCCCGTGAGTGTGTGGCTGTGTTGATACTGGCACCTGTTCATGCAGACAGGCATGTGTACTACACCTACTGTATAGCTACCATATCCCTGTTGCAGATGCCACTCACCATCACATATACATTTTGAGGGCTCCTCAACATGTAACCTATGTGATGCATCTGATAACTGCATAGAAATGTGATAACACAACATTGTCGACAGGGGTTTGATACCCTGTGCTGGTAGGTGTGCGACACAAACATGCTTGCGTTTTACTCTCCCACCCCTCCCTGACTTTACTTTACCTCTGTCTGCCTCTCTCACTCCCTCTCTGGTGGATGTGGAGACCTACACCTGCTTAGGCAGCAGCAGCAAGTGTATTTTAATTGATGCTCATGATCAGTTGATGGCCACTGCATGAATTGCAGCCCTCCTTTAGCCGATTGCATATGGAACAACTGTGATAACATTCCCATTGCCAATTGCATGGAAACACACTCCAATATCTAGGAACATCATGTCGGTGGTGGGCCTTTTCATACACTGTGAGCAGGAACTTTTTCTGTTGTTTGGCAAACAGCATCTCAGATGGTTTGGGGATCTACCTATAACAACATACACTGTGGAAACAGGGCAACACACAGGAGGGAGATGTGCCTGATCTGACTACAGACTGTAAGTGCTGCTATACTGCATTTGGAGTAATGGTTTAACAGGGTGTGTGTGGATATGGCTGTCCTACATGTTTTAATAACTGCCATATCAGTGCTATGTTTATGAGGGAACCCCATTTGTAGGGTCATTTGCAGACTGGGCAGTATGTGGTGCCTTTTGTTTCATATGTTACTCACAGAGCACCTATCTGTGGACTGCAGAAGGTTGTGTGAGGATTGCAGTCTGTAGATGGTGACAGCTGTGAGAGTTACTGCCTTCATATCCCTCATAGGATATATGTTGCAACAAACCTTGTTACAACAGTAAATGCATGAGGTTATCACAGCAACATGTCAATATTGGCCTTGTGTATGTGCCTCCAGCCACAACTCTGTCAACCTTTGTACATATGTCATGCAGTAAGAGGTGCATATGTGCTGTACACTATAATTAGTGACATCATCACTGATAAAAAGCCAGTGAGATATCAGACTGCTACACATGGTATGTATAGTAGGAGTTATATCTGATGACATCATTTGGACATTCTCTGGCTGTGTATACAATACTGAGGTCTGTGTACGTAAGGTGAATGTCGACAGTGTGTGTATTGATAATATGTACATTGGCCTGTGTACAGACTTTGGTAGATGTCATTGTTCTTTGTCCCGCTCTATCTGATGTTAAATGCTGCTCCACTGTATGTTACCCTATCAGCTTACATGTATGTAGGGCCATACACACACGTCCCATACCACAGACAGGCATCAGATCACACTGTGTAGTGGCCCAGTATATGTAGGGTTCGTGTGTGAGTGGCACATATGAGGATGGTGTTGAACAAATAGTCCATATACTGTAATATAATGCTAGCGTACCATACATGGCTGTGTTCACATTGGCTGTGGTTATGTACTTTTACACTAATGTATTGTATTCCGTGCTGTGACATGTCTGTAGAGCCTGCTATATATGCAGGTACATGTGCATTCCCCAATAGGAAATGTAGGCCAGTTATGAGCCAGTCTGCCTGCAGCCTGCACAGTGCTTTGTTACATACCTAGCAGCTTAGTGTACGTACCCAGTGAGATGTCACATCCAGATACTTGCCAGATGTACTGCTGCTGGGGATGGTGTCAGTTATGCCTTGTTATGTAACAGATACATTCCATTGTGTCATCTGAGGTCTTTACTCCCTGGGGATTGTGTATAGTGTGTAGAGGCTGCTGAACTATCCATCTGCATTACTTACTGTTGATTGTTTGGTATCCTGTTGCCCAGTCTGTCTTTACTATTGTGCAGTTTGAAGGCCTTGGCCTGGACAGCAACATTTGTAAACCTTTCCAGACTACTGTATTAGTATAACTGTTTCACAGTTGCATTACCTTGTTTATATGGATGTCAGTGTCTGAAAAGCTATATGGCATGGCATATAAAACTGTAATAGTACTGCAAACCTGTGTGTGGTGTAATATCCTATGACCTCTCTGTGGGTATATGTTGCAGGCAATGATTGTGATTTGTATGGGTGACTCATACAGTGTCCAGTTGTTAAGGTGTTAACTGTAAGCATAGTGGCTGTTCCATATTGTGTGCACTTGCTACATATGTATCTTACTCTACATATCTCTGCGTGTGTATGTGTAGTCACATATATATTTATATGTGTGTGTGTGTGTGTGTGTGTGTGTGTGTGTGTGTGTGTGTGTGTGTGCGTGTGTGTGTGTGTGTGTGTGTGTGTATATATATATATATATATATATATATATATATAGATATATATATTTATGTATATCTGTATCTGCATATATGTGTCTGTGTATATGTAGCTTAGAGATGGTGATAGCTTCTACATTGTATATTTCCTATGGGAGCCAGACTGTACTGTATATGTTACCAATACCAGCCTGACATCATACAGGTGGGATGTAGCACTTTTAACATCTTGTGCCCATGTAGTGCCAGGTCCTCGTTATGGGATCTGCTACACTTTGTAGTGTATTGCAGGGTGGACGTGTTTGCTGTAGGGGGTATACCTATTCGTACAAGACCTATATTGTTTGGGGCCTCTTAACTGCATTAACAGTGAATGTGGACATATATGTTTTAGTTATTTTCCCATTGTTATCTACAGATGTATGTCCGTATATACCTATATAGATATATATATCTGCTTACATAAATATAACTATGTCCATATATACCTAGATAGATAGATGTGTCTGCTTACATATATGTAACTTGCTGTATATACTTAGACATATAGATGTAGATATATATATATATATATATATATATATATATATATATATATAGATCTAGGCATTTGCATGTATATATATTCATATATATTTATATACATGTATATATTTCTATATATACTTATATATAGATATGTTGTATCTGTTTAGATATTAATATATTTATACACACACATACATCTACGTGTTGGAATACATTCTCTGTACTGTTGAATGACTGGGCTGGATGATAAGTTTGTGAATACATCAAGGGTAGATACATCTGACATGGCTTAGTGGTAAATCACTTTGTCTATGGTATGCAGGGTCCTGGGTTCGAGCTTTGCAGAGGCTGTTTATTTTGTTGCTCGGCAGAACAAGAGCCATTGGATACAGAGTGATTGAGGCACTTTTGAGCAATTGTAAGTGGGTTTGCGCGGGTTTGTGCGAAGGTAGGCACTGCTAACTTCTGGTTACAGTTTCTTATACTCAGTTAGCTACTAAATTTCTTAACCAGTGTAGGCATTGCTTAACTCCACACAAACAGGCTTAAACCCGCTTACTGCTGCTGAAAAGTGCTTACTCCCACTTACCCCCGTGCTAATTTCTTTAAAAGAAAAAAAAAAGGGGGTTGATAGGAAAGTGGTGAAAAAAGGGGCACAAAGAGGGAAAGACAGTAGGTATCAGACCTCCCAACCGTACCAATTTACTCGTTTTTTACTGAGTTTTGGGGTCCAATAATTTCATTTCCGATTTTTTCCAGCTCTTTTCAAATTTTTTAAATTTCACATTGTTTTGAGCTGACATCATCACGTGCGCGATGACGTCAGCGCCATCAGCCTGCCGGAATTGAGCTCAAGGGCTCATGTGCTTTCCGGTTGGCTGTTTGTATGAAAGTATTGATTGATACACAGGTTTAGCTGTGTGTTCTTAAAATTCCAGCTGTTTGAAAACTTTTAGCGCAGAATCGGAAATGGAACAAGCAACTGCTGCAGACCTTTGGCTGTGCGTTTGTTGTTGGACTCAGAGTCATGGCTTGATTAATACTGGCTGTTTTGTCTTTGCACGGAGTGGAGGTTGCTGATGCCTGGTGAATTAATGCTTTGGTGGCCAGAGGAAATGGCTCAGCTTTGGCTGTTCTGCATTGAGGTAACGATGGCTGGCTGCTACTTTGGAGTTATTAGGTGAGCTGCTTAAGGAAACAGTGTGTGTGTCACCCAAACTGTAAGTTGCAGTCATAGTGTACCTTTCATCTACACTGCTTTTTGACAGTCTATTTTTCTCCTTAAAAAAATCTATTTTACATTTATTTAATGATGATGTAAGTCAAAGCAACTCACTTTGTTTATTAAAATAGATTTTGTCTTGTGACTCGTCTTTAGTTTAATAGAGATGAAGTCTCTATTAAACTAAAGATGAGACGAAAGTGCTATTCTATTTTAATAAAAAAAATGTCAGGTGCTGTGAGACTCCTACAGACTTGTTTCAAGCAACAGTTTAGCTTTGGAATCAATGAGCTATACACATATATCACTCTATGGATGAGTAAAGAGAAGATGTTTTACTACTTAATTATAGCAAATGCTGCAAGTAAGGATTCAAAGGCATTGAAGTAACTAGCATTAAATATAATGTGATGCCATAATGTTTTAAATTCAGTTTTATAAGATGTATTCTAGGTTATCACAAGTGACAGTAAATACAGTTAATATTCATGTAAACCTTAAGTTACATGTATACCATTCTTAGGACATACATGCATTTATATTTTCTGTACGTTAAAAATGAACTGCTATGTGTTCAGTTCCTTGCTGACCCATTAGAAACAGTCTGGATAAATATACTATCATTTATACTTCTGTTGATGGTACTTGGAGGGGTGACTGATTTGCCTGATATATTAAAGCTCTCTGGCTTTATATAAATGTTAAATATTTAAAATGTTGACTTCTTGCTGTATGTCTAGATAATTTAAGCTGAATATCCTCCAGGATTTTAAATGGTCTTTCAGTGCCCTGAAATGTGTTATCCTTCATTTTAAATGCATATATCTCTGGTTGCCTAGTTCCTGTTTTGGAATGGATCCAGTATTGTTTCATAATGTTGATTCAAATATGAAAACAGAAGTCTTGGCCATGTCAGTAAACAGCACACATTAAGCAGGGAATCAAATGGAACTTTATAAAGCAGTTAACAATGAAAATGTTGATATTGTTCAGCTTTGAGTTGAAGCCTTTAATACTTCTTGGCATAGTCCATAATTTAGGAGCATCATATCTACTTGAGCAGTATAATATTTTGGAATTAAATCTGAACTATATGTACATTATGACAATTAATAAATAAAAAGAAACACAGAAAACCTTGTATTTATCTGAAACTGTGTGTGTAAATGCCCCCAACTAAATACACCTGGTGGCTAGAGGCTAATAAATGTGAGTTTCAAGGGCAGAAGTTGTAGAAGTAAAGCAGTATGCACCCATTAGTGTTTATGGAAAATTAGGTGAAATAGCCAGGTAATGGGGCACTGGAATGGGTGCAGGGGCACTCTGGTGCCATACTTTCGTTGTCTGTTCTTCAGTTTGTGTTTGAAAAATTGGTATCCCACAACTCCATTGGAGTGGGTGGGGTTATGTAATTATGTATGTAAATTGTATGTTAATCAGCGTATAGATTTGTACCTATTTTTCATGGGCCTTGTCCAGATTTTTGATGTTTCCAGGTTGAGGGGTATGGTAGGGATACTAGCCAGGGATATGCAGGAAGGGTGTAAGGAAGATCCATAGCTGCCCATTTCTTCTACAGCAACAGCTGTCCATATACACTGAATTTGGAGGTAGATTTGGACACTGAAATCCCTGGGAAGAGGTGAAGACAACAATAATGTGATGTCAATTAGACTGGATTACATGTGTCCAGTGGACATATGCAAAATGGAGAGCTATGTATGGGGCATGAATTTTTTTTGTGGGAACAGATTGCCTTTTTTTGGGTGCAAGTGGGATGTTGGGGAGGGGTAGTAGGTATATTTGGGGAGCTAGGTTGGGTAGGTTAACAGACATGATAAACAAGACACATACTGGGGTGGTATATGACACATGGTGGGGGGTAAACACCTTGATGGGGAGGGGTGTTGGGAAATCAGAAGCCCATGAGCCCCCTAGTCAAAACAGTGACCACTGCACCTTCACAGCCCCGATGGTGGCTGTGCTGGGGGCTGAGTCGCAGAGCCAGACTGACACTCTAGTTTTGACACATGGCCCTCTAGCTGGCATAGAAGATCACCATGCTGCTGGTTGCTCTTTCTATTGACCATGACCTCGACCTGGCAACGGGTGACAGGTGCCTGTCCACACCCACTCCCAGCGGGGGGGCGAGCCCCATCCCCTGAGGTGGTTCCACCTGAAGCTGGTGCAGGACCAACAGACAGTGAGGTCCCAATTTGGGCCCCAGACATGCTGATGCCCGGTGCCATGGCAACCTGAGGTGGGACAGGTGGGTCTGCTGGGACTGGCCTTCCCAAGCGTGCTATAGTGTATAGATTTCATCATCATATGTGGGTTAGTAATAGTCAACACATTCCAGGGTTAGGTATAACAGCATGCATAGATATTCCAATTAACCCAGACACCAGATATGGAACAGTTGCATAGCAAACAGAACACATGCATATATGGGACCACAGTGATAATAAGAACAGCATGCAGGTACATTGATGGCACCATGCTACCAGTGCTGGAATAATTCAATATAGCACATACATGGGAACAACTAAAATACTTATCAAACAATTGGACAATATCAGAACATAGGTGTCATTACATACCAGTTGGGGTGGGTATGTTGATTATTGTTGGAGATATGGTGGGGGGGAGAAAGATGTCAATTAACAACTAGTATATTCCTGTAGTTCACACTACTTTGCTAGTCAGTGCTGTTATCTGTACCTTACAAGGCTTACCTCACTACCATATAGCCTTAGTTTGGACAGTGATATGGCTGTTGTCATCGTTGCACATGATCTGGTTTTACCTGCAGTATACACCTCTTACCTGGTATACCTGTGGAGGGAATGTTTGTTAACACTAACTGTTTCTACACATACTCCCAGATTCCAGGTTGATGTTGTGCACATAGCTATCCAACTCTTTCTGCACAGACTCTGGCCATGTGTTGACCACATGCTGGTGTGCCAGGACATATCTAGAATATTGCCCTCTTCCACCTTTAGTGACCTAACACACACACATATACATGCTTTCCTACACAGTTATATTATGTAGCACAGTGTGGGTGGCAGTGATCAGTGATACTTTATTATTCAGGAAAACTGCAACACTCACAAATCCTTTCAATACCAGAGGGAACAGTACCAGTACAGGTTATAATGGTTTTTATTTTTCAGCACATTGTTCGTATCCAACATACCTGTGGGAGCAATGTTTGCTAGCACTACCTGACTGTTGCCACACAAACTTCCAGAATACACATTAGTATTATGCACATACATCTCACTCTGTTACTATACACACTCTGGTCACAGCTTGACAACATGGGAGTGTAGATAGGACATACTAGAAATATTACTCTCCTAACAGTTTTGGGGGTTGCTACAGTGACAGGTTTGTTCTCATAGATGTTTGACAATCACTTGTATTCCCTATTTGCTGGCTAAACATCTGTGATCATCCCACAGACTTATCATGAGGACAGGGGGACAGGCAGCAGATATGGGCCCATATACTGGATATTCTGGCCTCATCTGTACAGTTGTGGGGTATAAATCTGTATGCAGCCTACATCCACTCCCAGGATTCAGACCATGGCTGTGTCTGCTACAACTTAAACACTGTCTTTCACAGTTGTGTCTGCTATATAGATATTGCTGTATATCTCCTATCTGCTGTCTGTCTTATTAATCCCCTGTGATTTTGCATTCTGACCTTGTATTACAACACTCTTATACAGATTTCCTAGACTGTAATATTTTGTAGGGCAGTGTGGGCGACAGTGATGTGTAATACCTCATTATTCAGAGCAACTGCATCAGTCGCAATGCCATACAATACCAATGTAAACAGTACAAGTACAGGGTATCATTCTTGTATTTCTGGACACAGTGTTGGTATCTGGCAGACTTGTGGGAGAAATGTTTGTTAGCACTACCTGAATGTTCCCACACAGTACCAGATTCCACATTACTATTATGCACATGCATCTCACTCTGTTACTGTGCACACTCTGGCCACAGCTTGACAAGTTGGGGTGTAAATGGGACATACATGGCTTCTTAGTCTCATAAGGTTTTGGGGAGTTGCTAGTGTGCCAGCTTTGTTCTCATAGATTTGTGTCAATCAGTTGTATTTCCTGTTTGCTGCCTATACGTCTGGGGTCATCCCACTGATTTCCCAGGCAGACAGATTGATAGGCAACAGATATGGGCCACTTTCCTGGACATTCTGGAGATATCTGTACAATTGTGGGGTATGATTCTGTATGCAGACTACTACCACTGACAGGATTCAAACCATGGCTGTGTGTGCTAAACAAAACAACAGCTCACATCTCAGTTGCATTTGCTATTTGGGTTTTGTTGTCTGCATTTTCCCTGTTTTCAGTCTATGTGTCTCTCAGTTGCACTAAATGGCCTCTGGGGATTACACCTGTCATATACAGGCATTCCTACACATTCAATTTATGGTGCATGGTGTAGGTAACAGTGCTTAATACAACAGTACTATTACATGATTGCAGATCTACATTACCATATGATACCAGAGTATACGCATGCAGTCCAGCAGTTAGACCTTTATTGTTAGGCTGTTATACTTTTATTTATATACATACTATATGAGACTCTTCCTGCCATATTCTCCAGTGTATGCAGTACTTGCCTTGAACAATACAGGTTTAATACAGGCAATTGATTTACTACTACTTTTAGTTTTAATTCCTATGACAGTAAATGCATGAGTGTTACTGACCTGCCTCACGTTGCAACCTCTCCAGGCTACTGATGTGGGCCTCCTGGTTTGCAGCCCTCTCAATTGCAGCTGTGGGGTACAGAAGAGGAATATTTAGCCATACCTATCCATGATATACCTGAGCTGGCAATTATTACACACATAGTGGGATGATGCTTACAACTGGAACATCCCCTGTCTCTCTAGCCTCTTGGATCCACTGGTCCAAGAGGTCCCCCTTACGCCACTTCAGATTGGCATAGTGATGCCTGACCTGCTCACCAGTTCAGGGTATGCCAGTGGCACTGGTGAGGTCATGGGTGTGATGTTCCCAGGCCTCCGCCTTATATTGGGAACCCTGGTACTGGCCCTGCAAAAGTCTCTGATCATGGTCTTTGACAAGGAGTCCTGCCATATCTCTGGACTCCTGGATGCACCAGCGCTGTGCCTGAAAGCGCACACCTTCTCCCCTTACTGCCATTGTGCCTGCAATGGAAAGCTACAACCAGTTCTGAGATGTATTCCCACCTCTTGGGTTTAAGTAGGACCAATTTTCCACACCTTTCCATGATTGGCTGGTTTTGAAAAGGCTAGGCTATGGGCAAACCTGCTTACCTAAGGATGGCATTGTTTAAAGGGGTGTAACACTGGGCACATTGAGTTAGCTGGCCTATACATTGCTTACACCTTCTAAGCTGGCCTGTGCAATGCTTAGCATTGCTTACAATTAAAGTTTGCTTTATAATTCCTTTGAGGCATTGGATTATTATTCATTACACCTTATATGTATGCCCAGTATCCACGATTCATGTGTACGTACACTGTATGGGGTCCTTGTGTTTTATTGCGGACTTCAACACTCTATTACAATTACACATGACTTCTGGGCTTACTGCTTTACTCCATTTCACATATTTATGTTATGTAGTGGGTTAATGCACATATGCCTGTATACTGATTCCTTTCACAGATACAGTTTGGTTTTACTATAGTGATGACTTGTTTGCTGATGTCTCATTCTCCTATACTTCTGTGATGGCTTGGTGGTTAACTACTGTGACTGTGGTGTATAGGGTCATGGGTTCAAGACCTGCATGGCTGTTTATTTTGTTGATTTACAGAACAAAGGCCATTGGATACAGAGTGATTAAGGCACTTTTGAGCACTTGTAAGTGGTTTGTGCGGGTTGGTGCGAGGGTAAAGAATGCTAACCTCTGATTACATATGCTTACAGAGAGTTAGCATCAAATTTGTTTAATCTGTGTGTGCATTGCTTACCCCTATGCAAACGGGCTTAAGCTCACTTACTAGTGCTTAAATATGCTTGCTACTGCTTATTGGTGCTTAAACCTGCTTACTAGTGCTTTATACATTATGCCACTGACACTGACACCTCACATGTGCATTTACTGCAGTACTCCAGTTCATAATGCAACAAAAATATTAGTCATAACACGCTTTGCCATTGAAAATGGCATTTGCTGCACTGGGACACGAATCGGGCAAGCATGCTCGTAACGTGAATGCACTGGTCTCTACATTATTGCTATGCTGCTTCATTTGCATATATCTTCCTTGTTATCCTCTTTAGTGATTTAAGCTGCATTAGCCATAGCTAAGTGATGGGCACACCCGCCCACCTACAGTTAGCTTTAATCAGATTTTATTAAAAAAAAAAACACGGGTCTGTTCATTTTATTTCTGTATACTTTTGCTGTTGTACATGAGGCGGACTTTTGGTGGGGATATGCGGACACCTATGAGCTGTCCCACTCATTTCTTACCCGTTTCTGCTGTTCTTCATTGTGGGGGCATGTATATTCTGAAAATTCTACTCTCAGACATGCCTCCTGAACTCTTACACACTCCATGTAAGATTAGGAGCTCAGGCAGCGTGCCTCATTACTATGCATGGCATGCTGCCGTCCTGCTCCTAAATGGCCACCTCTGTGCATGACTATATTGCACAACTGCAGGTAAATGCAAGAAGATGTGTATACATAATTGCAAATATGTATCTATATGTAATGCAAAGCTATGAGTAAGCATACATATTACAATAAACAAGTATTACATTTGTTTTAAAATATAGGATGTTTATGTGCTGACATGCTTTTTTGTATCACTACAAATTTATATGTATGAGAAATGAAATACATGTAAATATCCAACCATGTATCTCTGTAAAAGACATATATATCTACATGTCTATAACTAAAAACAAAACAAAAAAAACATATACACATACAACCACACACACACACACACACACACACACACACACACACACACACACACACACACACACAAACACACACACACACACACACACATACATACATACATAGATGTAGATACAGATATAAACAGAAAGAACATATTTGAACTGCTACATAATTTCATGCAATGTAAGTATTAGGTTAGTAATTGGTTGCACTAAAATTAGACAATTTACAGAAACATAGATTTTGGGTTGTGTAAGCTGCAAACTATTTATTAATATAACAATTTTATAAGCCATTCAAATATTAACTGCATGTAGAAGATAGCCTAATTCAGCCACCAATCCAGTGGCAGCTGGTGACTTCAAATTAAAGGAGAGCTGCAGGAGACAGCTGAATGGGTGGGGCCAATGGGAAGGGGTGTGGCCAACTAGAAAAGGGTGGAACTATGCTCAAAACCACAAAACCTGGAACTTTAACTACGCTGCCCTGGGTGCCAAACCATCATTATGAGAGTCCAATCAAGACAAAATGAAGTTTAAAAGAAAAAATATTTCAATGCATTGGCTACATGACAACTCACTTAATATTTAGCTGGAAACACAAAGGTTGTGAGGCATGAAAAAATAAATTACTTTTTAAATACATTACTGGAATGCCAGTCAAAATCAAGTATAAAAAAACAAGCATCCCTTAACTCAAGCCACTTCTCCTTGCACTGCAGTTCTAATTATAATTTATATTCAGCTTTATAAAATTACCAAGTAACATGCTGAAAGTAGCAATCTCTGTGATACCCCCACTTGTAAAAATGTTTCTTATCCAAAAAAGACCTGCTGCCTGACAACTATCTACTTGTTTCATGGGGAAGACATGATCAAAGTAAAAAATGAACAGCAAACAAGAAACAAGCTCAAGATAAATTGCTTAAAGGATTACTGCACAAGATATGGACCACACATGATCGACTGGCATTCTGTTTAGTTTATGGGTAAAGCCTGCAAAGATGACTGCAAGTCTCCAACAAATGTAATGAGCTTCTGAAAATACTATAATCCTGTCCTTTGTTACACATACTACCATATGCATTTCAATACCTAAGGCTTTTGCGTTATCTAGTTATGTAAATATTTGCTGCATGGCAACAACAAAAAGGCTTTCGGTGTTGGTAATTATTTAACAGCATGCTTATTAAAGCTTACTTGCATCTTACAATCTCTGACAAGTTTACCTGATGGTCATTAAAACATTGCTACTTAAACACAGAGCAACAGGGCACTGCGACAGCATGCATTTTCTGAATAATAAGAAGCATAAACCAACAGTATAAAAATATGACAGAAAACCAGAACATTCTGCAAAATCAAGGACAGATGAAAAGCCACGGTCATACTTGTGGTCTACCTTGGATAGGGGAATACTCTGCACACTTAACTGCATAACTGCTCCTTGCCTTGCTTGGACACATCCAGAGCCACTACAATGGGGAGTGGGGTGCAACAAGTATGTCACAATTTGAAATGTCTCTGGCTGACGGTGATGGCTCTGATACTCATACCTCTCAACCTCAGAGCAAGAAATATGAATAAAGCCATACATAGAAGTGAGACACAGGCCTAAAAATAAGGACAATTTTTAAATATTGCTTTTATAAACTTAGAAAGATAATAGAATACTAGTAGGTCTTGCATTAGTTTGAATCTTCTGAAGTGTATGAAATCTGAAAATCAAATGTCTGCCATTATCTTCTAACTTCAGTCTTTAATGATTTGCCAATAATTTGCCAGAAAGCCATAATTTTATGAAAAACAGGCCAAAAATGTGATGCAAAAATATAAAATTGCCACACAATACAGCCGGGATCCTGTCAAAGAAGGGACACCTTTTTAATATTAGTACTGTTAACTTGAGCAGCTGACAAAATAAGAGCATCTACATGCATTTCTGAAATAAAAACAAACTATAACTCTGATCACTACAGTTATTTATAATTGTAATCCCTCCACGTTTTCTTCCAAAATTGCCATTTTGAGGAGGGATTATTGGGGGAGAGCAACATTTTGAGCCAAAATTGGGGACGGCTGAGAGTATTGGATATTCCTAATTCTATAAAGTGATTTATTTGCACATACCTCTCAAATTCTCAATGCAGGAAATCTGGACAAGGCCAAATATACTGGGGGAATATACAAACAGTACTAAAAATTTCTCTTGTATAAACTTAAGACAGTTGACAGAATAACAGGTCTTGCTTTAGCATGCGTTTTTCTGAAGGTTATGATGTCTGAAACTCAATGTCTGTCATTATTTAGTGACTTCATTCCTAAATGATTTGTCAGAAAACCACAAATTTTATGAGGAACAAACTCATGGTTGAATGGAGCCTCCCCCCTGCAGCCATTCCAATGTCTCATTCCTTTGCTATGTCACCCCATTTACCATAAACACTGTAATGTGCATACTGCTTTACTTCTGCAATGATTTGGGTTTCATTTGAAAGTTTTATTTTGCATTTTACAGCACAAACCCTAATAGATATCTGCTAAACAAATCAATGCAGTCTCTAAAAGAAAATAGACTTAGCATTAAAACATCTCTGATCTTGAAACTCACATTCAAAGAAAATACATTTTGCCAGTGGCAGATAAAGATTAACTTTGGGCTGTTTTCAAATCATAGGCCCCTTGAACACAAAACATACACATGCTCTTTGATGCACCTCCCTGACCTTGTACAATACAGCACAGTTGTTAGAGGGCATTTTAATATAATAAAGTGTATTGTGGAGTGTAAAGAAAATTTGTGGCAGATATTATTATTAGCTGACAAGCCTCCAGGCCTCAATGGTGTAGTCAACATGAAATGTTTTTTGCAGATGGCTAGGATTAAATAATTTTATAATTGTATAGTTATTTATTGTTGTTGTTGTTGTATTATATTATATAATAATTTAAACTATTTGATTAGGTATTATTATGGTAAAAATATAAATAAATATTAGTTTGATTTAATAATTTAAATGTATTCAGTTAGTTTACTTTAAAGTTTTTTAAAATGAAAGTCATGTGATTTGACATCAAATAGTTTGTATTCAATGGAGAGTTTGTTCTGATGAAGCTCATGTGTATTAAAGTGAGTGAAAGTGCTTAACAAAGTTATGTTGGCAGTCCTGTGGCTGGATTTTTCTATTTCTTCATTTTGGTGCTTTTTTTATCTCGTTTTGGTCGAGTATATGTGATTTTTATTGGCATTTTAAATTTGTTTTGAACATTTTTGCAGTAAACAATGAAACAAAATGCAGGCACCAATAATGACAAAACTGCCCAATTCAGAACATTTCTATCATAAAAGTCTACTCAAACTTCAACAGTCCACCAGTATCAGTAAATATGCACAATCTCTGAAGAAGTAAAAGCCATCTAAATAATTCCACATTAAAGAAATCTGTAACTAATGAAGAGGTTGCTGCTAGCAAACAACTTTCTATATCATTGTTTCATCTACAAATAAAGTGCTAGCTGCCCTTGCGGAATAAATTGCCTATGTTGCATTAAAAATGATAAACTAGTAATATCGCAATAGGGAATGGAAGCAAATTGATAACAGGTTCATTGTTACTAGGTATCATTGCCAAAAAGGACTGCATCATCCACCCCCTTTACAAGGCAGTACAGTATCAGCAATGCATCTACCCACTGAGGAGTAGAACCCACACCCTTCTACATCAAAAGCAAGTACACTACCTGTTGTGCTATTACCAATGCAAGCAGACACAGCATAAGCAGCACTAAACTTTTGTTCCCCTGCAGCTCTCAGCTCCTTGTAAAATCTACTCGATACTCAGCTGTATCTCTGAAATTTGCAGCACAATAAATCTGGAAAAAGCCAAGATTTTTTTTTTTGGGGGGGGCAAAAGCCCAAAAAAACAGGGACACATTTTAAACATTGCTTGTGTAATGTTGGAAAGTTGCTAGAGCAAAATGCTGTGTTACCACCATACATTTCACTGTCCAGTCTTGAACCCAGGGGACCCTGTGCAAAACAGACAGAACAATATACCACTATGCCAAATCAGCTGTTTTCTGAAAGAGAGGAAGACTGAAACTTAAATGGCTACCATTTAGTGAACTCAATTCTCACCATAGCTCTCAACCTCATAGCAAAAAACACATGGACAAAGCCAGTAATGGGGGAATACAGCCCCCAAACATATTCAGTGAATTCAGTTCTCACCATAGCTCTCAAACTTAGCACAAAAAAAACCTGGACAAAGCCAATAATGGGGGAATACAGTCCTAAAAATAGGGAAACATTTTAAATATCCATGTTATAAACTTAGAAAATTGCTGGAATAAAAGGTTTTGTGTTACCATGTACTTTCTGAAGAATATGAAGTCTGAAATTCAAATGCCTGTTATTTTTATTTAACATTTGTTGACCAGGAAAATCTGACTAGGAACAAAAGCCAGTGTTCAGCAGAGCAGGGACAAACACTCCAGACGCATGTCTTTGTAAGATGGCATGACATGCAGACTCCACACAGAGGGCACTTCAGCCAAGAATCAAACCAGAGAACCTGTAGCTGTTAGGCAAAAATGCTACCAGTGCACCACTGCACTACTGACTGTGCAAGTTAAAACAAACATGCAGAAACCACAGATTTTATGAGGAACAGAACAAATATGAGGCAAAAATCTGCAAACTTTTTACAAATGGGGGTGGGTAGGGAATTCAGGCCCTTACCACCTGCACCCAAGGTACAGGGTTCAAGCCTGAGGGCCAGCTTCATGATGGCTTGCACGGAGTCTAAGAGTAGAGTAAGACTCCAATCAACCATCATGTCCGGTGAGCGATCCAGGACCAGCCTGCAGGGGCGTGCAAGAGAGCTCCTAAAATGACTCTTACACGGACAGGGCTGGGATATTACCTCAATTGCAGGTGAAAGGCATGCAAATGAGGTAGATTTGCAGAAATGTACTCAGTTGACAACTGAGTACCGTTCTGCAAATAGCAAAACGGAGCCGTGACAGCTCCAAATAAAGGTTGCATCCAGTGCAGGAAGCATGCCAATGGCCAAATATACAGCCATTGGAAATGTTTCCTGATGCAATATGAAAATAAAAATAATTATTTTTTTTTCTAAGATTTCCGATGTTTAAGCGTAGCGCAGCACCGTGCAAATGGGCTGCGGTCTAAAACCCAGGAAACTAAAAATTAAAACCCACAAATGTGGATCTTATTCAAATTGTTAATGTACAATGCAAGGGAATGGCAGGCTGAAGACAACATGGCCACCGAGTAGAGGCTGCTAATGGAGGAAGCTCAGTCTAAGAGATGTAACCAAGCATTAGTAGGCAATCCTATGTAAATGAGGGTTAGGATAGTGAATTGCAAGTTTACATAGCAAATGAGCACAGTCAGTGGAGTGTAGGAGTAGGATAAGGGGAGTAACAGAGTAGAAGATAGGTGACATCATGAGGGGGGTATGTATGAAAGAAGTGAAGCTCATTGGAGCAGAGTGGCATGTGTCAGCTGTCATTTACACATCATGGAAAGAGGTGTGTCAACAAGTAGGCTAGGGAAAGGCAAGAAATAGAAGGTGTATGCCGTAGATAACACCAAAGTTTCTTGCTGAGCGGGTATGCGTGTGTGTGCACACCTGTAAACCCGAGTAAGACAGAGTGTGCGCCTGTAAGCATGTGTGCACACGTTTAAGCCGGAGTAAGCATGTATAAGACTGATTAAAGAGTTGTAAGTGTGTTTGCACTGGTGTGCACGCGGTTTAACCCGAATAAGCAAGTTTTAGTCCGTGTAAGCATGTGTGCGCACGTGTTAGCTGCTGTGCGCGTGTTGGCGCTTGTGTGCGCGGCGCTCCCCCCTGAGGAAACAGAAAGGTAAAAGGAAGCACAACAAATAGTAGGAAGCTACCAGGGAGTACTAGCAGAGCTAGCAGGTGAGAACAATCAGAATCAGGCAATTACACAGGCAGTACACTAGCCCAGCCCAGCCAAGCACTTAAAACTCTGCAAACAACAGTCCATTATGTTTCTCACAATAGACAATGCAGTAAGCTAATAGAAGTGAAAACTGAAAAAGCTTTATTGAGACAAATAAATGTTAGGGGCTGCCTTTGCTGTTATAAGGTGACATATGCAACATGTTGAGGGTGGTGACATTGGAAATGCTGCTGGACAACCCACAGTGAGGAGACTGAGAAGAGTGTACAGGCCCAGGGTAACCTACCAGGGGCTACATGAGCTGGAGATAGTGTAGCGCTATAGAGTGGACAGAGACCTCACACACAGAACCAACAGAGGGGAACCCATCCCAGTGGAAACTAAGGTATGTGTTGGCCTAAGAATATTAGCAACAGGTACCTTCCAGAGACCAACTGGTGATATGATGGGGATATCATAGGCATCAGCATCCAGGGTACTGCACCAGTTCCTGGATGCCATGTCAGCACATGTCGGTGATCATGTATATTTCCCCAATTCCAGTGAGGTATTGGCCAGCAATATGCGTCTCTTCCAGCAAATAGTGGAATACCATGAGGTAGTGGGTGCAATAGACTGCACGCACATATGCATCAAAGCACCAGCCGGCAAGCGGGGCAGGGTCTACTTCAACCGCAAGGGCTTACCCTCCATCAACTGCCAGGTCATGTGTGATGCCCAGGGCATAATACTGAATGTGTATGCAGGCTGCCCTGGAAGCTACCATGATTCCCATATCTGGCATCTGACGCAGCTGTACCAGACATTTGCCAATGAGGACATCCCACATGGTCACCTAGTGGGGGATGCTGGCTATGCACTGGAGCCGTGGCTGATGACACCCATCAAAAACTCACACACACCTGAACAGGAATGCCATAATGAGGCACACGCACAAACACGTAATGTAATAGAGCGTGTGTTTGGGCTGCTCAAGTCACAGTTTCGGTGCCTGGACACATCTGGTGGAGCCTTGCAGTACTCACCAACTACATGTACCCAAATTGTCATGGTATGTGCTATGCTACATAATATGATCCTGCGAAAACAGCTGCAGCAGGACCAGCATAGGCCTGGGCCAAACAACCCTGTACCATTGCCAAGGCCATCACAGGCAGAGCATGACTCGGAGGAGGAACAACCTGAGCCTGCCCCAGTAGGCAGAAGGAGGCATGCCCAGTATGCTTTGGCCTTGGCAAAGAGGCAACACATAGCACATACACTGGTTCAGTAGGAACTCTGGAACTGATACCTCTCTCTGACTCGCACATATAGTAAAACGGATGCCTAAGTTGGCACTACCTGCTTTCAAACATGTAGAGGGAGTGTAGTATGTGCATCCGACATAGGCAGCCCTGCAGCACCACCTAAGGCATGATTGCCATGTGTTAAGCAATATAAACCAGTGCTAAACAGCATTTACCACCATGTAGTATATGCAAACAAAATCACACACATCAACTAGCACAACTGTGGTCAATGTTGAGTAATATTGGGCAACGTCCAGCAATGTTGGTGAATATTGAGCAATGTCAGACAAGCCTGGTCTAAGTAGGGCATAGATGAACAAAAGCCAACATGCTCATATTTGCTTAACTGGCCCTTAAGCAGTCTGGTCTGCTCAGTATGAAAATATAAAGCAGTGATGGGCCTCAAACCCAGGATACTGTGCACTATAGTCAAAGTACTGAGCCACTAAACCATGACAGTATTGCAGTGGTCAGCTTGTATGAAGGAATGTTGATAAGTCTATGCAAAGTATCTCATGGAAACTCTGCAGGCACAGCATAATCCCTGTAGAGTTATGACACAAAGGTGAGTCCTGCAGTAAGAACAGAACCTGACTTCCAACACACACAGTATAAATGTTAATATTGGTCATGTTCACACACATCAACAAATGTATTGGACCTCAGATAGCAACATACTGAAAGGTCACACTGGGCATGCTCACACACTTGAATAAATGAGACAAATGTCAGGCAACAAAACATGGAAAGCCTGAACTGGGCATGCTCACACACTTAGGCCATGTCTGAGTACAGCAGTGGGCCACGCATATCTGGCAGTTGCATGTGTTAACCCAGGAACCTGTCACTATCCAGCAATCCACCCTGTGCACACAGTTATATGACAACAGACACATCTATAATATAGTGGAACCTTGTCATAATCAAATATGTTCTGCAAATACCGAAGTTCTTCATAGAAACTGGTAAAGCAAAGACGATAAAGACCTGCAAACAGTATCAGCAATAAACATTGTGCATCCTGAACATTAGCATAGGTTCAGAGGTCGATACTCAGCTATCTGCCCTAGGGCATGTACAAGCCTAGCCAGAGTGTGTTTGGCATTCGCAACCCTGTCAGATTACTACACTGTGTGTGTGAATAGTAGGTCACACAAGATAGTCCATGTATGTTTAGGCTAGTGTGCCTCTGTCTAGCAGGGACACAGAAGATATCCCAGGGGTAAACATACCATCAGCCATACAGTTGTCAAGATGTCTCATGTAGGTAGTCAGTGGGTGGCTCTGCCTATGTGAAACTGGGATTACAATCTGGAGTGAGTGGAGCCTCTGAGATAAGAATCTGTCCCTCCAGCATGTCCTATTAACATCTCTGCTGAGGTATACGTCCCTGGAGTGTGTAGCTCCAAGGGAGCTGGATATCCTGAGGTGGAGCATGCCCAGTAATTCTGGGTTGAGTATATCTGTAAACAACAGGCACACATCATATCTGGATAGGTGGTAAGCGACTGAGTAGAGCTGGAGTTACTGCATCCGAACTGTGCAGGGCATCCGTGTGAGTCCCTAGATCTGCTTGGTGATGAACTTCTGTGGCCAGTACAGTTGCTGCAGGTGTCGGGTAAGGTACACCCCAAATGTGGCATTGTAACCAAGCATGGTTGCGATGAGTATATGGGCACAATGACCTCACTCGATCTAGATGTGAAACCATATGGGTTAAGATGGCCCATATAGAAGGTATGTCCAACCACTTTGGCAACGTGAATGTCAAAGGCGACAGTATGAACAAGTCATGTCCCCAAACCCCTAACAATTCCTACCATATGTAATGGAGTACTACCTATGTGGAAATGTGTGGGTATGCTGTTATTCCCAAAGGGGAGGACTATGCAACTAATGGCATTTAGCTGTAGGCCATGGCTCAGGCACCAGTCATCCATCTCTGTGAGACCCTGTTTGAGTATGCATGTGGCAGCTGGAGAGTTGATCATGGCACCCAGTTTGCAGTCAAGTGCAAACATGATCAGCCATATACCCCCTGTGGTAGGCTGTACGTCAGACAAATATATACTGAACAAGAGAGGTCTCAGGACCGAGCAGTGTGGGATGCCATGTGTAACTGGTGTATAGTCAGACATGGCACTTGCAATTCTGACCATGTGGGTGCTATCCCTGATCCAGGTAGCAATCCATCGTGTGAGATATGTGTCCATATCGATGCTGGTGAGCCTATGCATAATGGCCCAGTGGGTTATTGTGTTGAAGGGTTTTGCAAGGTTCAGGTAGGCTGTGTGGACAACCATCCCTATGTCGATGGACCTGTTAACCGTTTAAAGAATACAAACAGGTTCAAGAGGCAAGATCTTCCCACAACAACGCTGAAATGTGTAGGACACAGTGTCTGTATGTTCCTGATGTCTATGTGTATGAGTCCCATGACAATACGCTCCATAGCTTTGAAGAACAGGCTAGTTAGACTTATAGGGCAATATTGTCTGTAGTCCGTTGTGGCACCGACTCTGTGGAGTGGGACCACTGTCACTGTATGCCATTCCTTGGGTACATATCCTGCAGTAACTCTGTTATTGAGCAGTGATGTAATGTGAGGGTTATGTCTGTCATGAAGCTTGTGTAAGATGCAGGCTGGGACACCGTCTGGTCCCATTTATACTGTGATGTACGCTTTGGGGAGGGCAGCACTCACCTGCTACTGTGTGATGTTAGGGAGGTTATACTCGGTTGGGATGGATAGTTGCTCCTTAGGGGGATGGGGGGAGACATCTGCAATGAACCTGTTTGCCAGGATGTTGGCAATGCCAGTGGGTTCAGGGTAAGTTTAATCAGTATGCAGTAACTCACAGCATATCAGTGAGTGTCCACCCAGGTTCCTGACATAACTGAAGAAGGCCGTGTGATAGTCCTACATGTCTGGTGCAATTCTCTGGTAGAAGCGGCCCTTAGAAAAGTTCACGAGTGATTGTAGCTGTCTGCTAGTACAGATCACAGATGCCTTCCCAGTCTGGGATTGTGCTCTATCATGTAGTAGCGTCCTCCTGATGTTGTACAGCTTATTAATGGCTGGGGTCTACCAGACAGGTCCCCTGCCATTGGAGGAGTGAGTCCTGTTGTTATTTGGGATAGCACAATCCATGCAGTCCACTAGGTGTCCATAGAATGTGTATGTAAAGGATTCAGCAGTGTGAGCTATATTTGCCACTGTCTCAGGGTCTTTGAAGGACACCACCTTGCTTTGGTGAAGTGAGACATTGGCTCATGAGAAGTTCACCAAGATTACCCAGGATGGGTGTGTGGAGGGTATATATATGTCCAGTGAGATACATGTATATTCTGACCTTACCAATGAGGGGTATATCGCTGGTGTGGAACATAGAGTCCCCATGTTGGTGATGATCAGGTCCAATGTGTATTCCCCCTTTTGGCTGTGCTGACTGGTTGTGCCATAGCATATGAGTCTACAAATTGTAGCGACTGTTGGGTGAGGGTGTTGGGGCTTGAGTAGTATCCCCAGTCAATATTTGTGTATATGAAGTCACCCAATATAATGGTGTTTGTGAAGACCTTCATATTCTCCATAGTTCCCATGAAAGCCGAGTGTGGTTCCTGAATTTGGGAGGGTGGTCTGTAGCAGGCAACAAACTGAAAGGCAGTTTTTCACAATAGTAGTTGTATATGTATGGTCTGTGATGCTTTGTGCAGTGCTACTAACCTGGAGGTGTGTGTATCTGTGATGTATATGGATACTCCCCCCTAGTTGTGTTGTCTGTTCCAAGTCTTGTTGTCAGAAAGCATGGTATGAAACATAACCTGGTAGTGCTGGTGTGCATAAGTGAGCCTGAACCAGGTGTCTGTTAGTGCACAGATATCGCTATCCTCCATACTGAGGAAAGTCCTGAGTGGCCGCAATAAGAGGTTAACGCATCTGGTGTTGAGCAGCATTACCCTTAGTTTCATTTAACCTGTAATGTCTATGAAGGTGGGTTTGTCTTTTGAGCCCTGCTTAAAAAAGGCACTATGGTGGTAGCAAGAGCCTTAGCCAGCATTCAAAAGTCCAAGGGTGACAGGTACAAGCTGTCCATAGTGAAGCTACGTGGCATGTTGAGCATGTCACCACAGGCTGACAGACACTGTATCCCCTATGAATGAAACAAATTTGTTAGGCAACTGTTAAATGTGATATGTTTATCTGTATACTGTGACATCACAATTGGTGGGTGTAAGATGCTAGACAAGGTCAGGGTCATACTGGCCTGGGCTACATGATCAGAGTGTTCCTCCGTGTATCATGTCATGTGGCCCAGGGAGTAACGTCTGTGGTTTTACGCACCAGCATGGACAATGATGGTGCCAGTCCTGTACTTGCTTTGGAGTGACCTGACTGCATGTGTTATGTGGCAGATCCTGGCACTCGACAGACAGCCCAAAGTGACTATTCCCTTGTTTGGGCTGGTGAGTGGTACGTCAGTTTGTCTGATAGTAAGTGTCGCCCATTACAAGTGTATTAGGTGTGTTGTTTAGCCCAAAGGGCAGTGACTGTGTGGCACACTGATATTGTGAACTTTGTGATATGTGGGTATTGTAGTGGGGTAGCAGTTGTGTGCGTGTGTCTGCTTTGAAGGTCTCTGCTGCTTAGGCAGAGTTCATTTACAGCATCCACGTATGTCTATGTGTGATAATGTGGTTTGAGTGCTGTCGCTAAAGGATATGTGAGACTGATATGTGGTGTGTGTGGTTACCTTCACCACCTGATAGACTGTGCCAGTCATGGGTCGAGAGAGTTCAGCACCCTGTATGTCTATATAGGTGCATCTCATACATATATCTGAGTTTGTCGGGAGGAGGAGAGGGTTGTCTGTGTACATGAGGCAGATGTGACATTGTGTCAATATCACAATATTCACCAGCTGGACTGGAGAGTACACACGAAACCGACCCCTGGACATGCCAGGATATTATGATGACATACTCTGTAGCCTGATCAGAAAGGATCAGTAGGGTGTTAAGTGTGTAAAAGAGTATAACAGGGATTAGTGCTCATGTTCGTTGGAGTTTTGTAAAGAGTAGCAGAGAAGGAGTTCAGACTGAATCATGACACTTCCTTCAGCTGTGTCATAAATAGCAATGTCCACCCATATATGTCCTGAGTCAGGGCCAACTGTACCTGACTGACAATGCCGATATCCTGACAGACAGGTCCATATGTACATACCTACCTCCCACTGACAATAGTCCATATCATCATACCAGAAAATATCACATGTAGAATGGATGAGCAGCTACCCCCAATGCCAAAAGCATGGCAGCAAGTGGAATACATTGATTTCCAATATGTGTCATGCACAAACATCAGAACAAACAGATCATGCACCTGAACAGTCAGCTGAGCCTCACCCCCTACACAGGTTGTGGAACCGTTGAATGTGTTATAGCAACATATGGCACTCCCCACAAGTGTTGGTGCACAACACACCATGGGAAGTCAAGTCCAGTACGCCTATGAAGTCTGATCTGCAAGGTCATGGAGGCCATCATGGTTGCAGTCATAAACAGTGCTATTGGAAGTTGACATACACACAACCCTACCAACTGTGGTATGTTCATGTGCGGATCATGGTTCCCAAACATGCTAGACTGTTTGCAAGGCAGCCACCCAGGACATGCATCACTAGACACATCTACACGTCTCACATAGACTTTGAATAGCCCTTTATCAACATCCCAGGCACATGTAGTATCCACAAAACCAGCAAGCTGTGCATAAATATGTGTTGACATATGACGGAATGTCAATGTGTCCACAGATAGATCACACAAGGTAAGGATTATGATGTCTTGCTCAAGCTGTTGACACCTGCTGACCCACATGGACCATTCCTGGAATGGCATAAAGCAAAGTGTACACACATCATCATGTCCAGTCTGATGATGTCACCATCCTATAAATACAGCAGGAGAAGGGAAACCAGGCAGTAAAGCAAATAGTGTGCTGTGTTAATGCGTCTCTCTCTAGTATCATAACATAGTTAGGTAGGGGTTTTAATCCTGCAAACACTGACAGTGTGTGTGTGTGTGTGTGTGTGTGTGTGTGTGTGTGTGTGTGTGTGTGTGTGTGTGTGTGTGTGTGTGTGTAAGGGTGTGTGTGTATGTGTGCAGTTTCCTTTGAGAGGTGCTCCCTTTTTGGAGACTGGGAAAACTCACTAAAAGAGGTACATTCCTCTTTGGAAAGTCTGATGATGTCACCATCCTACAAATACAGAAGAAGACAAAGCAGCCAGTAAAGCAAGTAGCGCACCTTGTTAATGTGTTTCTCTCTAGTATCATAACATAGTTAGGTAGGGGTTTGGATCCTGCAAACACTGAGTGTGTGTGTGTGTGTGTGTGTGTGTGTGTGTGTGGGGTGTGTGTATGTGTGTAATTGTCTTTGAAAGGAGTGCCCTTTTTGGAGACTGGGAAAACACACTAAAAGAGGTACATTCTTCTTTGGAAAGACTGATGATGTCACCATCCTACAAATACAGACAGAGAAGGAAAACCACCCAGTCAAGCAAATAGTGTGCCGTGTTAATGCATCTCTCTCTAGTATCATAACATAGTTAGGTAGGGGTTGGAATCCTTAAAAAGCTATGTGGGGGGGGGGTGTATGTGTGCAATTGTCTTTGAAACGAGTGCCTTTTTGGAGACTGGGAAAACACACTAAAGGAGGAACATTCCTCTTTGGAAATACTGATGAAGTCACCATCCTACAAATACAGATGGAGAAGGGAAACCACCCAGTAAAGCAAATAGCGGCCCATGTTAATGCATCTTTCTCTAGTACCATAACATAGTCAGGTAGGGGTTTGAATCCTGCAAATGCTGACTGTGTGTGTGTCACTGTTGATCAATGCAGTGTGTGTTTTGCTTTTACTATGGTATGACATATTATGAATGCAACAGTAAGTGCATTGCACACATCAGGTATCTGCGTCGTAAATATATATGTGTACATGTCCCCTCAATCAGTACATAGGTGTGAAGCCTGCATACTACATGGATACATTTGTTTCCATTGACAGGTTGTGCCGCTGCTTCTCAGATCGTAGGTCACATATGTATGTGTGTGACAAGGCCGTCCACTGTCATGATCTGTGGCCAAGGTCATCTATGCCACACACATCCATGACAGTTACTTAAGAGTAATGTGAGTGAGGGTATATGCCTGGGGTATATGTCAGACATGTTCATACACAACGACGACTGCCAATAATGGACAGTCTTTATAGGTGTACAACTGCCTTGTGGATATGCATTCAGGCCTCTAATGTCTTATGTGATACACCTTGGGACACATGACATAACATGAGGCTGTATGTACACATTGATACCCAACATACATGTTGAGGGCTACTACCTGTGTGGTACTGACGGGACAGTATGTATAGTACATGAGGATGACTATGCTATAGTCGGCTTACTGCTATACAGCATGTATCAGACAACAGGTATCTGTCTGTATGATACCCTTGTGTAGGATATGCGTCCCATCCAGGGAATGCATTGTAGGCCAATGCATGCATTTCCAGATTTGGATGGACACATCCCTAGTGTGTTTGCATGTACCTAAGGGGACTATATGCCAAACAGGTGTGGTCACAGGAATGGGTGGCGGTCATTACCACTGGTTAGTGTTATAGTGTAGCACCGGAAGGATCCAACTGTTACTGAGTTCCCTACGACTGTGTGTCATTTGTCAGGACATCATCCAATGATTGCTTATAGTCATGCTGTTGAGGTTGTGTATACAACCAGACCACAAATCATTGACAGATACTAACGGTATCACCCACAGCATAGTGTCAACCCATGTCATACACACATGTCTACCCATGTTAGTACATAACTGCAGTAGAATGCATACTTGCCATTGAAAGATACTATGAGATGTTAACAATGTGCACAACAGGGTATGCCACATGTCCCATGTGTCCACTATGCACGTACATGCAGACAGTGTGCACCCACCATGTTTACAGATGTACACCAGCTAATCTGTACTGCACACATCACGCACGTACTGTCCACTCACTAACACATGCTGGCAACACATTACACTTCAGCCAAGTGGCACATGGGTGGACAATACATACTCAGACCTAACAGTGGTGTAAACAATGCTACATTGACAATCAGAGCTTTGATGCATAATGACTGCTCAGATATACCTACAGGGATGTCATTACACTTTCCTGTTGACAACTTGCTAATATTGCTACACTGCTATAGTGTCACCCTGTGCATCAGCACCATGTTAGCCTGTTCCTCTGTCAATGTTACAGATGACAGGAGGAGACACAGGTATCATCATATGCACAGGGCGTTTTATTGTTTGCCAGAGCCTGATATTGACCCATCCAATCGACATGTCTGTGTTTGTGTGTGTGTGAGGGACAACAGTACAGCATGGGCCAATGTTGATGTAATGTGTGTGTATGTGTGAGCCCTAGTTGTTTGGTTAATGTGTGTGTGTCTGCATGCACACAGCTCCACCATGTGGCTGCCATATATGGTAGTTTGTGGGACAGCCACAGAATGTACCTGCTAGGCTGTACAGATCACTGTCTCCGGCCATGGACACAGTACATGTGCCTGGCAGGGGTGCTATGGACAGTATTGGGTACCAACCCTGACTGGGTACTGTCATCAGAGGCAGAGGTATGATGACTGGACCCATGTCCCTGCTGGGACTGGCCAGAGTCACGTGCACGTGGTCTACTGGGACGGTCAATGGACAGGCCAGCCCCATCATTGCTGGGGCTGGTACTGCCACTATGGGAGCAGCTGTGAACTGTGGGCCATCCGCAACCACTGCCAGTTGTTGCTGTTGCTGACATGCGTCTGTGACGACGTTGCAACCATCCTGCATGGTCCTGGCTCATGGACGAGATATTGGGGAGGGCATCTAATGTCTCCCCCCAACATCTATCAATGACCTCAGTGTAAGTCCGGATGGCACCGGCAAGGTCATGGATGCTGTCATTGATAGCGGTGTAATGTGCCCTCTGCGCCCTAAGTCCCTGCCTGGTGTACCGTTCCATACATGCTTGAGCCTGCATTACAGCCTGTAACATACTGGATGTCGTACGACCTGTGAGGGCACGCCTGCCAGGGGCAATATGACCAGCAGTGCTCCCCCGAGAACCCCTGGACCTCCACCTATGTGGTACCATTCCAGGAATATGGCTATGGCTGCTGTGAGGGGATGCAAGTGCCATGGGTACCACACTCTCCTGGTCAATGCCAACTGTATGCTGTCCCTCGCCTATGGTCATTGGTGGTGAGGGATGTATTGACAGTATGAGTGTGCGCATAGATGGGGTTGAACGCTGTGTACTGTCGACTGGCAGACCAGCGACAGACCCTGTCAAACCTTCCTGTGCCAAAATACATGTCTCATCATCACCACTATTCGTGGCAGTGGCTTCAGGTTCCCTGCTGCTTTCGGCCACCCCTAACTCAGCACCTGTGAGAGGAAGACAGGAGACACACTTTACGGTCTGCACATGAACACATGCACACATGAACACATGCACACATGAACACTTGAACACTAATACACTCCTCACTACAGCACATACACACACACACCAGCAATCCAACACATACTCTATAGTGGGTGAAGGTGGGTGTCAATATAGTGCAACTGCTGGTTACATTAGGAATATTATCGAGCGTGAATGGGATTCGTTTCAGGACATTACAGATTTGAGCAATCTTAAAGGCAAAACAGTCAGAACAGTGTACAGAAAGGGTAACAACATTAGAAATATACTTGAACACGAGCCTAGGATAAACATGTATTCTATTTCACGTAAGGGTACATATAGGTGCGGGTCGTGTTCTCAGTGTAAACATATTTTGCACACCGATAAAGTATTTCTCCCCTCTAGAAATAGATTGATTAGGGCTACTGCATTCCCCAACTGTAACACCTTATGGGTCATTTATCTGGTTGTTTGCCAATCATGTCCAGCATTTTATGTAGACAAAACTGAGAGACCCCTCAAGAGGAGAATATATGAACATCATTATGAAATGGAAAAACAGAATTCTAACAATGCCCTATACAGACATTCTTTGGTCTGTTCTGGGGCAACTTTTTTATTTTTTGTGATTGAGTCCTGGGCCCGTGACAATAGGGGAGGTCCCTGGGAAACACAGTTAGAACATAGAGAGACATACTGGCAGATCCTGCTGGAAGCTAATAAGACTCCAGGTATAAATTAAACCATTTCTATAGTACCATATCTTAAATTAAAGGCAGGGAAACTATAATTACTTTTTGTTGTACCAATTCTGTTTTGTATATGATCCTATGATGGTTCATATTGTTTATTGTACCACCTACTGAGGTTACAAATTACATTTTCTTGTATTTTTTATGTCATTTTACAATTTATGATATACATATTATCATTTGGGATGGTTTTTATGTGTATTTTAACAGTGGAAGTTTACTTCGTTTTTTATACATATGTTTTTAAATTTTAATTGACTAATTGTTTAATTGAAGTGGGTGAATGTATATAAGTTGCTTTTTAACTAAACATTGATTATCTAATGAAGTCAAGGTGTTTTTGACAAAAACATTGTACTTGTATTTACTGGCGTTTATAAAGAGAGTGGTTGAGGTCTTCCTGGACTGATATCTTTCATTGTTTGGTCTATTTTATCAGTAGAGTCTCATTTCGGGTATTGAATGTGGGTGTCAGTATCACAAGGTAAACAGTCACCACACACGTGTCAGCATGCAGAATATGTGTTCCACAAGACCATGCAGTGCAAGTGTAGATGCCCCTATTTAATGGCAGTATACATGGCTTTGATGCAACTGTGTAGTTGTTCAGTGATTGGCTACACCCTGGAACACAATGTGTACATGGACACAACATTGTTGTGCAGGTATTATCAGCTCTGCAATGTCCTGTGTACCATCACTCACAAGTATACATGCCATGGCTACATGTATTATATGTGTGACACATAGATATCCATGTCTGAGTAATGTGTCTGTGTCCTTGGTAGATAATAGTGGGCACGGGTGTAGCACATGCATGCTATGTACACACACGGGATGTGTGGTGCATGTTGACATGAAGGAATCCCAATGCTCGACATGGCCAGTGTACAGTGGTTATGGTGAGTGTGGGACATATTGCAGATATGTCGGTTCCAGACATGGCATGGCATGCTACATGACTGCAACATTAAACACCACACATACCCAATGTGTGTCAAGTGACCTATTCACCCACTAGCATTCCAGGACATATATGTGACACTTTGTTTGGATGGCGACTGCTGTGCATATTGTGTATACTGGCATATGTAAGCACACACACAACTTTCTCTGCATATTGTGTATAGGTGCATATGTTTGCACACACACAACATTGAGGTGCAAAGCAATGACTGCTATGAGTAGTACTGTGGTTACTGTAACTGGATGGGGTATAACACCCTGTGCCATCATCAACATGCATCTTGTGGTCACTCACAGCTACTGTGTGCAAGACCACTGCCTAGCATGCTGTACCTGAACTGCAGTGCCGTGGCTACGTTTACAATTACACAGCTACCTTGTACATGGGTGTGTGAGGTGCCCAATAGGGAACATTGCCTAACATGACTGTGTTATGTGTTGCAGAGTGATGCACAGCCCCATGATAGGCCTCTACCCCTGAGGTACATCATGTGTGTGTGCATGACATGTGGGATACTGAAGTGTGACCTTACAGCGGGTGTGTGGTAATGCCAAATGTAGCATGTCTTCATGTATTGCGTATGATAACCGTGTTCTGTTGTGTACAGCTGTAGCAACTATGCATATCCAATGTGCAGTACAGTGTTGCCACAATTTTGTCTGCTGCACTTTGCTTTGCATGTGATTGAGGCAGCTACTGACTTTACTGAGATGATTGATGTCTCACAGCAAACATGCACAGCATGCATTATGTGTAGCTGTGTTACGTGTTACGTGTACACGTAGCCTACACCTCACCTATGACATGCACATTTCATTACCAATATTAAAGTGTTAACACATTCACCAGCATGTATCGTCTGTCCTGCTGTCACACCAGAGGGACCTACAAGAATATGACACAGTTTGTCAGTGGCCACAACTGTGGCATTGCTACTGTGAGTGTGCTAAACTACAGTGGAACAACAGTCAACAGTCACAGGTGTACGGATACTATTACCAAATATCAGTATTGCACATGATAGGCAGCACAACTGCTAAACACACAGTACACAGCTCACATATGCATATTCTAACAATACAGGTAATGGTAGTCTACAGCTAGGGCATATTACCTGCACGCTCCATGTCATCCTGCTGGGTGGCTCCGGCCTCCATGATGACACATGTGTGATGCTGTTGCTGCTGTAGGCCAGGAGCCACCATGCTTAGGAGCAGCTCCTCCACTCTGGTGAGGGAGGGGTGTATGGCCGCCCCACCACCTGTGGCAAGCTGTTGCCTATGGATATCAGATGCATGCCACCGGACATGTCTAATTAAATCACTGCAGTGATGGTGTACCTGCTCATATGTCCGGTTTTGCATGCCTATGTCATTTACCCGGCGAACAAGGTCTTGCCACAGTGCAGTACGCTTATGCCGGTGCTGGCTGGCCCTGGAAAGAAGCAGGTTATAGTGCTGCGCCAGGCTGTTCTGTATTTCCTACTCCTCCGCAGCTCTATACGATGGATTACATTGATGAGCCATAATCCTGGAAGACAATTAAATGATATGTGTGAGCAAGTCATGTGGCACACTTAACATTATGAAGTACAGATATCACTTAACTGCCATATATAACATCTATCTGTCTATCAGAGGATACACACGTTCAATAACACATATCAGTGCTCAGCCCACAACTGGCTGACAGTGCCTGCCACACTCCATATAACAAACCAGTATACACCAGTAGTCGGCACACTGTTTGGGATACAATGCACAACCTCGCCCCTGGGGTATATATCAAGCTAATGCATGAAGAAATATGTCATCCAATGCAATGAATGTAATGTACCTTTACAGTATTACCAGTAAACCACCCTAGTCTTTGATGCCATACCCCTACCTAACATATGTGCACGGTTGTTAATATAGCTGGCATACTGCTGTAACAGAGTATACAGGTTGCTAGGTACACACACATACCCTGTAACACACATGTGATTGCGGGCATGGTACAGGCATCATTACACACACATCAAACATACATACAACGCACAAATTTATGCCAACACAGATGAGCATTACCTGTGTACCTTATAGTACTGTGTGCCCCTACTTACAGATACCTATGCCTGAGGTATGTAATCTGTGCAGGCTACAGGAAACACACAAGTGAGTGTTACCAGGGAATGTGAACATACACCATACTGTGCTGTTTACGCCTACAGCTTCAGGTAGTACAACAGTTCATATGTGAGCTGGATTCACCAGCAGTACCACGTACTGAGCATACATGTATTGCTTCAGCCTACAAAGGGACACCACAGTTGTACACAAGGAACTACGTCACAACATATGCCATTCTACTGTGTCTGCATCCCAATAACTGACACATCTTTCTCTGGCCTCACACCTAGGACACAAACTACCATGACAGACACAACCTCACAGTAAACTATCACACCTTTACAAACCTTGCACACAGTCACTGTCACACTCATTCCACCTCACATAGCAGGTATTGCACTGAGTATATGTGTGTGTGCACTGTGTCATAGGTAGGTAATATGCTAATGGCCCTAGGGCCTAGAGCAGCCTAGCCATATGCTACCCTGCCCTTTGACACACATGTAATGTGATTTCACTTGCTCCTGTCAACAGGATACACAGAGGTGACTCCCAGGGCATATTACCTATCTCCAAAACAATCATCAGGGATATGTATGACATCTGCTAATGAGGAGCCTTGTTTGTTAATGCTGGGTGGTTTAGTCCACATTATGGCATATCTGTGGATAGGAACCTGTACCTCTAGCATGTGCTGTTTAGTGAGGTGACAAGGATTAGGGCCCCAGGTCATGTAGCCCGGAGGGATTGTGAGGTGTTGTCATGGTGGTTGGCCGACTGCTATGGGTGTGACATACCTCTGTATGTCCGGCAGTGGTAACCTCTGGGTGGGCGGTATGCAACGCACTCTAGCTGTGGTTTTATGAGTCAGTCTGCAAAGGGCATGTGTTTGAGGGCAGTATTACTCTTTGTTAGCTATGTCTGTGGCCTCTCCACTTGCTGTAGTTGTCATGTGAGGTACATATCACATGGGGCATTGTGATGAGTAGAGGGGAACACCGACCTATATTTCCCTAGATGACACAGCTTTTGTGATGACGCGTACCATGTAGACAGATTACAAGACTACTGTGGCACTGTGATTATCAAAGGGGAGCCTACTGTACACCTGTGTCCCATGTTCCCTTCTGACACCTTCAGTGTTAGGCAGGCTGCCACCTATGTGGTAGTTACTGTGTAAGGTGTTTTGGAATGGGGTATGGCACTGCAGTATCAACACTGGTGTTCAGTCCATGCCTTGGACAACAGGCACCTGTTGCAGTACATATGACCCTGTGTCTCCCTCTCTCTCTATACATATATATATATATATATATATATATATATATATATATATATATATATATATATATATATATATATATATATATATACATACATATATACATATCTATACATATCTATCCATATCTATCCATATCTATACATATCTATACATATCCATACATATCCATACATATCTATATATATATCTATATATATATATATCCATATATATCTATATATATCCATATATATATCTATATATATATCTAAATATATCTATATCTATCTATATATGTATATATGTATATATGTATATATCTATATATAGATATATATATCTATAATTCTATATATGTATAATTCTATATATCTATATATGTATATATATATATATATATATATATACACACACACACACACACACACACACACACACACACACACACTCACATACACACACACACACACACACACACACACACACACACACACACACACACACACACACATATATATATATATATATATATATATATATGCACACATACAACTAAACATACATTGCTGTACATATAGATGCACATATAGGCACATATACTGCCCACCTTTCATGGTGGGGATGTCAATTATGCAACAGTTGTGAGACATACGGTTATGTAATACTATTGCACAATGTTGTGCAGAATGCATTCTACTGTCCTCAGGCTGTATAGCTGTAGCAGGCCTCACTGCCTGTAGCTCAGTCCCACAGCATTTAATCACCACATGACATATGCCGACACTGCTTGCTGCCTGCAATGCCACACACTACAACCTACATACATATGTGCACATAGCAGCCTTCAACAACATACATATGTCCAGCCTTCACTGGCAGTTGCAGTATGTCCCTTGCCCTATGCAAATGTGCATGTACATATAGATACGGACTGCTGCCACATATGGATGATTCACAGTATGTAGAGTACCCTTCAGACACATCATTCAGATGTCAGCAAATACATATATGTTACATGCCTTACCTTTGTATTCCTCACCTCCATCTGTTGTAGGTGTTGATTTTTTTTATTTTATTTTTTTTTTCTGGTTTTGGTTTTATCTGTGTGTTGGTCTTTCTTTTCAGTGTCAGTCTCCTACTGCCTATTTTATCCATCCATCTGTCTGTCTGTCTCTGTCTGTCTCTCTCGCTCACTGTGCTCTCTCTCTCTCTCCCAGTTGGTGCAATAATATTATTGCATGTGTGGACAGTAGATACAGGCTGCTTTTCTAGGTATCTGCACATGTGCATGTGATGGCCTCTGCACCAATTGGTGCCCACCATTTAGTAATTGCATGCAGCCTGCTTTGTGGTAATTGCAGTTCTCACTGTGATTTTAGGACACTGCTATAAAATGATAGGTTAGGTATGCATAGCCCTTTCAGTTTTGCAAGGTGGGGACCATGCTTGTTTGCTGTGGACACTGTTGTCTCAGTCAGAAGGTTGATATATGTCTCATATCTGAAGCTGGGTTGTAGCCAGTGAAATGCATGTTGTACTGAAACCTGACTATTGCTTCTTCCAGTACACTCTTCTCAGTGTGTAGGTTTACTCACACCTCATAATGCTAACACTGGATACATGGGAGTATGTACTTTCTTTTCGAATTAGAGAATTAACTGGCATACAACAGTAGTTATTGCAATGTATTCCTATGGCTTTCCTATTTTCCCTTTACATTCACTCATTGTAATGCATGTTATGTTTCTTTCAGCAGCAAGTTATTGTATATCTGCTGTGGCTTAGTGGTACGTCATGCAGACTGGTGAGTCCAAGGTATGGGGTTTGAGACTCACAAGGGTATTTTATTTTGCTGCTGAGCAGTACAAGGGCCCTGTCATACAGAGTGACCTAGGCACTTTTAAGCAGTTGTAAGTGGGTTTGCGTGGGTTTGCATGACGCTTAGCGATGCTAAGCTAAGCCTAGCTTAGCTTATTTTATTTTAGCAATACTAAGCTAAGCTTGGCTTAGCTTATCATATCTTAGCAATGCTAAGCTAAGTGCACACATGCACACACTGGTGCAAACCCGCTTACTACTGTTTACAAGTGCTCACTCCCACTAACCCCTGCGCTCATTTCTTTGACAGAAAAGTAAATAGGAATGTGGTGATAAAGGGTGCACAAAGAGGGGAAGACAGTAGGGAAACCAGCTCGGAATGTACAAGATGGGTGTGGAGAAGGTCCATAGCTGCCCATTTCTTTACCAGCAACAGCTGTGCATATGCAATACATTAGGAGGGATATTTGAAACCTTCCACCCCTGAGAGAGGGGTGAGGACAACTAAGTATGTTGTACTACCAATTATGAATATCAGGCACATGCACTGTTTGTGAACTGCTATACTGTCATTAGTACGTTACTCACTTCTGAACAGTTTGTGGTTTGTTTGTGTTGACATTAGCACAGTCTGCTCAGGACAACTGGACATATTTCACTACTGTGTATGCCTACCTACACCCTTGGTTGTGCCTGACTACACAGGTATATAGTACCTTTGGGTAGGGGTGCAGAACTGCAGAGTGCATTATTTATTATCGTGTGATGTTTATCTTGCTGAACATGCAGAGTTGTTTGTGTACCTGTAAGTCTATAAAGGCTAGTAATCTGTCTCAGTAGCTTCCACCTGTGGACATATCCAGATGGTAGACAGAGGTTAGCCTAGTATTCATTGACTGTGCACCACACCAGTCTTTTCAGCACCTGAACATTGGCATTGTCACATGTGGTTGCTAGCAGTACATGGCTACATCCTTTGATATTTCTGTGTTGTACTCCTACATAAGGGCATGCTTGTGGAGTTCATTCTACAGCTATTTGCAGCATGTGTAACAGCAGACAGGCTGATATGCCTGTGTGTGTCTGACTCTTCCAGGCCTCAGATACTCTCAGGTATATATTTGAACAACCTCAGGGAAAGGTACATATCAGTGGGATACACCTGTGATATATTTCAGATATTTTGCAGTTGAGACTTTGGGGGATTCTGAGCATATGTATTACTACGCCTTTTCTGACGTGCAAGCAGTGTCTACTCAAACTTATTGACATTTATCATTAAGTGGGATTCCCCACCTTTCTGCCTACTGTTACTACATTTCACAGGGAGTCTGAGGGGCACAGCTAACATTTGTTTGCAAATCAGGGACATCCCTGTAAACCAGTCAGGAAGGTCTGGCCTCTGACCTATTCAAATATGCCAGTGTTTATCCTGCTCTGATACTGTGTGGGGTTTGTAAGGTGCTACTGTAACATTATTCCCTACTAGCATGGCTGGTTCTATTTTCACAGTCATGTCATGCAATTCCACAACACTTGCTGGTTAAGGGCCACAGAACATGATTTGTGTTATGCCATTCCTATTCTCCCTTTACATTCACTCATTGTAATGCATGATATATTTCTTTCAGCACCAAGTTATTGTATATCTGCTGTGGTGTAGTGGGACTTCATGCAGACTGGTGAGCCCAAGGTCTGGGGTTCGAGACTGACAGGTGTATTTTATTTTGCTGCTGAGCAATACAAGGGCCCTGTCATACAGAGTGACTAAGGCACTTTTAAGCAGTTGTAAGTGGGTTTGCATGGGTTTGAGTGATGCTTAGCTAAGCGCACACAAGCTCACACTCGCACACCCCTGCTAACTACTGCTTAAAAGTGCTTACTCCCGCTAACCCAAGCGCTAATTTCTTTGAAAGAAAAGAAAATGGGGAGATAGGAAAGTGGTGAAAATGGGGGGTACAAAGAGGGAAAGACAGTAGGGAAACCAGCTGGGATGTGCAGGAAGGGTGTAGGGAAGGCCCATAGCTGCCCATTTCTTTACCAGCAACAGCTGTGCATATGTTCGTAATTTGGTGTGAAATTTGCAAACTTCCACCCCTGAGGAGGGGTGAGGACAACAGAGTATGTTGTACTGTCAATTATAATTATCAGTTTACGTGTCTGGCGGACATGTGTGCAAAATGGGCAGCTATGTATGGGGCGTAATTTTTTTGTGGGAACAGATTGGACTTTTTTTTTTTTTTCAGGTGAGAGTGGAATGTGAGGTAGGGGATGTAGGTATATTTGGAGAGGTAGGTTGGGGAGGCAAACAGACAAGGCAAACAAGATGCATTCAGGGGCAGAATTTGACACATGGGGTGGGTGAACACAATTGATGGGGAAGGTTGTTTGGAAATCGCAAGCCCATGAGCCCACAGATGGTAACAGTGGAACTGAGATCCCCACCCATGGGCAGTAACCACAGCACCTTCACAGCCCCGAGGGTGGCTGTGCTGGGAGCTGAGTAGGACGGGCAGGCTTACCCAAGAGATGCGAAACTCTCGCCTCAAGCTGGCGTAGGGGATCAGCGACTGAACGCTGGATCTCCCTACGCACCACAGCCCGGACCCTTCGAAGGGTGACAGATGGCCCTTCTCCGCCCACGCTTGCACAGGGGGGATGAGCCCCATCCCCTGCAGCGCTTCCACTCAAAGGTGGCACAGGACTAATGGAGGAGGGGAGCCTGGGCTGGGCACCGGAGCTGCTGGTGCCAGGTGCACTCGCCAACTGAGGAGGGACAGGTGGGTCCGCTGGGACCAGCCCTTCCATACGTTCTGTGATTAGGTGTGTTTAATTACAACATAAACAACAGCATTCCATATTAGTTGTAACAGTATGCAGTAATATTCCCATTAACCCAACACACCAAGGTTCCAACAGTTGAACAGCAAGCATAACACATGCATATATTGAACGGCAGTGGATATTCCAACAGCATGCAGGGATGTTTGGTAGCAACAGGCTACCATGATTGTGGTGTTTGAACAGGGCACATGCATCAACATGAATGCAAATATTTATAAAACAATAGGACATATGTCCCAACAAATATTTAAGATTACACATACCCTTTGAGGTGTGGAATTGCAAGGTTTATGCACAAACAGTAGGGTGTAGAAAAAACCTCACTTAACATCTTATAATCACTTTTACTCTACACTACATTCCTAGAGACTGCAAGTGTATATTCCCTACATGTATTATTACACTTGCCACCATGCATTAGGTTGTGTAATGGGTTTGACTAGTTCAATATATACTTGACCTATATCTGACATACCAACTGTCGAAGATGCAGATGTTACTGCTACATATTTCATGGTTGCATTTATATTTCTTTATCTACATATCTGGATGTTTTCACATGACATTTTCACTTCAATTTGTACAGAACCCTGCATTTATTGAAGGACACTCACATTTCTGGGGAACATATTAGTATGCTACTCGTGTGCCAGATTTACTTATGCATGCCAGCCAGTCACTGACTGTTGAGGACTGTATATATGCTTCACAGCTACTAGCACTTCCATCACCCACTGTAGATGGGACTGCAAAACTCTGGGTTGCCAGCACTTTCTAACACAGTACTATTTGCATAATGCAAGGGTACAACAACATTTCAAACTAAGTGACACACACACACTCCGGGTTTTAACCTTTATTACTGACATTACACACTTTTCCACAGGTTCACTCCTTTATTTGTTATAACACTGCATATGGCAGACATATTTAAGACATATTATACCTTTATTAATGGGTTAAAGCACACTTTTGCAGGCTCAGTCACGTATATTATATGAGAGTACCTGCAGAGATTTTATTCCAGACGTATGTTACCTTTCTTAATGGATTACTACGCTCTTTTTCTGGCACTATGACTATTTCATATGACACTACATGTAGAAAACAAATACCCAGTAAGACGCCAAAGTCCAACTTAAGCAGGTAGCACAAATGAAGAAAAACGAAGCAAAGTTGGACACTGCTGACAGCTTAAAAAATCTTCTTTATTCTTAAAATCACAAGATAAGCGCTTTCGGGATGACCCTTCTTCAGATAAATAAAATGAATGAGATGGTTCACTTATATACATATAAAAGCCAATCACATTCAGAAATAGCACATTCAGTGAAAGACACCTATTTTTCAAAATAGGCTTAATTGGTATGTAATCATTTAAGCCTGGCTTCCTGTTTGCCATTAAACTAGCAATCCATTTTGTTTCTACAGTTTCTGTTTGAAGCACAATATCACCCCCCCTAGTGCTGGGTTTAACATTTACAATAACCCTAAATTTAAATGTATGTGTAGGATGCAAAATCACATGTCTACATAACGCATTTCTTTCATCTTTATTCCTAATACTCGAAAGATGCTGAAGAATCCTTACTTTGAACATGCTATTCGTCTTACCCACATAAAAACCTTGGCATTGACAGCATTCTGCTAAATATACTATGTTGGTTGTGCAGGTTGCTCTTCCTTTAAAGTGAAACACTTTTTTGGTAGTGGGATGTATAAATACAGTATCTTTATTTATGTGGGGACAAGCTTTACATAATCCACAATTACTCGTTCCTATTGAGTATGGTAGAGCATAGGATACATTTGGCACGGAAGGTTCCTTGCACAGTAGATCCTTTAAGTTTTTATTCCTTCTATACCTAAAAGTGGGCTGAGGTCCCACTATGCCCCCCAGTGTACTATCACTGGTCAAGATGTTCCAGTTCTTCCTCACTATATTGCAGATATCACTAGTATTACTGCTATAGTTTAACATAACCTGCGGGATTTTGCATAAAGCTTCATTGCTCTTTTTGACCTCATCCCTTTCAAAAGCTCTTAAAATCCAGGGCTTATAATCCGTGAATCGCTTGGATCTACCTCTTTCCACAGTTTCATTTACCAAATTCTGCTTATAGCCCCTATCATTAAAGTTCTCCTTAAGTCTAGTCGTCTCCTCTTCAAAATCTGATTCTAGAAGACATAACCTAGAGACCCTGCTCACCTGCCCCTGTACTATATTGCGATATGTATATCTAGGGTGCATGCTGTCAAATGCCAAGAGTGAGTTCTTCCAGCAATCTTTCTTATGTAGCTTGGATCTAAAGCCTTTTGTATCCTGCTGTACACATACATCTAAGAAATCTATGGAACTACGTGACATGTTGATAGAAAACCTAAAAAACTTCGTAGTGGAGTGTAAATGGTTAATAAACTCATCTAGTTCTTCCTCTGTCCCATCCCACAAAAGTAAAATGTCATCTACAAAACGTAGATATAACTGTAGTTGACGTCTCCATTGCTCATTGTTGATGACATGTGTTCTTTCCCATTGAGAGAGAACATAATTGGCATATGTATTTGCGCAGGGGGTCCCCATGGCGACCCCTTGCGCTTGTCTATACATGCCATTACCTCCCAGAAAAACATTATTCTCCAAAACAATGCTTAATAGTGATGTAATGAGTGATAACTTATCATCACTAACTCCTAGATCACCCAGGAGCAATTGTACACTATCAATACCAAACTTGTTGTCAATAACAGTGAATAGACTTTGAATATCCATAGTGACCATCAGTAAATTCTTACTATAGGATTTATTCAATTGACCTAATAACCTTAAAAAATGTGCTGTGTCTTTCAACACATTATCCATTTGATCTAGATAGGGTTTTAAAGTGTGTTCCACCCATATCGACACATTCTCCGTAACCCATCCCCTCCCAGAAACTATCGGTCTAAGGGGTGGGTTTTGGATAGATTTATGTATCTTCGGTAATGCTTTAAAAATCGGAATAACTGGTTTCTCTATTTTGAGGAACTGATAGGTTTCCTCAGATATTTTCATTTCAAACAATAGAGCATTCAATTGAATATTCACCCTATCTACAATATTTTTTCCAGTTAGGGGATTTATGAGTAGATATGTGTTACTATCTTGTAATAGCTCGTTCAATTTGTTGTTATACCATATCGTGTCCATAAGGACAATGGCACCCCCCTTATCCGCATTTTTTATCACAATGTCCCTGTTGGCAATGAGACTATTCAGTGCTATCCTTTGTTCAGCAGATAAGTTGTGATATTTCTTAAAGTCTGCTTCCTTATAGTAATCTATCATATCTTTCTCACATGCACTAATGAACAAATTCAAACTTGATGTTAATTGCGGGACAAAACCACTCGGTTTTCTAAGGGAATAATCCTTCTCATTACTGTTACCATACATTAACTTCAGTGACACATTCCTACAGTATAACATAATATCTATCAACATTTCATCATAACAACCATTTTTGCTCGGAATAAAGGTTAATCCCTTATTCAACACCTCTAATTCTCTAGAGTTTAAAACATAAGATGATAAGTTAGTAACAATACTCATATCATTATCAGCAGTCAGTCCCAAATTTTTCTTCTCTTGTCGGTCCCCCTGTCCTCGCTTACTGACCGCTTCCAGGGACCTTTCTTTTTGACCGGTGCTGGTAGCAGTCCCAAAAAATTATTACTGTGGCTCGCTCCTTGTATCTTGGGGCGTGCTCCCAAGGAATTGCCATCTGAATTAGAGTTCACTACGACAATTTGTTGTGAAGAGCAGGTACCTACATCATGATTTAAACTGGTACCTAAGTTTGTCACATCAATCGTGACACTGGCAGGACCCTCCTGCACTCGAATAGACTCCGTGTCCGTTTGTTCATCAGCCAAGTCAGCCGTTGGTTCTTCCTCCCTTGATTCATGTGTTGTTATATTGGCTGTCACAAAACGCGTTCCGATACCACTCTCCTTCTCCTTCTGAAACGGCATGGGAAACGTGTTACATTCAGACGCTATGTTCGTCATCATCATCATCGCATCACTCCTCCCTCCATTCCTGGTTGAATCTGCCAGTCGCCTAGCAGTATTCACCATCGATCTATTTTCATTGGCCCTCGGCCATACGAAGATGTTCCCATTAGTGAAGTCCAGGAAATCTCTTTGTAATTTACCCATTTTCTGTTTTTTCAATTTATCGTCATTCTCAGTAAAGGTAACATATAGTGCTTCCATGCGTTCACTATATGGCCCATCGCTAAACTCAGCTTCAAGCTTATGTTGCATGTCCCTGCTGAATGAGTTCTTTTCTCCGGAGTTGGACAATTTAAAAAAAGAAGTGACTGAATTGCAACATAAGCGATTGGCAGATTCAACCAGGAAGGGAGGGAGGAGTGATGCGATGACGATGATGACGAACATAGCGTCTGAATGTAACACGTTTCCCACGCCGTTTCAGAAGGAGAAGGAGAGTGGTATCGGAACGTGTTTTGTGACAGCCAATATAACAACACATGAATCAAGGGAGGAAGAACCAACGGCTGACTTGGCTGATGAACAAACGGACACGGAGTCTATTTGAGTGCAGGAGGGTCCTGCCAGTGTCACGATTGATGTGACAAACTTAGGTACCAGTTTAAATCATGATGTAGGTACCTGCTCTTCACAACAAATTGTCGTAGTGAACTCTAATTCAGATGGCAATTCTGGGAGCACGCCCAAGATATAAGGAGCGAGCCACAGTAATAATTTTTGGGACTGCTACCAGCACCGGTCAAAAGAAAGGTCCCTGGAAGCGGTCAGTGCAGGACAGGGGGACCGACAAGAGAAGAAAAATTTGGGACTGACTGCTGATAATGATATGGGTATTGTTACTAACTTATCATCTTATGTTTTAAACTCTAGAGAATTAGAGGTGTTGAATAAGGGATTAACCTTTATTCCGAGCAAAAATGGTTGTTATGATGAAATGTTGATAGATATTATGTTATACTGTAGGAATGTGTCACTGAAGTTAATGTATGGTAACAGTAATGAGAAGGATTATTCCCTTAGAAAACCGAGTGGTTTTGTCCCGCAATTAACATCAAGTTTGAATTTGTTCGTTAGTGCATGTGAGAAAGATATGATAGATTACTATAAGGAAGCAGACTTTAAGAAATATCACAACTTATCTGCTGAACAAAGGATAGCACTGAATAGTCTCATTGCCAACAGGGACATTGTGATAAAAAATGCGGATAAGGGGGGTGCCATTGTCCTTATGGACACGATAAGGTATAACAACAAATTGAATGAGCTATTACAAGATAGTAACACATATCTACTCATAAATCCCCTAACTGTAAAAAATATTGTAGATAGGGTGAATATTCAATTGAATGCTCTATTGTTTGAAATGAAAATATCTGAGGAAACCTATCAGTTCCTCAAAATAGAGAAACCAGTTATTCCGATTTTTAAAGCATTACCGAAGATACATAAATCCAAAACCCACCCCTTAGACCGATAGTATCTGGGAGGGGATGGGTTACGGAGAATGTGTCGATATGGGTGGAACACACTTTAAAACCCTATCTAGATCAAATGGATAATGTGTTGAAAGACACAGCACATTTTTTAAGGTTATTAGGTCAATTGAATAAATCCTATAGTAAGAATTTACTGATGGTCACTATGGATATTCAAAGTCTATTCACTGTTATTGACAACAAGTTTGGTATTGATAGTGTACAATTGCTCCTGGGTGATCTAGGCGTTAGTGATGATAAGTTATCACTCATTACATCACTATTAAGCATTGTTTTGGAGAATAATGTTTTTCTGGGAGGTAATGGCATGTATAGACAAGCGCAGGGGGTCGCCATGGGGACCCCCTGCGCAAATACATATGCCAATTTGGTTCTCTCTCAATGGGAAAGAACACATGTCATCAACAATGAGCAATGGAGACGTCAACTACAGTTATATCTACGTTTTGTAGATGACATTTTTCTTTTGTGGGATGGGACAGAGGAAAAACTAGATGAGTTTATTAACCATTTACACTCCACTACGAAGTTTTTTAGGTTTTCTATCAACATGTCACGCAGTTCCATAGATTTCTTAGATGTATGTGTACAGCAGGATACAAAAGGCTTTAGATCCAAGCTACATAAGAAAGATTGCTGGAAGAACTCACTCTTGGCATTTGACAGCATGCACCCTAGATATACATATCGCAATATAGTACAGGGGCAGGTGAGCAGGGTCTCTAGGTTATGTCTTCTAGAATCAGATTTTGAAGAGGAGACGACTAGACTTAAGGAGAACTTTAATGATAGGGGCTATAAGCAGAATTTGGTAAATGAAACTGTGGAAAGAGGTAGATCCAAGCGATTCACGGATTATAAGCCCTGGATTTTAAGAGCTTTTGAAAGGGATGAGGTCAAAAAGAGCAATGAAGCTTTATGCAAAATCCCGCAGGTTATGTTAAACTATAGCAGTAATACTAGTGATATCTGCAATATAGTGAGGAAGAACTGGAACATCTTGACCAGTGATAGTACACTGGGGGGCATAGTGGGACCTCAGGCCACTTTTAGGTATAGAAGGAATAAAAACTTAAAGGATCTACTGTGCAAGGAACCTTCCATGCCAAATGTATCCTATGCTCTACCATACTCAATAGGAACGAGTAATTGTGGATTATGTAAAGTTTGTCCCCACATAAATAAAGATACTGTATTTATACATCCCACTACCAAAAAAGTGTTTCACTTTAAAGGAAGAGCAACCTGCCGCACAACCAACATAGTATATTTAGCAGAATGCTGTCAATGCCAAGGTTTTTATGTGGGTAAGACGAATAGCATGTTCAAAGTAAGGATTCTTCAGCATCTTTCGAGTATTAGGAATAAAGATGAAAGAAATGCGTTATGTAGACATGTGATTTTGCATCCTACACATACATTTAAATTTAGGGTTATTGTAAATGTTAAACCCAGCACTAGGGGGGGGGTGATATTGTGCTTCAAACAGAAACTGTAGAAACAAAATGGATTGCTAGTTTAATGGCAAACAGGAAGCCAGGCTTAAATGATTACATACCAATTAAGCCTATTTTGAAAAATAGGTGTGTCTTTCACTGAATGTGCTTGCTATTTCTGAATGTGATTGGCTTTTATGTGTATATAAGTGAACCATCTCATTCATTTTATTTATCTGAAGAAGGGTCATCCCGAAAGCACTTATCTTGTGATTTTAAGAATAAAGAAGATTTTTTAAGCTGTCAGCAGTGTCCAACTTTGCTTTGTTTTTCTTCATATGACACTACATGCAGAGGACTTATTCAGGCCATTTTATGGCTGTATTATTGTACTACAACACTTTATTTCATGCTCTCTCCCCTATTTTATATAACAAAACATGCAGAATTTTCACTAACCTGCCTGGTGGCGCAGCATTTGCAGCCTATCAGCATAGGCTTGCTGATTTGCAGCACGGTCACCTGCAGCTGTGAAGTAAATGAAGGGATATTGAGACATACCTGTCCCGTTATACTTGATCAATTATCAGTTCTTACATACTGCACTCTATGGTTACTTACTCAGTTGTGGGGCATGCTGCATCCCACAGGCCTCCTGTATCCATTGGTTCAGGTGGTCCTTCTTCCGTCTCTACAGGTCTGCATGGTGGTGACAGACCTGCTCACCGGTGCAAGAAATGCCTGTGGCACTGGTGAGGTCATGAGCTAACCGGTTCCAAGCCTCAGCCTTGTACTTCGTCCCTTGGAACTGGCCCTGCAGCAGTCTGGACTCATGATGGTGGACAAGGAGCCAAACCATGTATTTCGACTCCTCGATGCCCCAACGCTGCGCTCGGAAGCATGAACCCTCTCCTGCCCATTCCATTCTGACTGCAAATGTGAGCTACAATCAGTTATGGCAAGTTTTCCCACCTATGGGCCTTAAATATGCCGCATTTCCCACACTTTTTTGTGATTGGCCATTTTTGAGAATTCTAGGCTGACTGCAGACATGCTTAGTAATGGTTAATCTACCATTTCTAAGTATATGTATGCTAATAGTAGCGGGTTTTTCTAAGCTGTCATGGCTTAGTGGTTCTGTACTTTGATTATAATGCACAGGGTCCTGAGTTTGAACCTTGTCATTCTTTTATTTTAATACTGTCTAGACAGGCTAGGGGGTGTGGCTGCATTTAAGCAACTTAGCTCTACGTTGCTCATCGGTGCCCTACGGTGCCCTGGTTGGTGCGGCGCGCACGTCCGCGCAAACACATTGCGCTGGGTAAAGCGCATTTAAACTTTGGCCAACTCTATTGCACTGGGTAAAGCGCTTTTAAGCTATGTGCACCTGTACTGCACTGGGTAAAGCTTTTAAACTTTGGGCACCTCTGTTTAGCTGGGTAAAGCACTGCTTAACAGCAGGCTATTATATAACTGGATCCTTTACAAGTATATATTTTGTTCACTGATACATTGGCCATTTCACTGTTTTTACTAATATTTTAATCATATATGTCTGGTATTATTTCATATACTGATTTACAACAAAAATACAAAGGGGAGTGGTGGGACTCGAACTGTGAATGCCTCCTCTTTGTGCATATGCTCTACCATTACACTATTGCAATTTGGTGTGATTTGCATAAACCTTCTTTCTTATGCTCTTCCATGCTAGAATTGCTAACTACAGCTAAGCAATGGGCACACCCACGCACACACGCACAAATATGGGCAGCTATATCGTGGATTAAAAAAAAAATAATAATTATTTACTTTATATAAGTATGATGGGGGTTTACAGTGTCAGGGAGTGTGTTGTTGGGTGCAAGTACATTTGAGCGAACTCGCTCTTGTGTGTTGACATTATGCTTTTTAAAACCTTGCAGGAGCATGGACATTTAGACTGCTCGGCAGTTGGACACGCCCCATGCTTTCCTACTCAGTCCATGTAAGAGTTACAGTTGAGTCAGAGTGCCTTCATGAATATTCATGGCATACTGACGTGATACCGTTCAACTGCAGCCTCCGAGTAAGATATATTAAGTCTTACACAGAGGTTTCGTGAATCCTGGGGTGAGTATTCTCTACCCACCACCATGTTTCCCTATCCACCAGTATATAGCAACTGGGGCATTAAATACACACACATCTCTTCTCCATAGCCAGCAGTTCTTACCTGAATAATCCGCAGCAGCAGAATCAATGGCTAGTTTGCTTAGCCTGCAAACAAATGGCTTCACACATCTTAATCCAGTTGCAGCAGCTGTTTTCCTTAGCCCGCCCATGCAAACTAATGGCTGGTTGGTTCCGAGAGTAGCCTGGGATTTCATGACTCTGCAAGAGTATGCTGCAGGCTCCAGCCTGCCTGCAGGTGATGCAGTCTAGTGTCCTTCCATTCTGTGCAGCTGCCACCGCACAGACTTCTGGGGCTGCAGGGCAGAAATGCCTTTCTCCCCTATCCAGACTGCCTAACCCAGCAGTCTGTAGTTCTGTGAGTACCAAGAACTCCAAGCGTGCATGCGTGGAATTCCAGGACTCACAATTTTTTTTTAAATTTTGTACTTCATTTTTTATTTCTTTTCTTCTACAGGTGGGGAGACTGCAGTCCTATAGCACAAGCCACCCCTGCACCAACCCCTAGTCAGAGTGGAGATAGGAGGTGGGGTTAAAGTAGCACGTGAATGACCACAATTTATTAATCTGCATGCATTTCCACTTAATCCCCTTATTTACTTAAATGTATTAAGCTACAAATTATAAAACCACACACTGCCATGATTTATTTCTACTGTATGCACCATGCAAAAGTAAACATGTTTGGTTACATACAAAATGATCTGAATGATGTCATAACTTCCTTTTATTTATGTACAGCTTCTGTCTTTATGAGGGGAAGCTAAGAGTCTGTTGCTTAGATATTACTTAAAACTGCAAGTAGGGAATGTAAGGCATAAAATAAAAAGGAATAGTAAGAAAAGGTTAAAATATCCATCCCAAATTGTACAGACACATACAAATGTAACATTTAGAAGGAAGTCATTCAGTCCTTGTAGTTAAATTTGCATTGAAGAAAACATATTGATTATTACAGATGGATTAGTGACAGTGAAAGTATGAATTTTTGTGCTTTGCTGCTTTCCTGCTTAACAAATGGAAGCATATTCAGAACAAGAACATGTGTCCATCAGCTCACTTAACTGGTGAAATAAAGTTAACCAAAAAAAAACAAAAAACTTTTTGCATCGTATTCCTCCTTCTGAGAGGGTATTAAAAACATTCACATAGATCTAAGAGCTAAGGTGATATCTTCTGGGATTAACCCTGGTACACTTTTAAAGTATGGAATGTGGTAAAATTATCATAGCTGCTGGCTGAGTCATGATATTTTAATTGCTAGCACCTTGCATAAAAGACAGTCTCCTGGGTTAATTTTAGAATGTTTGTCCTAAGACAGTCTTACTGTATCTCAAAGAAAAGCCTGAAAGCATGATCTGAAAGGCATCCCAGCTGTGTCTATCATGTGGGATTTAACTCACAAGTTACACCTTGTTGAAGTACTTGCTTTTACTGCTGAATGTTGTACCTAGGAGATGTTTGCACCCTTTGAGTTTTCTTTGGTTAGACGATAGTCTGTATCATGGAAAGGCAATATGTACTAAGAACTGTCCTGAATATACTGTTTATTTTATTTAAAACTGGAAAGCTAAGCACGCTATTATTTAGTTTGGAAGTATGGAATAAACATGTGACTTTATATATATATATATATATATATATATATATATATATATATATATATATATATATATATATATATATATATATATATAAAACAATTAGGCAAAGCTTGTCGGTTTTTAATTCCTCACAGTAGCTTTACTGCCAACTACAAAACAGATTAGGGCAAAAAAATCTGCATCGTTCTGAGACTGTATTGTTCACTGAATGATTAGCTGGTGTCTGCAATTACTAAGGAATTAATTGGAAAAAATCATGAAGTTGTAGACAGAGATTGAATAAAGGCTGGTACAGTTTCAACAACAGTGGATTATATTGGTCATCATGTCTACTAGCACCAAGGCTAGACCACCTTGAAGAAACTAGTTGTAGAAGCTAACTTGAAATCTTCTTTGGGTTCATCTGAATACTAGTTACAAAAGAAAAATTAGGCCAGCAGCTGTAGCATCAGGATTTCTTTATTCTGATGATAGTGCAAGCAACATATCACTCAGGAAGAATAAGTGCACAAACCGGTTTCAGCAAACAGTTACAATGCCTTCCTTAGTGTGAAGTAAACAGAATGCAATACACTCCTTATATAGTATTAATTCAATCAGTCATTACAATTGGTTATAAATGCTCTTTAAGTCCAGGGGGGATAAACCCCCAAGTTTAATAATCCATTTATTCTCATTTTTATTTAAAATATCATGACAGCCCATTTTATTGAATCTTGGTGCTCTAATTTTATCAATAATAATAAAATTGAAAGATGCACTTGGATGAATAAGAGTATCCTTAAATAATGCATTGGAAATGTTCTTATTTCTGATTTCACTAAGATGCTCCCCCACCCTGAATTTGACAAGATGTGAGGTTTGTCCCACATAAAATGCAAAGCAATGACATGTGACCAAGTAAATAACCCAGTCAGATTGGCAATTGGCATAAAATAATACATCAAAGACCTGCCTGGTATTCTGACTACTAAATGTTTTGGATTTGTCAAACCTGGAACAGTATGAACAATGTCCACAGGGAAAGTGACCAACTAATTTGTCCTTTAAGAGGGTTGTTTGTAACACTGGCATGTCAGGCAGGAGATGCTTATAGTGATTGAAATATGAACCTAAATTTTTACCTTTTTTACCTAGTTGGTAACATGGTAGATCACGTTTGGTCAGCTAACAGCATATTCCTGTGGCGACTGATACTGTGAATCAATGAATCTGTATTTCTGCCATATGTAGTTATAAAACGGATGGCAGAACCATCACTATTGTTTTTCTTTTTATATTGAAGAAGTTCCTTCCTGACCAAACCATCCACAGTATTGGATGCCCGATATACAAAACCAGCCCTGTAGTCCCTGTCTTTAAATCTCATCATCAAATCATGTTTATATATATTGTAGGTTTCTTCTTGAAAACAGATATGTTTGCCATGGATAAACTGGGATTTCGGAATATTTTGACCAATGTGAGGGGGATGAAAGCTGGTGGCGTGGAGAAGGGAATTGTATTGTGGAAATTTACAATGAACCTGGGTAGAGAGAGTGTTATCATTATTTCTACGTATGCTATCATCCAAAAAATGATGTTATTAGGATTATGATTCACCGTAAATTCAATACCCCATCTATTTTCATTCAGGTAGTTTACGAACTCATATAGATATTCAACATCCGACCTCCACACCAATCAGCAATAATCCAAGTACCTCCTCCAAATGTCTATTTCATCAAGGTAAAGGCTATGCAATGGATCATAGATAATCTGCTCTTCAATGTAAGCCATGAATAAATCAGCATAAACTGGCACAAAAAAAGCACCCATGGCTGTTCCCTTGTTCTGAAGAAAACATTCACCTTGATAGAAAAAGACATTTTTGGTGAGGACATGTTCACAAAGGATGGTAAGGAAGGTGTTGAAGCCAAGCTGGTATAGCTGAGATTTATATAACCAGTATTCTAGGGCATCCATACCAGCCCAATGTGGTATATTGGTATATAATGCTTTGACATCCAGTGTACAAAGCAACAAACCTGGTTCCAACTGAGTATCAAAAATCAACCTCAGGAATTCCATGGTATCCTGTATCTGGGCACATACCCATTTGAGAAGGGGCTTCAGGTGTCTGGTTAGAAAAATAGACAGTGGTTCTGTTAAAGAATTCTTTCCTGAGACAATGGGCCTTCCAGGGGGATTGGTAGCATCCTTATGTATTTTAGGCAAAAAGTATATACATTGATGTGTCGGTTCATTCACTGTAAGATGTTGTAAAGTGATTTGTGAAATTATCCTTTCATCACTAGATGACAATAAAAAGTTCATCAATTTGTTTCTTGAAAAGTGAAGTGGGAACAATAGTCAAATGTGAATAATATTGGCCATCCAAGAGTTGTTTTTTTCCTCACTATCATATTGGCTCCAATCTTGGAACATAACAGCATCCCCTTTATTGGCTATTGATATGACCAGTTGATGGCTGTTTGCCAGTCGTGAAATCACCTCCATTTCTGCCCTGGATATGTTATTTGGTTTCACCCTGATTTCTTTGGCATGAAAGTATAGATCTTTAAGTATTGATTTCTGAAATAAGGCAACAGTATGATGCATAGGTGGCATAAAGGTCGAGTTATGATATCTGAACTCATGATGTATATCTGTGGTTTCTTTACCATGAAAAAATATTTTAAGGTACAAATTTCTACAAAATCTCAACACATCATCTACAAAACTGTTCTCAGAAACAAAGAAATCAGGATGAATAAAAGACCTTTATTGAGTATTTTGGTCTCAGTTTCAGTAAGAGTACAGGAAGATATATTAAAAACATTTATTGTTTCCTGATAATCATGTTCAACAGTGTCTGCATGTCATCTACCCTGTTGGTGTTTTCTCCCTCTCCTTCTACGTTTGGTCCTAAAGGGACACTGTTATTGGTGTGTTTATGAGCTGGTGAGCCTGTAGGACCAGAGATGTCTGGTTCATAACTGGAAGAGGATTCATCTCCAGTGGAATCCAGACCAGAGACTGATGATTTTTTGAGGATAGGACGTGGCCGTTTTCTCTTGGCCATATTTTTTGGTTGCTGTGAAAATCGTACCATCTTGATTTTTTCCTTATTAAAAGGATCCTCTCTTTCATAGTCTGACAAGTCTCTGAGGAATTTCTTCCTCTTCCTTTCTTTTAATTGTTCCTCCATTTTTAATAAATCAGTACTTAATTCTTTGAAACAAGAGGTATATTGAGGTTGTCCCTCGAACCTAATAAGTTCGTCCCCCAGCTTGGTGACATTAATAATTTCTGAATCAATGGTCCGTTCAAAGTGTGCAGTTAAAATCTGAACAAATTCCATAGTGGCTTTATGTTGGGCATCAGCCCATGCTTTGAGTAAGGTATCATCAGGGTTGCTTACTAAGAGTTGTGTATGAATCCTGAGGCCTCTGGGGGTGATATTCTTGGCCATATAGGTCTTGAATAATTTGTAGTGCCAGACAGCCGCATACCTTTGTTCAATTTAGAAAACAGAACTTTACAGCTGTCCTCGAGGGGTAAAGCAAATGCCCCTAAATCCCCAGAATTGCCTTGACCTAGGCCAGATATAGCCAGCTCATCCCGATTAGAGGCTAAGTCTCATAACCACTGAGAAATTTCCATTTTTGCTGAAAACCAACACAAAACAATAATAAATTATTAAATATTTAACCATTAATATATATTCAGTGATAAAGTTGCTATCATAGATACCAAAAAGATTACTATCTATAGGGTCAGGCAAGTAGTCCAAGGTAAATGGGTAGCCAAAGGTTAACACAAAGAGCTATTGCCAACTAACAGGAAAAAGACAATATCAGCCGAAAGTCGCTTGGGAAAATGCACCACATTCATAAAACAGCATACAAAAATGCCATTGTTGCAAAGTCCAATAATTTCCACATCGACTACTGACAATATTGTGGTGCCAAAAAGGTTAGACAACCTATAGTAAAACTATCACTGTGTCTATACCTGTTGTAAAGCTGAGTCTAATTCTGCCCATAAAACAAAGTTACAATTACTTGCCAAAACCTATATATAATCATGGAATAGCAATGTGTGCCAATTCTTCGAGACTGTCAGCAAAATAGGAAAAGACCTAAATGAAAAAATATTAACAATATAGTAGGGGAGTATGGGCAATCATTACCCCAAGGAGACAGCAATACCATGTATCACCCCAAGTTAATCTACTACCAAAAAACCCCTAACCAACATATTTGTTTGCATGAAATAGTTCCTTACCCAATAAATTGTGTATGTATATGAAATGATTATGAATGAAAAATATATAGTACTGCTAAGTATACTGTCAGAAACAATTAGAATAGTAGGCCTAATATTGAATGCACCAATTGTATATAGGTAAAAACCACATACGTTCCCTAAACATTTGCAGAGAGTACCCAGATGGCCCTAAATATCAAGTACCTCCTAAACTGCTCCCTCGTAATGAGGAAAAACACAAAAAAAAAATGAAATTTGCAGCTTGTAGATCATTTAATCTTCTGTAACATACACAGCACATTGGCCGATATCATGCCCTAACTGGCATTGAATCTTGATGTATTTAAGCTGCACATTTCGTGCCATATATATGGAAAAATGTATGTTGCCCATCTATACTAGTATAATGATAAGCATGTAGCTGTTGGTCAAAATTGGAACTAAAGACCAAAAGTACAATTTAAAGAACCAAGTCCAGCCATATAAATAAATGTCTATGTATACCCGTAAATATATAATACAACCTTGATGAATCCTTATAAATGATTGGACTTGGTATAACTAATTGTCCTAATAACTGTCCACCATTAGTTATCCAAAAAGATAAGCAGTTCCTACATACTATACTAACACACCATCAACCACAAAACCAAAATGTGTATTAGGCTACGAAAGTCCAAAAATGGCAACAGCCAAGGTTGTCTGATATAACAATGTGAAAAAAATACAAAAATGCACAATTGGACCTAAATTTAACTGTAATAAAATGTAAGTAGCAATGACCCAATAAATGTCCAACAATAGTTGTCCAAAAGATAGACAGTTACTGCATACTTTGCTGCTGCTCCGTAGACCACAAACTCCAAAATATGTATGTTGGGCTGAGAGAGTCCCAAAATGGCAAATGCCAAGGTTGATTGATGTGATAAAATGTAAACACCAATTGCCACAATGAATGTCCAACAATAGTTGTCCAAAAGGTAGATAGTTACTGCGTACTTAGCTGCCACCCCGTCGAAATCAATACCCAAAATATGTATGTTCAGCTGAAAGAGTCCCAAAATGGTGAACGCCGAGGTTGTCCGATGTAACAATGTAAAAAATCATACAAAAATACACCAATAGTCCTGATATGAGATGTAATAAGATGTAAACCCCAATCCAACCACTCCATTTAGATCATTGATCACACAATGTCCAAACAAAAGTTAATTCTAAAAGAAAACATCCGATTTGGCATGTTGGTAATTCCCCATGAAATTAAATGTTACTGCCCACAAAATGGTCATAAGAAAGCGCTTGAAAGAGTAAGCGAATCCAAAGGTAATTGAGGTATATTAGACCATAGTACTAAATGCCGATCTGACTGGGTTATTTACTTGGCCACATGTCATTGCTCAGCATTTTATGTGGGGCAAACCTCACATCCTGTCAAATTCAGGGTGGGGGAGCATCTTAGTGAAATCAGAAATAAGAAAATTACCAATGCATTATTATAAAGCAGATGCCAAATGATGACCGTCTAAAAAAACTCCAGCTATACTCTGTGGCATATCGTCTACTCAGAGGCGATCTCTGCTTAACATAAAAGGCCATGTCAAACCCTGAGCTGTTGGACATGCTTCACTTAAAGAAATCCCAATCCCTCAGAGCCACATGCTCCAGGGATCTAAACCTTATCATCACAATGAACAAAACATGCTGGAGGGATAGGTTCCTGACCCAGAGACTCCCCATACTCTGGAATAGACTGTCCATACATGTCAAGCAGAGCATCTCATTGGCCTTCTTCAAGAGGAACCTTGATGATTGTATGGGAGATAGGAAATTCACCCCAGGGATCATGTCAGTCCCCCTGCTCAACAGAGGCCCAGAGAAGTAAATATTGTGGGAAAAAAATTCCAGGGAATTGTTATGGCTAGGCTTGCATAGGCCTTAGGCCCAATGGCCTAGTACCAACCTATGAACTTATGAATCTATTATTTAGGCATACTCTTTTTCATCCAAGTGTGTATTTCAATTTTATTATTATTGTTAAAATTAGAGCACCAAGATCCAATAAAATGGGCTGTCATGATATTTTAAATAAAAAAGAGAAGACATGGATTATTAAACTTGGGGGTTTATTCCCCCCTGGACTTAACAAGCATTTATAACCAATTGTAATGACTGATTAAAATAATACTATATAAGGAGTATATTGCATTCTGTTTATTTCACACTGAGGAAGGCACTGTAACTGTTTGCCGAAACTGGTTTGTGCACTCATTTTTCCTGAGTGATATGTTGCTTGCACTATCATCAGAATAAAGAAATCCTGATGCTACAGCTGCTGGTCTAATTTTTCTTTTGTAATTGGTACTGTTTTGGGCCTTTTCAGCCACCGTACTTGCAGAGGCTTTTGTTGTTTTCATCTGAGTACTATCCCAAGAGTAACTGGAGCAGCCCAACAGAGCTAGTCCTGTAACATGAAAGAAGCATTGTATTCTGCACTTATTCACTAGCATTAACAAAAGTATGCTGGCAGATATCACTTACCCCTTCTGTCAAAGAAAGTAACAGCTTTTCTGATCCATCATGGTCTACTTCAGTGCATAGTACTACAGCCTGCACTACCTAGACCCACATCCACCTTTTGGAGATTGATAGATAACATTTTAAAGCTCCACTCTTATGGTATGGCGTACTTGAATGATGACATCCTGAAATGGAGTAAATATAGATAACTGCAATGTACCATATTGGTTGTGTTTTTAAACGTAGTCTTATACTGCCTGGAAGACTGACAACCTACGTGCAAATATATGTGTGTGTGTGTGTGTGTGTGTGTGTGTGTGTGTGTGTGTGTGTGTGTGTGTGTGTGTGTGTGTGTACACAGACATGCACACACACACACATACACACATAAGAGTCAATGACAGATATTCAAGGTATCAAAACTTTGAATGTTTGTCTTTCCTAAAAAAGAAGTATGAATCACAAAGATTCAATCAACATTCTGGTTTGAAACACAAAGATTTGAAAAAGAATCACAAAATCAGCTGATTTTTGATCAGCTTACCAGATTTTTTTTCCATTCGTAAAGTTTCCTCTTTGATGTGTTGAAGGGAATAATATGTACATCTATCTATCTATCTATGCTTATGTGTACACAAGGACACAGACGCATACACACACACACACACACACACACACACACACACACACACACACACACACACACACTCAGCCTTCCATAGTAGTCTAAAAATGTACATCCATTTCAAACGTGCATAAATGCTCAGCCACAAGCATTAAGTATTCTTGTAGCATTACAATTAGTATATAAGCAGCAGTTTGTGCACTGGCATATAATAGTTATCCTGGTTCAACAATCACTTTGTTATAAAGATTAATTTTGCATCATTACGTTGACCATTACTTTTTGCTTTATATGCAACAGTAGATCACATGAACTTCATTAGTCTAAATACAATACTAAAATCACTTACTGCTGCTCCTTTTAAATATCCTTTTGATTGCATATTGTTCTAGCTGAATATTAAATGTCTCATTAACAGTTAAGTGTTTAATTGTGAATAATAGAATACATGTGTGTGAAATGGTGTATTGTTGTTTTGTTTGCTTATGTACGGCAGTGCGATTAATAGAAATAAATTATCTTTCACAAAGTTTCATTCTACCTTGTCCTTTAGCATTATGTCAACCAACAGTTGGTTTTATTTGCTAAAGTTCTTTTAAGATATAATGTCATCCCTTTCTAGTGACATTGGTCTTTTTATTGTATCTCAATGAAGTCAGACTATTCAGCTGATTGTTTTTTTTTATTGACAAGGTAAGCTCATATTCCAGGTGTGTCCTGGGAGCAGTTCCTAGTTAAGTGATTTGTTCATCACTATAAACCAGCAACATAGAGAGTGAGAGAACAAGACCTCACAAACAACTTAACTTTCATACTCTGAGCTAATTTGTTAGAGTTGTAGATATATTTTGGTATCTGCATCAAGAATTATTGCAGTGTCTTGAATAGGTCTGTTAAACCATTTTCAATAATAAAAGTCATGGACAAGAATGTCACTCATTTTTTGTACTATTTTAATTCAATCTTTAAGTATTTTGGAGCACTAGGAAATCCACAGAATACACTATTTATCTAAAGATTAATCACAATTATATATATATATATATATATATATATATATATATATATATATATATATAATATACATTGTTACTTTTTTGTGAAACTGTATTTAGCATATCATGCTTTGATAATGAGATATTTTATTCTTTGCAAATATTTCATCATGTGAAAGTGAGATGAAATTTTATAGCATGCTTTGCAGTCATTTTTTTTTGTCTTGACACTTTAATTTTATCTTTTTTGTTTTCTGCTAATTATCTAATACATGGCACTTTCGTAAATATATGGTGTGCTTTGTTGGCAACCACCTAGTGCATATCCTAAAGTGCTTATGAGTATTATATATCTGGATACTTTGACTTCATTGACAGTATGTTTCCTTTCTGTATTTTTGTTCTTTGATTACGAAAACCACTGAGGTACCCTCAGGCATACTTAAACCTTCATTTTTTTATAACATTGAGAATGGATTTCTGAGATGAAGTCTATCTTACCAAACTATAAATAATACTTCCAACTCCTGGATTATATATCCAACAGCTTCAGCCTTATGTATCTTTTTATAGGGCCTCTTCAGACTGCTGTAACCTTCAATTTTTTTTCATAATCTCTTGTTTTATCTTCCATAATCTATATCTAATAATGCATCACATAATACTTAAATTACTATACTAAAGTACAGAAGTAATATAGAAAACAGTTTACAAAATTACAAATGACATTTGTGTGAACGTGTGTGTGTGTGTGTGTGTGTGTGTGTGTGTGTGTGTGTGTGTGTGTGTGCATGCACATGTGCATGTGTAAGACAAATTAAATTATTTTTTCCACCCTTGCATTTTCTGGAATTGAATCATCCCAGTAGGTATGAGTCATGATGCCAGGTATTTTATGGTCCTCATTTTAATAACTTATAGAGGGAAGGAATAACTAAATCCAGGATGTGATTTTACATTGTTAGGACAGAATGGTATATTTCTGCAAAGGTCTCTCACTCATAGCTCAGCAGTATGTGGTTCAGTCCTACTTTCCACTCCTTGTTTGTTTGTAGTTTGTATGAGGTTAATCTGGTTTCCACCCATCTAACAAAGGAAATGTAACCTGACAGGCTGTACTAAACTTCATCCTTGTTGCTTGAGTTATGGTGAAAAGTGATTTGTTGCTAATTGTACTTTGCTTGAGGAAGTACATTAAACTAAAAACAAAAGGAGATTTTGGAGACATAAATAGACTGCAGTTAAGACCTAAGTAGGATACAGGCTTAAACTATGATGAACTGATATATATTAAGATCATTATTAGCTCACTTACTAAGATGAAGCATGCCTTCCTAGTAATTTACATGAAGGCAGCATGAAGTTGAGAATATAGGTCATTGCTGAACATTACATTGACAAACCATGTTGCTGTCATTACCAAATTGTATCTGAAATAAATATTCCAATAGATTTGTTTTCATTCTCTCTGTGATGCTATACTTCCAAAGAAAATTATTCTGCTTTCATTTTGCACAATTTATTATTATTATTATTATTATTATTATTATTATTATTATTATTTATAATTTTTATCTTTCAGCTTACACATAGAAGCCCTGTTCAGAAAGGATTGATTAGATGCAATGAACAGGACTATATGTTAGTGACACTGGTGTGTTCACTTGTGTGACAAATATGATATTTAGGAGGTAGAGATATACATGAGAGAAATTACGGAGGAAGAATGCCTTATGGCCATGTGTTGGAAGGCAAAGAGTATAATGTATTTAGCATTATTGAATTTCAGAATAATTCTGCAAAGAAATAGACTGATCAGAGAAAGACAGATAAATAACTTTTGATACCACACCATATGCTAGCATAATTGATAAGCTAAATGTGCTCAAAACTGATACCATTGTAGATATGTGGATAGTAATTTAGCTGAGGGATGGAACCCATGCAGTGATATCTAAAGTGCATTCTCAGGGAAGCATGACAGGAACAGTGGATTCACTCAGGGATCCATACTAGGTTCTCTACACTTTTGTATGTACTTCCCTGATCTCTGAATGAAAAGCCAGGATTTCTGATTAACCACATCTTTGGATGAGTGCAAACTAATGATCTAGATAATTAGTAGGAGGAGGAGCAAAGAAAAAGTCTTCCTATGTATTCACCTACATTCATCTACAGTACAAGAGCTCTAATTTACAGCTGCTATTTGACTGTATTGATTTTTGATTTTCTACATTTTAGGTTTGGATATTTCTATTACTTATTGATTTTGGTATTAATATATTATAGTTTCCTGTATTTTAAACTTGCTCTAACTGCATTTTTTTTCCTTGAAGTCTTAAAAGTTGTTGGCTAGGGTCAGTTAGTAAACATTCCTTTTGGATTTGTATGTTGAATAAAAATGAGATCTAACTAATTAGTGGGAGGAACTGAGAAACAGTTTTCTTATTTAAGGTATTCACCTAAAGTCCTCTTCAGCTACAAGAGCTCAGAGTTTAAAACTGTTATTTGACTGCACTGATTTTTGGAATTTTCTACATTTAAGGTTTAGAATCTCTATTCAGTTACAGCCTCCAGACAGGCTTCACTCCTAAGCAATGGAGGTCTGCAACTGTCATCCAACTACACAAAGATGGACCATCAACAGACCCAGGGAAATACAGACCCATAAGTTTGACTAGTCTTATATGCGGGGCCATGTTAAGAATTATTGTGAACCTGAGAAAGACATAGGAAATCATCAAGCACTGGACTTGCCCCAGTTTGGATTCTTCAAGTGGAGGTCATGCCTAGTAAGCTTTGTGGACTTCTTTGAGAAGGTCACTAGAGCCATTGATGAGATCAGAATGGTACATACTACCTGCCTTGACATGGCAAATGCATTTGACACAATACCTCACTCATGTATTACAGACAAGCATAAATCCCTGTGTTACCTGCTGGATAGCCAAATGGCTCACAAATAGGACACATGAAGTTAGGGTGGGGGTATGTACCTCCACTAAGAGGCCTGTTACTAGTGGTGTCCTACAGGACTGTCTACTGGGAACTCTCCTGTTTGTAAAATGTGTCTGAAGTCAAAGCAAATGTATAGGGCCTTAAGCTTAACAGATTTGCAGATGACTAGAAACTGGGTGCAATCACTGAATCCCCAAAAGCTGCACCAATCCTTCAGACAGGTCTGAAACTGACAAACAACTGGTGCTACTACCATTGCCTGAAAAGTCATTGCAAAAAAAGTGCATACTTAAACCTTTTGGGAAGATGACTACCCACACTGATACTACTTCCTTAAGAGTAGATCAAGTGGTAACAGACTATGGAACTCAGGTTGACAGAAACATGAAATTTGATCAACATGTGTCCATGGAAGTGAGGAAATGCCTTCTACATGGCACAACTTATAAGTAAGGGCATAGCACCCATACCTAAGGAGATCATAGTCCCACTATACCCAGCTCTCATTAGACCAATAGTAGAGTACATTGGACCCTTTGACATACACCTGCCTAGCAATCTGCAACAACTGGAGCAGCCACAGTTTCCTCACTAAAAGACTAAAGGGTGCAAATAATATGTCCTATGTGGACTGCCTCAAAGTCCTATCCCTGTGCTCTGTCTCCTACAGACTACTGAAGGGTGATCTATGCCTAACCTATAATTCTATGATCCAGCCCTGATGGATCTGCTACACATTGACAAAATAAATAGCACTAGAATTACCCGATTTAAGGATCACGACCTTATCTGTGACATAAATGAAACATGTTGGAGAGATAGGTATGTGTCCAAGAAATGACTCCTTCTCAGGAACAGACACCTCATTCATTTGAAACAGAGCTCTTCCCTAAGCCTAGTTTGGGCCAATGGATGGGAAATCACAAATTCACTCCTGGCTTGTTGCCTGTAGCCCTTATAGACAAGGGCAGTTTATAGATGCTGTAAGTCACAACATATACTAAAGCTGTTCAAGATGATGAGCATTGATAATTGGGAAATTTAGGACATGATTGGCTTGGCTAAAAAGGATCTAGGGCTGTTAGACTAATAATCTCCTATGATCCTCAAATCCTCTTTTGATATGCAGACGTTACAACTTGAACTTACACTTGCTAATAAGTGGTACACAGAAAATGGACTAGAACTAAATGGTAAGAAGTACAATATTATTATATCTGGTAAATAGTCCATCAACCCAGCTTATAATACAAATGGCACCCAAAGCCAAAATGAAGTTGTGAGAGACCTTGGAACATGAGTAAATAATTCCTTCTCCTTTGATTATCTTGTTTCAGCAGTGTTTATGAAATATTTCTAACCAGCATAGCTTGTTGCAAAAGGTATCTCCTCTAGATATAAACAAGTCCTTACTCTTCTGTATTCTACAATGATCAAACCCATTATATAACACAATCCTCCTTTGAGATGTCTCTACTTGATGTAGGCTGTTGGAGAGAACCCAGAAGTTCCTAGTTAAAAAGATCATGGGTCTTAAAGATCTGAGCTACCGGGAAAGTCTGGAGTTTATGTCTCCCATGGACATAAGGGTGGTCTGTGCCTTGCCTTTTGGACCAGTAGAGATCCGGTGGTCCAAGATGGCTTATATCTCCACAGATTATACATTCAACTGAACACTAGCACAAGAGATCTGTAACTGCTTCAGCAGATAAAGAAATCAAGGTGAAGAGACAAATTCATCATGCAATAACTACTCCTTCTCTGTAATAAACTTCCACATCAGATTAAGTAATGTGAAACCCTATCTTCTTTTGAAAAGGGTTTAAAAAATGATTTGACAGGTATTTAAAAACTCACCCCTCCCCCTGGCATGACTAGCCTATCTCTCCTTCAAAAGGTGAGGCGTGGTCTGAGGGTGGGTACTGGCAAGGTGTAAATGACAACATGGTCCAATTGCCATGCACAGATAGATAGATAGATAGATAGATAGATAGATAGATAGATAGATAGATAGATAAATAGATAGATAGAACATATGGGAGTGTGTTGTGTAGCACATGAAATATCTTATATTGTGTGATCAAGTTCCTTCCTCCACCAGTAGAAAGTATGTCATGTATCACACAAACTTGCCCCCCAAAATATTCTATTCATCTGTATTTTTTTCTGTTTTTGTCTTAATTTATTTATTTATTTTTGGCAATGAAGGTTATCCTAGAATTTTTTATAGCTTAATTGTTTTTCTTGTGAGATTATTCATAGTTACTGTCACAAGTTTAAATTCTCATGGTTGCATGTTTATGTATTATAACCTCCATTATGTTGGATGGTAATGCTTATTAATCCAATTAGTCTTTCTGAAGTATACTTAACTGATATTTGTGAAGAATAACTCAGCTAGCCTGACTTTTATTTGCATTTCCATTTATCTAGGTTGTTCATCATGAGCATCTCAAGATGTTCTTTTGTGCCACATAGTTTCACTTAAAGCAAACAAATAGAACTCAGTGTATCTGCATACAGGAAAGGCATTAACAGGATAAAACAGTGCAATTTGTTTGTGATTCACTCCTAATGCTCTATATTCTGTACGTGCTCACACAGGAAAAACTGTAATTTTAGATAGGAATACAATCTTCCATAACAAGCATGACATTTGTTTTTAAAGCTAGTAGGGTATGTTCCCATTCCATGTAACCTTAATTTTTTGGACTCAGCATATCTTTATGCTATATTTGTCTGAGACATTTTGGACTTGTGATGCAATGTTGTCATTAAATGCTGTGTAGTGATGATGTACCTGTGCTGCATGCTGGTAATGAACTTCATCATTTTATACCATGTTTAATTCTATCAGTTTCCACTTACACGGTGCACAAGTTGTTAAAAGATAATATTCAACTGGTTGATTGTGTTAAAAATGGAAAATAACTGAACAGTTCAACTTCATGCTCTTCAGCTGTGCAGTTGGTGTGCATGACTGTTACTTATTATGTTAACATTTTTCTGTCATTTATTTATATCCTTTTCTCGACTGGGAATAATCCAACTGAGCAAAAACTCCATTTTCACCAGAGGCCTGGTGAGAAATGCTCCGCAGTTACATGACAGAGGTAATAAATATCAGTACATGGACATTCTTCAATGCATATGCAAAACAATCACAAAATACATATCTACAAAAATAAAAAAAGCATCAGTGATGAAGCTTAAAAATAAATACCTTGACACTGTATGATAGTTAAATATAAGGTTAAGAATATAGAGTGTGTAGTGGTTTTAGGAGATAGAAGAAGACAGAGACAGAGAAAGTGAGAGAAAAAAATGATAGAGGTTGAATACAGAATGGGTAGGAATGAAATTCAGGTACAAGGACATATCTAAGCGGAAGCTAAGTAAGATTGTATATTGTACACTAAAGTCATGTCTAAGGTCTGTGGGATATAAGAGTCCACCAGCTTGCCTATATGAGCAGAGTATAAAAAGTCACCAGTATGGTTGTTTAATGTGACAACTTCCATAATTTGGTTCTGAGAGCTTAGGTGATTGCAAGGCATATATTTTAGAAGTAAGTTAGAAATGGATTCCAAAATGGTGGACAGCCTGTAAGCACACTAGCTGTGCTGTCCTCAACTCTTAATCATTATCTGGCCCTTTGCCAGCGCATCATTCAAAGAAAATATGTTAAAACTCTAAAGCTTGAGAAAAGAATGCAAATATAATTTATCTTCACTAATATTTTTGGCAGAAAATTAATTTTTGCACCAAAACATTACTTACTGGATGCTGAACCCGGAACCGCATGGTGTGGACACTTCCAGACACTGAGGTCTAAACAAAAGAAACAACAGAGGAACAGAACTGTGTGACTTGGAATTAGCAAACTGAATTACATCCTGTACTTTCAAGCAATTACTTCTGTAACTGAAATAGCTAATCAATCAGACCAAATGGAAACATTAACTACTAAGACCAAACTGTCTCTGATAACTATTCCAGAAAAGGACACCTCTTCCAAAAGGAAAAAAAAACTATTAAGCCACAGCAAGAGGCCATGAAGGTAATCCTTAGATCAAAACCAGATCAGTCTCTAACAAATGAAGACCTTAAAATGACATTGCAACCTCTGCAAACTGGAATCCAGGGATTTTCACATAAACTAGCCTCGTTCGGATCTAATTTAGACCAAATAATGCTCAGACTTGAACAGAATGAAGCAAAATCAATGGACAATGAAATTAAAATAAAATAACTTAAACAAAACCTCCAGGCTAGTGATAAGACCATCAAAGATTTACATAAAAAAAATGCTAGATCTTGAAGTCAGAAGCCAATGTAACAACATCATACTGAGAGGAATTCCTGAGTCCTTTGAAAATGCCCAACTTAATACAATATTCAAAGAATTTCTAAACACACTACTAGACAACAAGGATCTTCTTAATGGCATAATCATAGAAAGAGCCCACAGATCTCTCAAGCATTCTCAAGTACCTGAAACCCCAAGGCAAATCTATGTCAGATGTCTGAATTCAGCATATGTCCAAGCCATACTTGTGGCCTTTAAAGCAAAAAAGAACATTACCTGTAGAGGCCATAAAATTATTATATTACAAGATCTTCCACTAGAAATTAAGCAGAAATGCCAAAAACTCAATAAATACCGTACCTATCTAGTTGAAACCAAAGTTTGTTTCCAGATGAAATATCCTGCTACTTTAATTTTTTACTATAAAGATACTAAAATATCAATTGAAACCCCAGAGGAGGCTAAATCCACTTTCTTGCGTATTTTCAAAGTTAATCCTGCATGAATTAACCTACCCTGTGAATCACTGAATTAATGACAAGCAATCGAAGAGGTTTTCTCCATTTGTATGCTTTTTCTGCTTTTTCTTAATAAAATAAGCTGCTGTTTATAAAATTTAATGTCCATTAGCATCTCAACATTCTATTTCCCAGAAGCCTTTCAAGTTTATGAGAAAATGCTGAACTGGTACCCTTTCACCTAAACGACATCATCTCTGAGTAATTTCCTGCCCCTATGTTTCACTGGGAACAGCCAAATATTAAAAACACATCAAGAATGCCAATTTTAATGCTCTGAAGCCCGGAAACTCTTGTTTCTTTTATCTTTTTCATTATTTTATTTCGTTTTTTAATTAAACTTCAAGATTTTAAGAACCATAAGAGAAGAAGAAGAAGATGATGCTCGTACTCGCCCGTACAAACCGGAAGATAAAGGACCTCTCAACAGACATAGCTGCAATCAGTAACAGACTTGGGTATTATTACCTTTTTTCTTTTTTTTACTTTGCTGGGATTGCTTTTAATAAGCAATATATTTAGTGGTACAGCATTATCCTAGCTGTATTAAGTGTACTTCTGCTATTGACAAAGTAATATTGTGGCAGACTTCTTCCTTTTATTATAGAATGTCTAAAAATAATATTAGGTATGAAAATTAGGCCATGCCTGCTGTTTTTTTTATACATTGGTAGTGATATATCTGCAGCATTTTGAAACTGTTGAAATTAACTGCTACAACCACTGCTATAGAATACTTAACTCTATTAATGCATGGGCAATTTTAACTGAAATGTCCTGCATATAATTCCTTTGCTGGCTTGACAACTATAAACAAGAATGACTCTGCTTATTTTTGTATTTGGTGTAACAGTAAGGTAAACACCCTTTAACTTTTGATATACCAATGGTTTCACTGGTTACATCCTAACCTGATGTAAGGTTTCCTTCTTGCTTTTACATCATTACTTTCCTAAGAGACTTAAGATGTTTTAAAGGAGCTCCCACTAAGTTGTATACAAAAGTGACTGACTTTTGGGGCTTATTACCCTTATCATATTAGTACACATGCATCAATGTGTTTGTTTTAAAGTTAAGCAATAACATTATAAGTGGGAATGATGTTTGTACTGACTGTATAAGCTTTGTCATTGTTCTGTTATAATTCTTCTGCCAGAATTACCTTTATCTTTGTTTGGTTTAGTTAGGATATTTTTATCCTTATCAAGATTTGAATATTCTAACTGCTGGTATTACAAAATATCCCTGTGCTTTTGCTTTTCTTGTTCCAGCAAGATATTTAAGTGGATATTAATACTGTTAAACTATGAGATTAGATATAAACTTCCTTTAATTGTTAATAACTAGGAGGAGGAGTTTTGCACAGTCTGTAGCTGATGTTTGTTTATGTTTGGATCAAGTTAGGTAGTTTTATCATCCCTCTGCTACTCACTTCTCCCATCTTAGGTCAAACTCTAATTATTTCCTGCTATGCAATAAATATTTTCACACATTTACAGAGGGGTGGGTTGTTAGGCTCCTACATAGGTTTTAGGATTTTAGAAGTTATCTCATTTAAAATATCTTCTAACATAACAGCTTTAAATATGCACATTCAATCTTACTTTTATCACTCAAAAAAACATTCTTAAAAACAAATTTAGATTGTGATAATGATTACGATAGATTCATGGAATATGAAAGGGATATCAGATAAAAAAAAGAAACCTAATTATCCATCTCACATTCCAAAATAAATCTAGTATAACTTTTCTACAAGAGACTCATATGACCAATCAGCTTTGGGGATAATGAAAGAAAGAGGAAATGGGTGAAACAAATAATTGCTGCAGGAAACATGTCATCTACGAGAGTATCTATTATAATTAATAAATCTTATTAAGGAGAGACCACCTCAACCAAAAGTGATCCTAATGGAAGATGGGTTCGGTTTATCAGTAACTATCATACTCTAAGTAAACCCTTACTCTTTGTTAATGTTTATAGCCCCTGTACAAGCCAACATCTGTTTATCTATGATATATTTAATATCCTAGTTAATTATCCAAATCATCTATACATTATAGGAGGGGATTGGAATGCTTTGCTCAGTCCAAACAAGGATTGGTCATAAAAACAGATTAGTTAATCTCAATATACTACTATAGCCCTAGAAGAATTACAAAACACCTTTGATTTAATGGACCCCTATACAAAATTTCAACATGATAACTCAATCACCAGATGCACTTTTTTTCAGCCACACATAAAACCTGGTCAAGAATTGATGCCTTCTAATTTCCCAAACTCTCACTTCTTATAGACTAAACTACAAATTCTCCCCTAGATCCATATCAGATTATTCCAAAATCAATATCTCCATTAACATCTTGACTTCTAACCAAAGATCCTCCTATTTCAACAATTGGACTTTAAACCCTAATATCTTTAAAATACAAGAAGTAATACAGGAAATCAATGTTGTTTTAGCCCAACTGAACAACAATCTTATCTCTACTCAAATCCCCTATGATGTGCAATGGGCTGCTGCTAAATCTGTCATAAGAGGTCTCATTATTCAAAAATCTTCATGGTATTAGAAAAAACATAATAATCTTAAACTCAAACTGGAGATCCAAATTAAAGATATTGAATTAGAGCTCCAGCATAAGTACTCAAAGGAGTTAGAAGACACAATGAGCAATTTGCAAAAGCAATTGCACAATCTCTGCCTAAAACATATCTAATTTGTGGAGATGAGATTGATATACTAATATTCAGAGTGGGCACAGATCCCTTAAAAATCCTTGTCAGATTAATTAATATCAAAAATGGACCTCCTAAGATCAAGGAAATTAAGTACAAAGGACTGTTAAAATATAATGACCAAGACATCATAAACACATTTGAGGATATTTCCAAAAACCTATATAATCTACCAAATTCACCCTCTAAAGACAAATTTGAAGAGTTTATGCATAGGCTACAATTCCCACAGCTCACCGATTACCAAAAAAACCTCTTAAAATCACCCCTGCATTTAGAAGAAATTAAAATCGCAATTAATAAACTTAGACTAGGTAAATCTCTTGGCCCAGATGGATACACAGTGGAATTCTACAAAAAAATATCTGAACTTGTCTCTAAAATTTTATTCAAAATATTTAACTACATAATTCAATATTGCACAACTGACAGATATTTAAATAACTCAAAAATCATTCTAATTCTTAAACCAAACTCTGACCCTATAGACCGAGCCAGCTATAGACCAATTGCCATTATCAATATAGACCTTAAAATTCTAGCCCATGTTATTGCAAATAGAATGAAAAATATACTCCCTTCCATTGTCCTGCATGAACAAATGGGTTTTATGCAGAATAGACAAACATGCGATAACACTCTTTTATTAGATACCATTGTAAGACTTCTAGGTAATGATAGACATCCTAGATACATCCTTAATGCTGATGCAAGCAAAGCATTTGAAGAGTAAACCTAAACTTCTTATTTAATGTTTTGCCCTCTTTTGGAATCCCACAAAAATTCATAACAATAGTTAAAGTACTTTACCAAAAAGCCTCCACTACCATTCAAATTAATAAACTCAAATCCAACCCATCCCTATTTCTAATGGCACAAGGCAAGGATGCCCCCACTCTCCCTACATTTTTAATCTTTATTTAGAACCTTTGCTTATATATATATATATATATATATATATATATATATATATATATATATATATATATGTATATATATATATATCCCAAAAAACCTTCCACCATATACCTAAAATCTTAAATATAAAACGTTTATATTTCGCCTTTGCTGATGATTTAGATCTATATTTTGAACTTCCTAACACCGACCTCCCAAAAGTACCTGATTCGTTAGACTCATATTCTGATATATCCAATTATAAAATAAATCCAAATAAATCCAAATAAATCATATATATTCCCTTTAAATCCTCTAGGCCATAAATAATTCTATTTCCTATTAGCAAGTTTAAACCCAAACACCAGGTAAAATACCTAGGCATAACCTACACTCATAACTTTAATGAGATCATTAAGAACAATTTATTAAATGTATGGTCAAACATTGAAAATGATATCAACAGATGGAGAAATATTAATATGTCCCTATTATCAAAAGCTAGTGTGATCATAATGAATGTCTTACATAGAATTTTCTTCCAGCTCTATGCTACTTTCTCAATCATTCTACAAAAATTATTCATGAATGTAGAAAAAGCCATATCTAAATTCTTGTGGCACCCTAAATCTACTAGAATCAAATATGACAAACTTTTCTTAACAAAGGAAAAAGGTAGCTTGGTGTTGCCAGATTTAAAGTTTACTACAATATAAGCACCTCTTGTAGGCTGATCCAAATTGTCAATCATGACCATACCCTGAGTTGCTGGACACCCCAATGGATTTAAATCTGGTATAATCAACTTAAATCCCTCAACATAAATCCCAAATCCCTCCCTTTTCTAAATTTAAATCAAAAAGACTCTTATATTAGGAACATACATCTACTGATCAAACATATGGTATTAACTATCCAAAATGTATTCAAATTTATACAACTTTTCAATGTCCTTACTCTCATATAACCACTCCATCTAAATCCTAACCTTTTAATTGACAACCAACCAATAAACTTAACAAACTTCCCTCTAATAAAAGATTTCATAGTCTGGGATCTATACAAATGTCTGGACACTAATATAACAGAACTAAGAAACTTGAACTTCCAAAAAAATATGCTAGCATTCTTAGACTGATCCTTTATCTAATAAAAACTAAGTTACCTTCTATAAAAATTCACTATCAGGATATTAACTCAGCTATTCTAATATTTAGCAACCTAGCAAATAAAAATAAAATGATTTCCAGGACATACAAACCAATAACAGGAATAAAATCTCAGAATTCCCTCTTATTCTCAACCTATTGGCAGGGAAAAAGCCAACTGATCTCAGATGAAAATAAAAAAATGGCCATTGAAAATACAATCAAGCTTATTCCTTTCAAGCATTTGTTATACACCCAAATCATGTTTAACAACAAGGCTTACTATACACCATCAATTCTTAATAAATTCAATCCCAAGTACTTAGCAAACTGCCCATACTGGCCAAATCAAATAGCAGACACTTTGGACATTTTCTGGAGCTGTAAGATAGTCCACAACCTATGGCGTTCCCTAAGAGTAAGATTAGAAAAGATGGGATATGAAAAATCCACCTTTTCATGAGAAACAACTATCTTACATATTGCTACAACCAATCTTCCCAAAATCTTAAAACATATTCTTATCACTATATGTGCCCTTATTAAATTCTACATCACCAAAAACTGGACTGATAAATCCATAATCTCATGGGAAGACTTTTGTAATCTAGCTATTAAGTATATTTCCTCCCATAAATTAGCATATGCTGCTACAAAACAAAATCACTACTACCATAAATACTGGGGATACTTGCTGGACTTAATTCTTAAGAATTAAAAATCTGACATCATTCCAGCTTACTCTGATAGACTCTGACACTAACTTATTACGATAAACAGACTATTCCTTTCAGTACCTCAGCCTATACGGATTTATACACTATATCTAGATGTAACAAATAGTTTGCATACTTCATCCACACATCTCAATATGATATGCTCCTTCTTTTATCTCCCTTTTATTAGTTATAAAAACTTAGGTTTACAGATGTGACTTCTATTGTATATAATGTACATAGATCTAGGTTTAATGTTTAATTTTCTTTTTGGAAATAGTTGCTTTCTGTCGTTGTTAACTTGACCTAATTACTGTTGTATATGCTGGTTTTAACTGTAATGCTCTCTTTCCTGGCGATTTTTCCTATTGCTAAAGCTAAATAAAAAGATTTTTGGAAAAAAAAGAAGTAAGTTTGAAACAAATAGGCATCTGCTATATTTATACAGAATTTTATGTTTCTTTGTTTTTTTTAACTGTTTAACTGTTAAAGATGTTTTAGCAGTATCCAATTAACCTCATAAGGTGCTTTACAAGGATGAGCTTTATTGTGAACATTAGCAGTGTATTTTGCAATTTTATTGTATATTTATTTTAGCTTACACCAGTGAGGTTTTGAAATATTAATAAGTATAGATGGTGCATAAAATATTGTAGGAAGTAACATCATCGGGGCTGTATTTAGTTGTACTGTTTCTGATAAAAAAGGGTTTTAATTAACACAATATACACAGCTTTTGTGAGTTTTTGAGGTTACATGGTCAGTATGGACAATTTATGATATATGAACAGACCTAAAAGTTTAGCATTGGAGACTTGTTAATTAATGTGTTATTTTGTGAATTAATCGAAATTTCAGTGGATTGAAATACACGGAGTTTAGTTTTACTGGCATCTGACAACATATTTGAGTCTTTAAGTGAATGCTTTAGGCTTTGAAGGTTAAGACGTGTGGAATGTTGCAACTGGCTGAGAGAATTATGAATGCAAACAACAATGGATTTATCAGTGTACTGTACTCGTGTAACATTAGAAGTCTTAGCATGCATACCATTTACAAAGACACTGAACAGAACTGGTCCATGTATAGAGCCTTGCAGAACACCTATATTACTGTGAAATAAACTAGAAACTGCTTGGGACCATTTTACTGTTTGTTGTCATTTAGATAACTAACTTTTGAATAATTCTAATGTGTTATGGGCCAGATCCATATCATCTAGTATTTGTAAAAGGAGAGTGTGAGAGACAGTGTCTAAGGCCTTCGATAGGTTTTAGAGAGTAGAACCAGTGGAAAGACTCTTGTTTTTCTATGATTAATAACATTTAAGAATGATAATAGATGCTCAATTGTTAAACCTATTTCTGAGAATAAGAGTCAGCAATTGAATGCTGAAAGTAGCTTTTTAGGTGTTACCAAAGTTTTTACATGGTTGTAGATTGGTGGTTTAAAAGCTTCCTGTGTTGTGTGAACATGGACCATAGTCTGAGCTCCACATCAAGGCTGATTACTCAGCATAGTAAGAAATGGATCTAATTTAGTAATGTCATTTCCTCTTAGCAGTCACAATCTGGCTGCAATTGTTAAACTGTTATGTGAAAGTTTACACACACACACACACACACACACACACACACACACACACACCTATATATATATATATATATATATATATATATATATATAGGTGTATGTCAGCTGGTCAACTTTTTGGAAACTGGAAAACAAAATTAAAAAGACCATGAAATCGAGACTCCAAAAACTCAAACATCAAAAAAATAAAATAAAATAAAACTTCAAAAATCTATCTGCGTACCCCACACCCCTTGTATATTATATACACCAATTTTAAGATTGCACTACAGTGAGGAAAATGGGTCAATTTTCCATTCCTCACTGTACTGCGATTTCCATTCAAAAGCTTTGAGTTTTCAAACACTTGATTATATGGTCTCAACCATATGGAGTTTGAGTTTTCAAAAGCAAAAATATTTAACTGTTTGCAAGGTGTAAGTCAGGAGATAACCATTGGCAAGACTGGTTTTGCAATAAGTTGGTCAACCAAGCAATAATTAGAATTGTTAAAGGATAAGAGCTATACTGCTCAGACAAGCTCCACGTGGGATAACAGAGTGGTCCTAGCAGCAAGGAACTCGAAAAAGCGACTACCTTCTGGATTTAAGTATCTTTGCTTTTCTTTCACTAGAAATAGCTTCTGTAGCTTACTTTGAACTAGCTTGAATTGTTTTTTAACTGATTGCTGCATTTATTTTAAAATCTGCACTTAAAGTTACATTTAGTCGAATTTAATCGAAAGTTTGCCGGTTTGATTAATTTAACTGTGGAGGCTGCCCACTAAAGTGTGCTAGCCTGTGTAACTAATTTATCACTGTCTCTGCATTTGCTGTGTGTTTCTACCAAAAAAACAAAAAACACAAAAAAATAATCCTTGTTTTCCCGCCTTCCTCGACTAGCTTAGACCAGTTTACAGGCATTGCTGTATTCTGGGCTGTGGCGTAGTTCCTGTGTTGTCCATTACCTTACTTGGATAGAAGGAAGTTTCTTTGCTCACCAGTGTGAGTGGGGAGTCTTGGGCAGCCTACCTGTCCTTGGGGGAAGTGAACTCAGCACAAGAAGCTGTAGTAATTGGTTGTTTGGGACCATTCCTAGCTCTTTTGTAGTTCACTGTTTAAAATCCGCCTCTGGGCATTTTTTTCTGGCTATACTGCTCAGACAAGCTCCATATGGGTTTACAGAGTGGTCCTAGCAGCAAGGAACTCGAAAAAGCGACTACCTTCTGGATTTAAGTATCTTTGCTTTTTTTTCACTGGAAATAGCTTCTGTAGCTAACTTTGAACTAGCCTGAACTGTTTTTTAACTGATTGCTGCATTTATTTTAAAATCTGCACTTAAAGTTACATTTAGGCGAATTTGATCAAAAGTTTGCTTGTTTGTTTGTTTAATTTAACTGTGGAGGCTGCCCACTAAAGTGTGCTAGACTGTGTAACTAATTTATCACTGTCTCTGCATTTTCTGTGTGTTTCTACCAAAAAAACAAAAAATAAATAAATAAATAATCCTTCTTTTCCCGCCTTCCTCGACTGGCTTAGACCAGTTTACAGGCATTGCTGTATTCTGGGCTGTGGTGTAGTTCCTGTGTTGTCCATTACCTTACTTGGATAGAAGGAAGTTTCTTTGCTCACCAGTGTGAGTGGGGAGCCTTGAACAGCCTACCTGTCCTTGGGGGAAGTGACCTCAGCACAAGAAGCTGTAGTAATTGGTTGTTTGGGACCATTCCTAGCTCTTTTGTAGTTCACTGTTTAAAATCCGCCTCTGGGCATTTTTTTCTGGCTATACTGCTCAGACAAGCTCCACGTGGGTTTACAGAGTGGTCCTAGCAGCAAGGAACTCGAAAAAGCGACTACCTTCTGGATTTAAGTATCTTTGTTTTTTTTTCCACTGGAAATAGCTTCTGTAGCTTACTTTGAACTAGCCTGAGCTGTTTTTTAACTGATTGCTGCATTTATTTTAAAATCTGCACTTAAAGTTACATTTAGTCGAATTTGATGGAAAGTTTGCTTGTTTGTTTGTTTAATTTAACTGTGGAGGCTGCCCACTAAAGTGTGCTAGCCTGTGTAACTAATTTATCACTGTCTCTGCATTTGCTGTGTGTTTCTACCATAAAAACAAAAAAATAATGCTTGTTTTCCCGCATTCCTCGACTAGCTTAGACCAGTTTACAGGCATTGCTGTATTCTGGGCTGTGGTGTAGTTCCTGTGTTGTGCATTACCTTACTTGGATAGAAGAAAGTTTATTTGCTCACCAGTGGGAGTGGGGAGCCTTGAGCAGCCTACCTGTCCTTGGGGGAAGTGACCTCAGCACAAGAAGCTGTAGTAATTGATTGTTTGGGACCATTCCTAGCCCTTTTGTAGTTCACTGTTTAAAATCCACCTCTGGGTGTTTTTTTCTGGCTATACTGCTCAGACAAGCTCCACGTGGGTTTACAGAGTGGTCCTAGCAGCAAGGAACTCGAAAAAGCGACTACCTTCTGGATTTAAGTATCTTTGCTTTTTTTCCACTGGAAATAGCTTTTGTAGCTTACTTTGAACTAGCCTGAACTGTTTTTTAACTGATTGCTGCATTTATTTTAAAATCTGCACTTAAAGTTACATTTAGTCGAATCTGATCGAAAGTTTGCTTGTTTGTTTGTTTAATTTAACTGTGGAGGTTGCCCACTAAAGTGTGCTAGCCTGTGTAACTAATTTATCACTGTCTCTGCATTTTCTGTGTATTTCTACCAAAAAAACAAAAAAAACAAAAAAATAATCCTTGTCTTCCCGCCTTCCTCGACTAGCTTAGACCAGTTTACAGGCATTGCTGTATTCTGGGCTGTGGTGTAGTTCCTGTGTTGTCCATTACCTTACTTGGATTGAAGGAAGTTGCTTTGCTCACCAGTGTGAGTGGGGAGCCTTGAGCAGCCTACCTGTCCTTGGGGGAAGTGACCTCAGCACAAGAAGCTGTAGTAATTGGTTGTTTGGGACCATTCCTAGCTCTTTTGTAGTTTACTGTTTAAAATCCGCATCTGGGCATTTTTTTCTGGCTATACTGCTCAGACAAGCTCCACGTGGGTTTACAGAGTTGTCCTAGCAGCAAGGAACTTGAAAAAGCGACTACCTTCTGGATTTAAGTATCTTTGCTTTTTTTTCACTGGAACTAGCTTCTGTAGCTTACTTTGAACTAGCCTGAACTGTTTTTTAACTGATTGCTGCATTTATTTTAAAATCTGCACTTAAAGTTACATTTAGTCGAATTTGATCGAAAGTTTGCTTGTTTGTTTGTTTAATTTAACTGTGGAGACTGCCCACTAAAGTGTGCTAGCCTGTGTAACTAATTTATCACTTTCTCTGCATTTTCTGTGTGTTTCTACCAAAAAAACAAAAAAAAACCCAAAAAAATAATCCTTGTTTTCCCGCCTTACTCGACTAGCTTAGACCAGTTTACAGGCATTGCTGTATTCTGGGCTGTGGTGTAGTTCCTGTGTTGTCCATTAACTTACTTGGATAGAAGGAAGTTTCTTTGCTCACCGGTGTGAGTGGGGAATCTTGAGCATCCTACCTGTCCTTGGGGGAAGTGACCTCAGCACAAGAAGCTGTAGTAATTGGTTGTTTGGGACCATTCCTAGCTCTTTTGTAGTTCACTGTTTAAAATCCGCCTCTGGGCATTTTTTTCTGGCTATACTGCTCAGACAAGCTCCATGTGGGTTTACAGAGTGAACCTAGCAGCAAGGAACTCAAAAAAGCGACTACCTTCTGGATTTAAGTATCTTTGCTTTTTTATCACTGGAAATAGCTTCTGTAGCTTACTTTGAACTAGCCTGAACTGTTTTTTAACTGATTGCTGCATTTATTTTAATATCTGCACTTAAAGTTACATTTAGTCGAATTTGATCGAATGTTTGCTTGTTAGTTTGTTTAATTTAACTGTGGAGGCTGCCCACTAAAGTGTGCTAGCCTGTGTAACTAATTTATCACTGTCTCTGCATTTTCTGTGTGTTTCTACCAAAAAAAACCAAAAAATAAATAAATAAATAATCCTTCTTTTCCCGCCTTCCTCGACTAGCTTAGACCAGTTTACAGGCATTGCTGTATTCTGGGCTGTGGTGTAGTTCCTGTGTTGTCCATTACCTTACTTGGATAGAAGGAAGTTTCTTTGCTCACCAGTGTGAGTGGGGAGCCTTGAGCAGCCTACCTGTCCTTGGGGGAAGTGACCTCAGCACAAGAAGCTGTAGTAATTGGTTGTTTGGGACCATTCCTAGCTCTTTTGTAGTTCACTGTTTAAAATCCACCTGTGGGCGTTTTTTTCTGGCTATACTGCTCAGACAAGCTCCACGTGGGTTTTCAGTGTGGTCCTAGCAGCAAGGAACTCAAAAAAGCGACTACCTTCTGGATTTAAGTATCTTTGCTTTTTTTTTCACTGGAAATAGCTTCTGTAGCTTACTTTGAACTAGCCTGAACTGTTTTTAACTGATTGCTGCATTTATTTTAATATCTGCACTTAAATTTACATTTAGTCGAATTTGATCGAATGTTTGCTTGTTAGTTTGTTTAATTTAACTGTGGAGGCTGCCCACTAAAGTGTGCTAGCCTGTGTAACTAATTTATCACTGTCTCTGCATTTTCTGTGTGTTTCTCCCAAAAAAAAAAAAAAAAAAAAAATAATCATTGTTTCCCGCCTTCCTCGACTAGCTTAGACCAGTTTACAGGCATTGCTGTATTCTGGGCTGTGGTGTAATTCCTGTGTTGTCCATTACCTTACTTGGATAGAAGGAAGTTTATTTGCTCATCAGTAGGAGTGGGGAGCCTTGAGCAGCCTACCTGTCCTTGGGGGAAGTGACCTTAGCACAAGAAGCTGTAGTAATTGGTTATTTGGGACCATTCCTAGCCCTTTTGTAGTTCACTGTTTAAAATCCACCTCTGGGTGTTTTTTTCTGGCTATACTGCTCAGACAAGCTCCACGTGGGTTTACAGAGTGGTCCTAGCAGCAAGGAACTCGAAAAAGCGACTACCTTCTGGATTTAAGTATCTTTGCTTTTTTTCCACCTGAAATAGCTTCTGTAGCTTACTTTGAACTAGCCTGAACTGTTTTTTAACTGATTGCTGCATTTATTTTAAAATCTGCACTTAAAGTTACATTTAGTCGAATTTGATCGAAAGTTTGCTTGTTTGTTTGTTTAATTTAACTGTGGAGGCTGCCCACTAAAGTGTGCTAGCCTGTGTAAGTAATTTATCACTGTCTCTGCATTTTCTGTGTGTTTCTACCAAAAAAACAAAAAAAACAAAAAAATAATCCTTGTTTTCCCGCCTTCCTCGACTAGCTTAGACCAATTTACAGGCATTGCTGTATTCTGGGCTGCGGTGTAGTTCCTGTGTTGTCCATTACCTTACTTGGATAGAAGGAAGTTTCTTTGCTCACCAATGTGAGTGGGGAGCCTTGAGCAGCCTACCTGTCCTTGGGGGAAGTGACCTCAGCACAAGAAGCTGTAGTAATTGGTTGTTTGGGACCATTCCTGGCTCTTTTGTAGTTTACTGTTTAAAATCTGCATCTGGGCGTTTTTTTCTGGCTATACTGCTCAGACAAGCTCCACGAGGGTTTACAGAGTTGTCCTAGCAGCAAGGAACTCGAAAAAGCGACTACCTTCTGGATTTAAGTATCTTTGCTTTTTTTTCACTGGAACTAGCTTCTGTAGCTTACTTTGAACTAGCCTGAACTGTTTTTTAACTGATTTCTGCATTTATTTTAAAATCTGCACTTAAAGTTACATTTAGTCAAATTTGATCGAAAGTTTGCTTGTTTGTTTGTTTAATTTAACTGTGGAGACTGCCCACTAAAGTGTGCTAGCCTGTGTAACTAATTTATCACTGTCTCTGCATTTTCTGTGTGTTTCTACCAAAAAAACAAAAAAAAACCAAAAAAATAATCCCTGTTTTCCTGCCTTCCTCGACTAGCTTAGACCAGTTTACAGGCATTGCTGTATTCTGGGCTGTGGTGTAGTTCCTGTGTTGTCCATTACCTTACTTGGATAGAAGGAAGTTTCTTTGCTCACTAGTGGGAGTGTGGAGCCTTGAGCAGCTTACCTGTCCTTGGGGGAAGTGACCTCAGCACAAGAAGCTGTAGTTCATAGGTTCATAGGTTCATAGGTTCATACTAGGCTATCTGCCCAAGGGCATTTATAAGCCTAGCCCATAGTTATTTGGCTTCCGCCACCCCTTTAGTTTGAATAAAACTATGCCTATTATTTTGCTGTGCCTCTGTCAAGCAGTGACACTGAAGTAATCCCTGGGGTATATCTGCGATCCCCCATCCATTGGTCAAGATTCCTCTTGAACAAGGCCAGCGAGGTGCTCTGCCTCACATGTACCGGGATTTTGTTCCACAGCATAGGGAGTCTCTGGGTGATGAATCTGTCCCTCCAGCACATTCTATTAATAACCGTGTCAAGGTTTAAGTCTCCCGCCCTTGTGGTTCTGAGGGATCTAGATTTTTTGAGGTGAAGCATATTCATCAAATCAGGGTTTGACATGGCCTTATATGTCAGGCACAGGTCACCTCTGAGCAAGCGGTATGAGACTGAATAGAGCTGGAGTTCTTTCAGTCGGGCAGCATAAGACATATTTTGAGACCCTTTATCCTTTTGGTGAGGAATTTTTGGGGCCTTTCCAGCTGCTGCAGGTGTCGGGTCAGATACATCCGAATGGGGCATTGTACTCAATCATAGGTCTAATGAGTGATGAGTACAGGGGGACGATGACCTCCCTTGATCTAGATGTGAATCCCTTCATGATCAGGTGGGCAATGTAGAAGGTTTTCCTAACCACTTTAGCAACATGAGTGTCAAACGAAAGGCTACTGTCAACCTGGGTCCCCAGATCCCTGATGACTTCTTCTGTGCTCAGTGGATTGCCACCTATATGGTAGCTAGGGGTAACCTTGTTTTTCCCGAAGGGTATGACTATGCATTTCTTGGCATTTAACTTTAGGCCATGGCTCTGGCACCAGTTATCCGTTTCTGTGAGGCCCTTCTGAAGGATATCTGTGTCAGATGTGTTTTCGACTATGGCCCGCAGTTTGCAGTCATCTGCAAACTTTGTCAGCCATAACCCTCCTGTGTTTGCTTGTACTTCAGAAAAGTAGATGCCGAACAAGAGTGGACCCAGGACTGAGCCCTGTGGGACACCACTTGTGACAGGCTTTGAGTCTGACATGGCTCCAGCAACTCTGACCCTGTGGGTTCTGTCACTTAGCCAGTTTGCAACCCATCTTGTGATGTATGGGTTTACATTCAAGCTGATGAGTTTTTCGATGATACCTGAGTGGGGTATTGTGTCGAAGGCCTTTGCCAGGTCAAGGTAGGCTGTATGGACTGCCTTTCCCTCATCAATGGCCTTGGTGACTGTCTCGAAAAAGTCAACCAAGTTTAAAAGGCATGATCTGCCTTTGACAAAGCCAAACTGGGTTGGATCCAAAGTCTGCAAGTTCCCTATGTCTTTATTTATGAGTAAAGAGTATAGGCACGATTCAATCACAAAGTATAGTAGAATATAGCAGAACCAGAGTATCCCCAAATCACTCGGATCCGATAAATATAATATGAACACTTTATTACAAAATGAAAAAAAGTTTCACTGAGGTTGAGCGCTTTCATCTGTCATGTACAGATTTCATCAGAACCAATAAGACAACTGCAGTACACACATTATATACCTAACTTGGCGCCAAAATTCATCAAATCCTGCAAATCTTAAAGCAGCAGTGTAACCTATGATTAGTACTAATTAAATACTATTTTGTACAACATTTACATGTATCTCCAGTACACTAAAAAAGTTGATAAAAAATATATGATGTAAAAAATACATGATGTATAGGATACTCATTATACATCATGTATTTTTTACATCATATATTTTTTATCAACTTTTTTAGTGTACTGGAGATACATGTAAATGTTGTACAAAATAGTATTTAATTAGTACTAATCATAGGTTACACTGCTTTTTTAAGATTTGCAGGATTTGATGAATTTTGGCGCCAAGTTAGGTATATAATGTGTGTACTGCAGTTGTCTTATTGGTTCTGATGAAATCTGTACATGACAGATGAAAGCGCTCAACCTCAGTGAAACTTTTTTATTTATGAGTTCCATTATGATCCTCTCCATGGCTTTGCAGATAAGGCTTGTCAAGCTAATGGGACGGTAATTTCCAGGGTCGGTGGAGGCACCGCCCTTGTGAAGTGGGACCACAGTCGCCGTGCGCCACTCCTTGGGTACGTATCCTGAGGTGAGGCTAAGATTAAACAGCTGTCCTAACTGCGGGTTAAATTCCTCATTGAGTTCGTGGAGCACACAGCCGGGGACACCATCCGGTCCCATGGATGCTGTGTTTTTTGCTTTGGAGAGAGCAGTTCTCACCTGGGTGTTGGAGATGTTTGGGGGGCTACAATCCTCTGGTAAAGATATCTCTCCTTTGGGGGGGTAGAAGTTTGCACTGAACCTGTCAGCCAGTATGTTGGCAATGTGTGTAGGTTCAGTAATCTTCACATCATTTTGAACTAATTCTGAGCATATCTGGGAGTTTCCTCCTAGGTTTCTAACATAGCTAAAGAAGGCCTTATGATTGTCTTTTGAGTCCTTGGCGATTTTTCTCTCAAAATTTGCCTTGGATGATTTTATGAGAGCTCTTAGTTTTTACTTATAATGATCAAAGGTGTCTTACCTTTCAAGGATTTTGCTCTATCTTGTAGTAGCTTCCTCCTTTTGTTGTAGAGCTTGTTTATGGCTGGGGTCCACCAGACTGACGCTTGCCTTTGGTACAAAGAGTCTTAGTTTTGTTTGGGATTGCCTGATCCATGCAGTCCTGTAGGTGCTGGTAGAAGGCATTTGTAAGTGATTCAGCGGTTTGAGTAATGTTTACCACTGGCTCAGGGGCCTTGAAGGAGACCACACTAGTTTTAGAAGTGTGAAGTCGGCTTTTGAGAAGTTTTTCACTGTGGTCTTTTTATTTCAGGTGGGGCGGGATGAGGACCTCCAGCGAGATTAGTTTATGATCTGATCTCACCAGTGAGGGGTATACTTCGGTGTTGAACATTGTGATCCCATGTTCGTGATGATGAGATCAAGTATGTTTTCTCCTCTTGTGGGGATGGTGACTAGTTGTTCCATGGCATTTGAGTTTATGAACTCCAGGAACCTTTGGGCTAGAGTGTTTGGGCTTGAGTAGTGTTCCCAGTCTATATTAGGGTAGTTGAAGTCACCTAGTATGATGGTGTTTGGAGATACATTTATCCCCTCCATTGTTTTCAGGAAGGCCATGTGAGGTTCCTGAGTTTGAGAGAGTGGCCTGTAACATGCTACAAATTGCAGAGCAGTCTTGCCTATGGTTAATTGCACCTGGATGGTCTCCGATGCATCGTGCGTTGCCACCAACCTTGAGGTGTGGGTGTCCTTTATGAATATGGACACCCCCCCTCCTTTCTTGGTGTTGTCCGGATTTTGGGGGCCGGAATGCATGATATGAGGTGAAACCTGCTAGTGCTGGGGTGCTCTCAGGAGCCTTGAACCAGGTTTCTGTCACAGCACAGACATCGCTGTTCTCCATACTGAAAAGGGCCTCGAGTGCGTGCATCTTGAGATTGAGACTTCTGGCACTGAGCAGCATTACCTTTAGTTTTTTTACTTTTTTGTGTTCTATGGTGGTAGGTTTAGAATTTGAGCCTTGCCTAAAAAAGGCACTATGGGGGTGGCAAGAGCCTTTGCCAATATCCGGAAGCCTAGGGTGACAGGTGCAAGCCGTCCTTGCGAAGCAGCGTGGCTTGTCCAGCATGTCATCCCAGGCAGACAGACATTGGATCCCCTTTGAATGACACCAGAATTTAAGCCAATTATTAAAGCTGATCATCTTATCACTGTATTGTGGCATCATTCTAGGTGAAGGTAGGATACTGCTCAAGGTCAGGGTCATACCTGCCTGGGCTACATAATCAGAGAGCTCCTCAATGTCTCTTTTCATGTAGTCCAAGGAGGTACGTCTCAGGTCGTTGACACCAGCGTGGACAATGACTGAGTCGTACTTGTACCTGCTGTTGAGAGACCCGAGTGCTTGTGTTATGTGGCAGATTCTAGCGCCCGACAGGCAGCTTACTGTGACCTTCTCACTGTCTCTGGTTGTTTGGGACCATTCCTAGCTCTTTTGTAGTTCACTGTTTAAATTCTGCCTCTGGGCATTTTTTTCTGGCTATACTCCTCAGACAAGCTCCACGTGGGTTTACAGAGTGGTCCTATTAGCAAGAAACTCGAAAAAGCGACTACCTTCTGGATTTAAGTATCTTTGCTTTTTTTTCACTGGAAATTGCTTCTGTAGCTTACTTTGAACTAGCCTGAACTGTTTTTTAACTGATTGCTGCATTTATTTTAAAATCTGCACTTAAAGTTACATTTAGTCGAATTTGATCGAAAGTTTGCTTGTTTGTTTGTTTAATTTAACTGTGGAGGCTGCCCACTAAAGTGTGCTAGCCTGTGTAACTAATTTATCACCGTCTCTGCATTTTCTGTGTGTTTCTACCAAAAAAACAAAAAAAAACAAAAAAATAATCCTTGTTTTCCCGCCTTCCTCGACTAGCTTAGACCAGTTTACAGGCATTGATGTATTCTGGGCTGTGGCATAGTTCCTGTGTTGTCCATTACCTTACTTGGATAGAAGGAAGTTTCTTTGCTCACTAGTGTGAGTGGGGAGTCTTGAGCAGCCTACCTGTCCTTGGGGGAAGTGACCTCAGCACAAGAAGCTGTAGTAATTGGTTGTTTGGGACCATTCCTAGCTCTTTTGTAGTTCACTGTTTAAAATCCGCCTCTGGGCATTTTTTTCTGGCTATACAGCTCAGACAAGCTCCAAGTGGGTTTACATAGTGGTCCTAGCAGCAAGGAACTCGAAAAAGAGACTACCTTCTGGATTTAAGTATCTTTGCTTTTTTTTCACTGGAAATAGCATCTGTAGCTTACTTTGAACTAGCCTGAACTGTTTTTTAACTGATTGCTGCATTTATTTTAAAATCTGCACTTAAAGTTACATTTAGTCAAATTTGATCGAAAGTTTGTTTGTTTGTTTGTTTAATTTAACTGTGGAGGCTGCCCACTAAAGTGTGCTAGCCTGTGTAACTAATTTAACACTGTCTCTGCATTTTCTATGTATTTCTACCAAAAAAACAAAAAAAACAAAAAAATAATCCCTGTTTTCCCGCCTTCCCCGACTAGCTTAGACCAGTTTACAGGCATTGCTGTATTCTGGGCTGTGGTGTAGTTCCTGTGTTGTCCATTACCTTACTTGGATAGAAGGAAGTTTCTTTGCTCACCAGTGGGAGTGGGGAGCCTTGAGCACCTTACCTGTCCTTGGGGGAAGTGACCTCAGCACAAGAAGCTGTAGTAATTGGTTGTTTGGGACCATTCCTAACTCTTTTGTAGTTCACTGTTTTAAATCCGCCTCTGGGCGTTTTTTTCTGGCTATACTCCTCAGACAAGCTCCACGTGGGTTTACAGAGTGGTCCTAGTAGCAAGAAACTCAAAAAAGCGACTACCTTGTGGATTTAAGTATCTTTGCTTTTTTTCACTGGAAATAGCTTCTGTAGCTTACTTTGAACTAGCCTGAACTGTTTTTTAACTGATTGCTGCATTTATTTTAAAATCTGCACTTAAAGTTACATTTAGTCAAATTTGATCGAAAGTTTGTTTGTTTGTTTGTTTAATTTAACTGTGGAGGCTGCCCACTAAAGTGTGCTAGCCTGTGTAACTAATTTATCACTGTCTCTGCATTTTCTGTGTGTTTCTACCAAAAAAACAAAAAAATAATCCTTGTTTTCCCACCTTCTTCGACTAGCTTAGACCAGTTTACAGGCATTGCTGTATTCTGGGCTGTGGTGTATTTCCTGTGTTGTCCATTACCTTACTTGGATAGAAGGAAGTTTCTTTGCTCACCAGTGGGAGTGGGGAGCCTTGAGCACCTTACCTGTCCTTGGGGGAAGTGACCTCAGCACAAGAAGCTGTAGTAATTGGTTGTTTGGGACCATTCCTAACTCTTTTGTAGTTCACTGTTTTAAATCCGCCTCTGGGCGTTTTTTTCTGGCTATACTCCTCAGACAAGCTCCACGTGGGTTTACAGAGTGGTCCTAGTAGCAAGAAACTCAAAAAAGCGACTACCTTGTGGATTTAAGTATCTTTGCTTTTTTTCACTGGAAATAGCTTCTGTAGCTTACTTTGAACTAGCCTGAACTGTTTTTTAACTGATTGCTGCATTTATTTTAAAATCTGCACTTAAAGTTACATTTAGTCGAATTTGATCGAAAGTTTGCTTGTTTGTTTGTTTAATTTAACTGTGGAGGCTGCCCACTAAAGTGTGCTAGCCTGTGTAACTAATTTATCACTGTCTCTGCATTTTCTGTGTGTTTCTACCAAAAAAAACAAAAAAAAACAAAAAAATAATCCTTGTTTTCCCACCTTCTTTGACTAGCTTAGACCAGTTTACAGGCATTGCTGTATTCTGGGCTGTGGTGTATTTCCTGTGTTGTCCATTACCTTACTTGGATAGAAGGAAGTTTCTTTGCTCAGCAGTGGGAGTGGGGAGCCTTGAGCAGCAAACCTGTCCTTGGGGGAAGTGACCTCAGCACAAGAAGCTGTAGTAATTGGTTGTTTGGACCATTCCTAACTCTTTTGTAGTTCACTGTTTAAAATCTGTGTTTGCACGGCTTTGCATGGTCGTGCGCATAGCACAGCGCCAGTTAAACTTTTTCTGGCTCCACCAGGTCTGCTCTTCAAATTTTCCCTTAAGGAAGCTCTACTCTTTGTATAACCAGAATACTCACTGTATTATAAGCCTAGCACTTGTTCTCAATACTTCTCTACTAAGTAAGCACTCTCGTACTAAGTAAAGCACTACATCTACTTACCACCACTGTGAATACCCACTTCCCTTAAAGGTATACCACTCCCTTATACTGTTCTAGCATGTCGAGTGGTAGATTACTGGCATCGTCTTCCATTCAGCTGGTCAATCTGGGCATCTTGAGACAATGCTACAATTGTCTCATGTACACAGACAACCCTCTTCTTCTCCCAACAAACACAATTAGATGTGAGAGATGCAACTATATAGCCAAACTGGAGGCTGAACTCTCTCAACTAAGGGCTGGCATGACCAGACAGGAGGAGATGGCAATTACACACACAACAATCCCAGTCCCACATAGACCTGCCACAACTGCAAACCAAACACATAAAAACACAAAGACATACTCAGAGGCTCTAATAAAAAACTTAACAAAACAACAGAGGCTCCCAAATCCACCACCTCAAAACAAAACACATGCAACACATACTTCAATAAATCAGTGTGTCAACCAATCGCAGCCCTTAAGGCCAAACACCTTGCCTGATACACTAGTAATAGGTGACTCCATAGTCAGACACACTGATGTCCCACTGACCAGGCTGAACAAGGAGAAGGTGACTGTGAGCTGTCTATCGGGAGCGAGGATCCGCCACATAACACACGCACTCAGCTCACTCCAAAGCAAGTACAAATATGACTCCGTCGTTGTCCATGCTGGTGTGAATGACCTGAGACATACCTCCCTGGACTACATGAAAAGAGACATAGAGGAGCTCTCTGATTATGTAGCCCAGGCTGGTATGACCCTGACCCTGAGCAGCATCTTGCCCTCACCAAGAATGATACCACAATACAAAGACAAGATGATCAGCTTTAACAATTGGCTCAAGTACTGGTGTCATTCTAAGGGGATCCAATGTCTGTCTGCCTGGGATGATGTGTTGGACAAGCCACGCTGCTTCGCAAGGGATGGCTTACACCTGTCACCACTGGGCTTCCGGATATTGGCTAAGGCTCTTGCCACACCCATAGTGCCTTTTTTAGGCAAGGCTCAAAAGACAAACCCACCTCCTTAGAAAACTAAAATGGAAAAAAACAAAGGGTAATGCTGTTCAACGCCAGAAGTCTAAATCTCAAGATGCAGGCACTTGATGCACTCCTCAGCATGGAGAAAGTCGATGTCTGTGCAGTAACTGAAACCTGGGTCAAGGCGCCTGAGAGCACCCCAGCACTACCAGGCTATACCTCGTATCATGCTTTTCTGCCCCAAAACCCGGGCCGAACCACAAAGGGAGGGGGAGTGTCCATATTCATAAAGGACACCCACACCTCCAGGTTAGTAGCAACACATGAAGCATCAGAGACCATACAAGTGCAACTAACCATAGGCAAAACTGCTATACAACTGGTAGCATGTTACAGACCACCCTCCCAATCTCAAGAACCCCAATCAGCCTTCCTGAAGACATTGGAGGATATGAATGTATCACAAAATACCATCATACTGGTAGACTTCAACTACCCAAACATAGATTGGGTACATTATTCTAGCCCTAATACCCTAGCCCAAAGGTTCCTGGAATTCATAAATTCAAATGCACTGGAACAACTAGTCACCTCTCCCACTAGGGGAGATAATATACTAGACCTGATCAAGAAGTATACCCCTCACTAGTGAGATCTGACCACAAACTAATCACCCTGGATATACATATCCCACTTCCACCCCCAGCACAAAAGACCACAGTGAAAAACTTCTCAAAAGCAGACTTCACTCTTCTTAAGACTGAGATGGTATCCTTTAAGCCCACTGTGCCAGTGGATACCACATCCCACAATGCCGAATCCTTCACAAATGCTTTCTATGGACATCTCCAAGAATGCATGGATCATGCAATCCCAAACAAATCCAAGTCCCTCTCCACCAAATGTAAGCGTCCTGTCTGGTGGACCTCAGCCATAAACAAATTGTATAACAAAGAAGGAAGCTACTGCACGTCAGAGCGAAATCCCATGAAGGGAAGACATCTCTGATCAACATTAGCAGAAAACTACATTCTCTCTTAAAAACATCCAAGGCAAACTTTGAGAGAAAAATCGCTAAGGACACTAAAGATAACCACAAAGCCTTCTTCAGCTATGTTAGAAACCTGGGCGGAAACCCTCAGATATGCTCAGAGTTGGTTCACAACAACAAAAAATACACTGAACCCACAGATATTGCTAACATTCTGGCTGATAGGTTCAGTGCAAATTTCTCACCTCCTTCACCCCCAAAAGAAAAAATACTTATCCCAGCTGAATGTAATCTAACTGTCATCTCAGATGTCCAAGCGAGAACTGCCCTAAACAAAGCAAAAAACACAGCATCAATGGTACCTGACGGTATCCCGGGGTGCGTGTTACGTGAACTCCAAGGGGAGCTAAACCCACACATAAAAATGCTATTTAACCTTAGCCTTACTTCAGGATATGTACCTGAACACTGGCGTACAGCAACAGTGGTCCCACTCCACAAGGGGGGTGCCTCTACAGACCCTGGAAACTACTGCCCCATAAGCTTGACTAGCCTGGTCTGCGAAGCTATGGAAAGAATCATTATGGAACTCATAAACAGAGACATAGGGGACCTACAGACGCTTGACCCCACCCAGTTCGGCTTTGTAAAGGGCCGATCCTGCCTTTTAAACCTGGTTGACTTTTTCAAAACAGTCACTAGAGCCATTGATGAGGGCAAAGCAGTCCATACAGCATACCTGGACTTGGCTAAGGCCTTCAACACAATACCCCACTCAGGCATCATAGATAAGCTAAACAGCTTAAAAGTAAACACTTATGTCACTAGATGGGTTGCAAACTGGCTGAAGAACAGAAGCCATAAAGTTAAAATCGCTGGAGCAATGTCAGACTCAAAGCCAGTCACAAGTGGTGTCCCACAGGGATCTGTCCTGGGACCCCTCTTGTTCAGCATTTATTTCTCAGATGTTAAAGCAAACATGGGAGGGCTGTGGCTGACAAAGTTTGCAGATGACTGCAAACCAGGTGCCATAGTCGATACACCAGCAGATACACACATCCTAAAAAAAGGCCTCACTGAAACGGACAACTGGTGACGTAGTCACGACCTTAAACTAAATGCCAAAAAATGTATAGTTATCCCTTTTGGAAAAAACAAAGTACCCACAAATTATCACATAGACAGCAACCCACTGAGTACGGAAAAAGTAATCAGAGACCTAGGGACCCAAGTAGACAGCGACCTCTCATTTGACACCCACGTTGTCAAAGTGGTTAGAAAAACATTCTACCTTGCACACCTCATCATGAAGAGTTTCACATCCAGATCCAAGGATGTCATTGTACTCCTATATTCCTCCCTCATCAGAACCATGATTGAGTACAATGCCCCATTTGGTATGTACCTCACCCGGCACTTGCAACAGCTGGAGAGACCACAGAAGTACCTCACCAAAAGGATCAAGGGTCTCCAACATATGTCTTATTCTGCCAGGCTAAAGAAACTTCAGCTCTATTCGGTAACATACCGCCTGCTCAGAGGTGATCTCTGCCTGACATACAAGGCCATGTCCAATCAGGATCTGATGGACATGCTCCACCTCAAAAAATCCAAATCCATCAGGACCACGAGAGCTAAAGACTTAAACCTCGGCACAAGTATGAATAGAACATGCTGGAGGGATAGATTCATAACCCAGAGGCTTCCCATGCTTTGGAACAGGATCCCAGTTCATATTAGGCAGAGCCCCTCACTGAATCTCTTCAAGAGAAATCTTGATGAGTGGATGGGAGATTGTAAGTTTACCCCAGGGGTCACATCTGTGTCACTGCTAGACAGAGGCACAGTAAACTAATTCTATTATATAAGGGGACCTTCACTGTGTCACTACTAGACAGAGGCACAGTATTCTATATTTTTATCTGTACATTTTTGTACCATTTCATGGGGTGGCAAAAGCCACATCACTATGGCTAGGCTTACAAATGCCCCAGGGCAGATAGCCTAGTACTATACTATGAAACTATGAAACTATAAAGATAAAAAGTGATAACTCGGTCCAGTTAAGTTGGGAGCTAAGAGTTTACAGCCAAGAATTTACAGCCAAGTTTATTTGAGTGTTTTGCTACTGGATTGTGCAAGTGCTGTTGCCAATAGCTGATTTTTATTTACTGAGAATAATACTAAGCATCATAGGTAAAGGAGAGAGAGTGAAGTCACCTGTTTTTTTTTTTTTCCCCAAGCAGCAGAAGAAAGTTAAATGGAACAAAAGCTTATGGGAAAAAGTTAGTGTTTTTCTCCTATAATAAATAAACATGCACATCAGAGGACTAGCAGTGTGGAGGATGCCAGAATATGAGGTATGGCCTGTTTGAGTTTTTAGCGCAGGATTGTTTGGCTGTGTAAAAACCTAAAGTTGTTTAGTACTCCATTTTCAATAATTCAAGGTTGTCATTTTGCCACCAATTATAAAAAAACTGAAGAATCAATTAGTCACAGAATAACAGATTGACTGTGTCTTTGTATGTAATTGTACAACTCTGGATTAACCAAGGAACAACAAGAAACAGAAATCCTCTGGAATGCCCCTGATACTCCGGAGCTAAATGAACCAACACCAATGAAATGACTGTTTTACCTAGATTTTGTCTTTATTGCTACAGACTTCTTCAAAAAAATAATTAGATTTCTGTTTCTTGTTGTCAACTCTGGATTAACTTTAGACTCAGCATCCTGGCAAGATGCAGGCAGCGCAGTTGATAGCATTGTCACCTCACAGCAAGAAGTTCCCCGATGCAATTCTTGGCTGGGGTGCCTTCTTTGTGGGGTCTGCAAGTCCTGCCTGTGTTCATTTGAGTTTCCTCAGGGTGGTCCAATTTCCTCCCACTTTCCAAAGACATGCAATAGGTGGATTGGTCATAGGTGTGAGTGTATGTGCATGTATGTGATGTTTAGAGAACTACCATGACAGGTCTAGCTACCTGGTGATATAAACCTTAGCTTTAGATGATTGTCACTATTGAGGTGACACCCTGACCCCATGTGAAAAAAATGAGTAAAAGGGGTTGTAGATGGATGGATGGATCCTGGCATGATGCATATTTCACTATTCAGAAGTAAACGTTACCTGGGCAAATGCACTTTCAATAACTAGTTGCATATGAATGCCACAGAAAGTTTTGGAAATGTGATTGTGATGACAATATCATAATCATTAAATACATCAAATGGTAAAGATGAAGGTAAAACTGAAGATATAACTTAGATGAACTCAGAGCCATTTAAGAATGATACAACTTCATAAAGAGAAGTAACAGGAAGTGATTGTTTGGAAAATACATCAAGCTACTGTTCTATGGACATGTGAAGAAGAGTTGAAAAGGAATATGAAAGAAGAGAGAAATAAGCAAGACTCTGATAAGAAGGATAATTTCTGGAAAAACATTATAAATCAGATGTTTGCTTAGGATAAAACTTGAAAAAGGAGAGTGAAGGAAGCAATGCCACATCAGGTAATAAAGAGCATGAAAGCAGAATAAATATAGCTATAGAAGAATGAGAAAACCTTTTATTACACCTGCTGGAGCACCCACTTTAGACATCTAATTATAGCTTAAATGGAGCAGCAGCTAGGAAGTAGTTTCTATAGACAACAGTACACTTGGATGCAAACATCATCACCTTAGTTATGCAAGTTAGCCTGGATAATAATAGAAAACATAATTAATTTGGTCCTAGGGAGTATGATTATAATACTTGATATAGTAAATGTTCCAAAGTATAAAAGACAGACCATAACACTGATCATGACACCTTCAACTGTAAAGGTTGCAAGGCATATTACAGATAATAAGGCTGAATATGAAAATTAAGGTGATTCATAAATTAGTCAAGATAATATTATGAAAGGGAGATATATATATATATATATATATATATATATATATATATATATATATATATATATATATATATATAATGGATATTGGAATACAGTAGAGAGTCAAAGAAATATGATGAACATTTTGAAAAATAGAACAAGGTGGGTTGCTATTGGATAATTGCAAATAATTATATAGGGATAGACAGAATGCGACAGAAACTGGGACATTTTATGGAAAATTGATTCAACTGGCCAAAGAGAAAACAAGTGGATGTAGTGTCCAAGAGTTTCCAAGAAAACCAGAATAGTGTATTAAAGGAAAGGAAGGAACACTATAATGTCAACATTTCAATGTCTGTTTAGTTGGGAAATGGGCCAATGAAACCGATGGTTGACAGATTTGCAAGATCTCCATATTACTATACTCCCCAACTCTGGCAGTGTAGAGGTGTGCAAGATCTCATACATTAACAGATCTGAGGTATATGTCCTTTCCATACTATTGTGTGATTGTGGAGTTAGAATATAAATTTAGCAGGGGGAGTAGAGGGTGTAGGGGGCTCCCCCTGCAAAACCATTAGGGGGAATTCAATAAAGCTTACAAATTCTTTTTATAGGCATCATGCCTTAAAACTTTTATGGACATGGATATATTAAGAATCAGTAAGCACTACTTAGTGGCGTGCACACACGTGCAAACATGGAAAATTCTGTGGCATGCAAATTGCCTCATAAGCAGGTGAATCTCATACAAATGAGGCAGGTAGAGAGATCCAACAAGCAGAAAGGCATCTGTTCAGACTCCATGTCAGTGTCCATAGTGTACGCAGAAAAATTCCATGTATAGGAGTTTAGATAGACAAAGGAGGATATAAAACTGTAGAAATGTGGACATAAATCCCCTGAAAATGTTATACCACATACAAATATAAGCAAAACTATTATTCTGGAGGTCAGAAAGATTAAGGGAATAAGTTAAATTAATACTTTTTTTAATAATCTCGCCATGTTTACACTTCTCACCGCAGTGCACAAAATATTCTTAATAGAAAAAAAAATGAAAAAAAAATGAATGTAAGCAATGTATTATAGAACCTTGCATGGATTCCCTACAATGGTGCATTGCTGCTGTTTTTAAGGTGATAGGGCTATGAAGTATGTAGTTTCCAGGCTGTCAGCAGGGAAGTGTATGCAAATGAGGTGGATTTATTGAATAGAGGAAAGGAGTAATCGTGTCCTCATATCCCCTTTGTGTAGGCTCTTAGACCATGTTGATGTTTACACAGGATGTGGCTAACATTTGGAGGGTGTGTCCTCTCACTTCTAGGCTCTTTTACGCTTAGGTGCATGTGTTTGTGTGGTGCTCTGCCTAGCTGAGAGTGTTCTTAAAACCGGATGTATTCAATTATTGATTTTGACCTTTATATAAGCTATGCTGCGCAATGTGGCCCTGTGTGCAGGGTTGAGCACTGACATAGGGCCATTAAATAATGTTAATTATATTGTAGGCAGGTGGAATGCATCATAGTTAGCCAATAACATATTCTGAACTTATAGCAGAGCTGTATAAAGTATGCATACACCCTACATTCTTATTTACCCCCAATACTGTGGACCACTGAAGTACAGACTTGGGAATTTTAACTGAGATAATGCTAGGGGCTGCTGAAGGTCTGCTAAATCACTCTGTGCTAGATGCTGAAGTCAGTGCTGCTGGTGCTGCTAACAATAGGCCTAGGCAGATAAGGGGAAGAATGTTCAGGTCCAGGGTAACCTTCCAGGAGCTACATGAGCTGGAGATTGTAGAGGGCTACAGGGTAGACAGGGACATACTACAAGAACTTACTGAGCTCTGCCACCCTCAACTTAGACGCAGAGCCAAAAGAAGGGAACCCATCCCAGTGGAAACAAAGGTATGTGTAGCCCTTAGGATACCAGCTACAGGTACTTTCCAGTTACCAACTGGGGACATGATAGGGTTCTCACAGGCATCTGCATCCATGATACTTCACTAGTTCCTGGATATCATGCTACCACATACCAGTGAGCACATATCTTTTCCCCTCACCCTTGAGGTGAGGGCCAGCAATATCCAACACTTCTACCATGTAGCACACTACCTTGAAGTACTGGGTGCCATAGATTGTACTCTATACACATGAAGGCACCACCTCCAAAGGGGGTAGAATCTAAGTCAACCACAAGGGGTACCACTCCATCAACTGCTAGGTCGTGGGCAATGCCAGGGGATTATCCTAAATGTGTGTGTTGATGTAATGGCTGTTATCACAACTCACATATCTGGCACACATCACAGCTGTACCAGATGGTTGCTAGGGTGGACATCCCACATGGCCATTTACTTGGGGATGCTGGCTACACCCTGGAACTGTGAATGATGACACCCATCAGAAATGCACACACACCCATGGAAGAATGCCATAATGAGGCACACACACAAACTAGGAACATCATAGATTGTGTGTTTGGGCTTCTGAAGTCATGGTTTCAGTGCTTAGATATGTCTGGTGGAGCCTGCAGTACTCTCCAGCCAACGTGCACATATGTTCAAAGTATGTGCTATGCTACATAATCTGATCCTGCAGAAATAGCTGCAGCAGGATCAGCAAAGGGAAGGGATACACAGCCCCCCACCAGTGCCTAGGTCACCACAGCAACAGTCACAGGAGGACTCAGAGGAGGAACATCCTGCTGATGTTCCTGTAGGCAGACATAGTTATGTTCAGTATGCTCTGGCTTTAGCTAACAGACAACACATAGCACATTCACTGACAACCTAGGGACCTAAGAACTGACACTGTACTCCTACTCACATACATATATTAAAACTGATGCCATGATGTCAGCAACCCACACAACTTGCACCTATCCATGAATTGGCAGTGTACTGCTTGCATCAGACAGAGGCAGCCCTGAACTACAGTTCTGTCAACTGCTGCATTAGCAAGGTAAATCTCTAACCTATGCAGTACTTGTAATAATTAATATTCTATGGCATTGTATATATGGATGTGCTACATTAATGCAAGTAAATATAGTGGGCTAATTGGACAGAAGTAACATCCACATGGGACTACAGATACCTAGTCCACTGTCATGTGTCCTTTAATGTTCACTAGGCCTTATGCATGGAATATTCAGTACATCAGTCAAGGGAGATGCTATACAGTGGGGTTACATGATATTTGGACTACTGTGTATCCCAGCAGAACATGCAGTGTTGTCCCCCTACCCCCAACACATTAACCTCTGTCACATAATAATTACATCAAACAGCTGTAGAATGTCGTAGACAATGTGAGTGATATGCCACACTGCAGAAACAGGGACAGATGTCATTGTCTGTAACACACAAAATCCCAGACTGGAGTACAGGTAGGTGTGGGCTGGAGTCAGTTTATATATAGAATCCCACTGGACATGCCCATACACTTAGGTAAAAAGAGTGAAATTCTGTTGCTCCTTGCTCAAAATGACCTGTTATATATATAGAGATGTCAGTAGATACATACATATATGTATACATATCTGTCACTATCTCTCTCTTTCTCTCCCATAGATAGTATCTCGCCATAAATCTACATAACAAACACACACACACACACACACACACACACACACACACACACACACACACATGCTGCACGCACACACACACACACACACACACACACACACACACACACATACAGAAATGCACAGACACCCATGGAGGAATGCCATAATGAGGCACACACCCACACATCAGACAGCTGTAGAATGTGGTAAACAATGTGAGTGACATGCTGCACTGCCAAAACAGGGACAGATGTCATTGTCTGTAACACACAAAATCCCAGACTGGAGTGCAAGTAGGTGTGGGCTGGAGTAAGTTTATATGTAGAATCCCACTGGGCATGCTCATACACTTAGTTAAACAGAGTGAAATTATGTTGCTCCTTGCTCAAAATGACCTGTTATATATAGAGATGTCAGTAGAAACATACATATATGTATACATATCTGTCACTATCTCTCTCTCTCTCTCTCTCTCTCTCTCTCTCTCCTTCCCATAGATAGTATCTCCCTATAAATCTACATAACACACATACACACACACACACACACACACACACACACACACACACACACACACACACAAAACACACACACACACACACACACACACACACACACACACACACATACATACGTCTATATATATATATATATATATATATATATATATATATATATATATATATTATACACACAGCTACACAGCTACATTTATATATACATATACATAGGTATGTGGATGTCTGTATTGTCCTGCATACCCTGACAGTGGTGAGTAAAGCTGCAGTATCACACATATATATTGTTGCTTACATGATCCACAGTAAGGTCTCAACAGTATATAATACACTTACCTTACCTTAAGACTACCAGCTGCCATGCTAATGTCAGACTTAAGCTGTGGCACGTGCGATACGTACTATGATCTGTAGTGTGCTAGACTAGATAACTAGGGGTTTTAATTTGCCTCTAGTCCACTTGGTATGTGTGTGTATCTCCATGATGCATAAATATGATCACACTCCAAAAATGGGTGACCAAAAGGCTGAAGTTAAGTAAAAACAGTTTTAATAATGGTAATAAATGTACAAAATCAAACTGGTGAGCACATTTGTGGTTTACCCACTTCTTCAGACCATAAAAAATAAAAACACTTAAAACCTTATATACAGATAACCAGCCATACAATTAAGGGATGTAAGGTCACATGGTGCAATTAATAATGCAATTCTCTCCTCTTCATAGCAGGTTTTAAAGACTCAGCATTCTTCAGTCCTGGGTATACAGTAGCTCAGATCAAGAATCCATCTTAACTCAATATATTCTGTTTCATTACCTATATCACCTCTTCTTATATTAGTACCAGCTTTACGCAAAACCAAAAACTTAAATCGATGGGTATCATCAGTTTCCATTACATGTTTGGCTAACGCATTACTTTCTTTCCTATTGCGTATATCATTATGCTCAAGTACTCTTTCTTTCAATGTTCAATTGTTTTTTCCCAATATAGAACCCTTCACATACAGTGCACTGTGCCCAATAGACTATGTTCTTATCTGTGCAGTCAGCATAAAAACTAAACTCAATCTAACTCATAGTTCTAGAGTGTGTAACAGAAGTAACCATTCACACATACCTAAAGGCACTACATGATCTGCATGCATACGTGTCTCTCCTTTCAGAATGTACCCTGTCTATGTAGTTCTGTCTATAACATGGATGTTGCTTCAGGGTTTTATTGTTTTTAAAGGAGATTCATGGATGTGGTCCAACCACATTACCTACAATTGGGTCCATCATAAGTATTGGCCAGTTCTTTTTCACCACATCACAAATGACATTAATGTTACTTGAATACATTAAAGTTACCCTACTTGCATTGCCTTCAGGTAAATATTTCTCTTTAGCTCATTGTTCCAGGGTGTCATAGAAATAGGGTCTAATCTCATTCCCAGTGGCAGATCTAACCTCATTAATAGCCCTCTCAATGACCACTATTTTGTAACCATGCTCTAATAATTCTATAGGTAAAGTATCTGGAGCTTCTTATAGTTTAGTTTCATTTGTGTGCAGTCTAAATAGTTCGAGAACTTGGTTTTTAAACAAATTCCTTGGAATAAGCCTAAGGTACATGTTACGATTGTGTAGAATAGTGTTCTTCCTTCAGGGTTTCCTATACATACTAATGCAAATACTACTTAGCTTATCCTTCTTTACTGCAGTGTCTAGAAAGTCTATATCCTCAGCAGAGTAATGCATAGTAAATGAAAGAAAGGTAGTTCTGTTTTATAGAAAATCTACAAACTCCAATAGTAGATTGGTTGGTCCTTGCCAAACAAAAAAGACATTGTCCACAAATTGTTTATAAAATTTAACATGTGAACTAAACCTAACATCTGTAAAAACTGACTGCTTTTCCCAATATGCCAAGACAATATTGGCATAAGAGTTGGCGCATGCCATGTCCATTGCAACCCCCAGTTGCTGATGTCATCAAACATAAGATGTCCTAAAGAGATAGTAATAGTAGACTTGAGATGTGACACGTGCATTATATACTGTGATGTGTAGTGTGTACCATTAGATAGATAGGTGTTCTCATCTACTTGCAGCCAACTTGGACTGTGTGTGTGTGCTGTGCAATGTCCTGCAAAAATTAACTGGAACTGTTGTCATCCTCAATGTAGCCAGGTTTGTGTGTGTGGCTATTAGAGCATTTTACATCAGCTTATGGAATCATAGGATCTTTCAACTTTAGTAGCCTAGCAGCCCTATAGCCCTTACAATCCTAGCCATGTTTTTACCCTTACTTACACTATCAGTAAAAATTGCCCCTGTCCATGAGGGATACAGGCAGATGTCCTGTAGTGAAATGACAGTCACCCAGCCAATCATACAGATGGCATCTGATGAGGCCCAATTAGGTGCTCTGCTTGCCATTAGGCAGGATTCTGTTTCAAAAGTGTGTTAATGTCTGATAGACAGGTCATTCCCACCTGCATATATTAGTAATGTTACATACCAGGTGAATGTCCTTACAGAGAGTAATCCATGTACTATGCCAACTACAGATATGCAACATTTCCAATCAAGCAGGGTCACACATTGCCCTGTATGCAAGGCAGAGTTCACCTCTGAGTAGTCTGTATCACACAGGCTACAATAACAGTGATTTCAGATGATCTCCATTGAACAGATACTGAAGACGTCAGGCTCCCTTGTGAGGGAGCACTATAATGTGTACAATAGCCAGTAGTGCTTGGAAGGATACATTACCAAATGGCCATTGCACTCAAATATTGGCATGCTGAAGGGAGAGTACATGGAGGTTATAAGTATGCCAATTTTGGGTGACTGTGCCCTACGTTATGACATATGATTCCCATCTTATCACTGAGGAGACATGGTGAACATAGGCATTACTGATGGAAATAATACTACATATAAATCTGCATAGAGGTTATGGTCATTAGTATGTCAACAGGCATTTGTTCATCAATACCCTCTTGTAGGATATTGATATAACTCACAGATTCTATGACCACTCACAGTTTGCAGGCATCAGCCAATGTTGTCAGCCACAGACATTCAGTTTTCACTTGTGTCATGGTTAAAAGGATTCCAAGCAGTAGAGGACCCAGACCTGAGCCCTGTTGAACACTGCTGCATATAGATCAGCTAATGTAGGTGGATTTTCCCTTTTTGAGTATGTGTTCTATTAGTGAGCCACTTAGTGACCCTTATAATGATATTATTGTGGATGCCTAACTGGGTGCTTTTGTCAATGATGTCTTTAGTGGGGAATAGAGTCACAAAGCTTGGCTAAGTCCATGGGGTTGTATGCCTTGATGTCCAGTCACCCAGGTCTTTGGTGACTGCATCAGTCATTTCCACCAGGTTTAACAGCAATGATCTTCCTGACAGAAATCCAAACTGTGCACAGTCAATTGTTTGTAGATTACATATATGGGTGCTGATCAGCTCCATGATGATTTGCCCCATGGGCTTACAGATATGGTTATTTAGGCAAATAGGTCTATAGTTCTGGTGGTCGGTGGATGCACCACCTCTATGTAAGGGGATAACAGTTGCCTTTGTCCAGTCAGCTGGGATGCAGGCAGTGGTTACAGTATGATTGCAAGGAGTTCCCAATGGTCTTAGTAATCCTGTTGGATTCCTTGTAGGATGCAACCTTGGAGGTTAGCATGTCCAATAGGTGCTGTGTATCCCCCATAGTGAGGTCAGGTATGACCTGCTCTGTAGATATAGAAGGTATGGGACAGGCTGTAGGAATGTCATGTGGCACATGTGGTGGGGACAGGAGAGTAAAGCTGAAGTAGAACCTGTGGGAGAATAGGTTAGCTATGAGTACAAACACATTATATGTGGTATCATTACATATGAGTTCATCAATAATCTGGGCCTTTTCTCTGACGTTATACATTTAACTATGCTGGGCGTTGTGGTTCTGCTTTGTGGGGAGGCTACTTTTGTCACATACTGTTTCTGCATGATGTCACAACAACACCATGTGCTTGTTTTAACTGAGAAAGGTGTGCCTCCATTTTAGGGGGGTACCCTAACCCCAATTGTCACACTGAAATGTCAATCTCTTATTGTGCAGCCTGCTAATGGCAGTTCTCCACCAGGGAGGTTTGCTGTGCCATGAGGAGCTCGTTTTCTGCCTGTCAGGTACAATTGAGTCTATTCAGTTGTACTGCTGCTCACATAAAGCATGGGTGTACAGCTCTACATATTTGTCTGTACCATCTGAGGGGGGTGGGGGGTGCAGTCAGGCTTTGTAGACCATCCCATAAGAGGCAATAAATTACTTTGTTGAAGTATATTTCTGTATTTTCTTCAAGGGAGGTTTTTAGGCCTGACACTTAGTTTTCATGAGACTGATCTGTGGTCAGATCTCACCAGGTAGGACCTCAGAGTGGGGGGGTTGCAGTGGTCACCCATATTGGTAAACACAAAATGCACTACATTGGTGATCCTTGTGGGAATGTCATGCCACTGGTGCAGGGCATTGTAGTTAAGGATGTGGACTAACCTTTGGGCAAGTGAGCTTCAGCACGACTAACCAACACAGTTGGTGGTCACTTAATGTCACCCCAAACCATGGTATACTGATATATCGTGATAGAGACAAGTACATTCAAATAAGCACAACGGGTGTCTGGATTCATGTAGCTGCACCCATAGCTGGCAATGGCTTGATTATGTGCCCTTCTAGCAGTGAATAGCACCTGCAGTGTGTCTGGGAAATGACAGCTTTTCATCAAATCTGGATGTTTATCTGTCCTTAATAAATATATATACATCACATGCATTATCTTGCACACTGTCAGCTTGAGGTCTGAACACGTGGAAGGACTTGTAGTCTGGTATGGCTGTGGTGCTGTCCACAGCCTTGAACCAAGTGTGTTTGACTGCACAGATATCTGCATATTTCAAGGTGGGGACACCATCCATAGAGTGGGGTCTAATGTTGCCACTCCCAGCATGTAGCAGCATAACTATGATGTTATATGAAGATGGTGTTCTCATTGCAAAGCTTTCATTCCAGACAGTGTCAGCAGCCTTGGCCAGTACCCAACATCCTAGGGGTGAGAGATGAAGACCATTTCTGGCAAAGCATTGACGTTTGTTGAGCAAGTCATCCCAGGCAGACATATAGTGGATCCCTTGCAATGACACCACACACTAAGGCAATTATTGACTTCCATCATTTTTCATGTGTATTGAGTCACCATCCTAGGTGACGGTCAAATGCAGCTGAAAGTTATATCCATACCCATGAGAGGCACAGAGTGCCTAAGCTCAGTCATGTGTCTGCATACTGTCTGGTGATGTATGTCTTTAGTTGTACACACCTGCAGGAACTATGATGTCATCATTATGTTACCTGATATTCCTTGAAATGCAGCAATGTGTTGTATGGAATATTGTGTCAACCCATACACAGCTAACTGAGACCTTTCCCATATGTAGCCTGGTGACACAGACAGCAATGTGTCTCACAATGTAATCACTTAAGAATAATAGGTTTGATTTTGTGGTTTGCCTCAAGTGTTTGAATGGTGAGACACTGGTGCATGACCTATTATGTGTACTGTGTTTTCCAGAGGTATGATTATGTGTACTGAGCTTGCATATGGTTTTCAGATGGGTCTCTTGTTTGGAAATATGTCTGATAAGGAGCTGCCCATGTGCAGGTGTGTGTGATGTGGGTGTGGGAGGAGCAGGAGGTGAGCTGTGCATGTTAGCAAAATACTCATTGTCATATGCACTGACTGTTGTTCGAGACACCATGGAATCAAGATTTGAAATACAGTCACATCTGTCATACATTGTGTTTGTGTGACATAGGAGTAGAGGGATGCATACACTTTCCACATCTCATCAGCAGTCATTGATAGTGTCATTAGCAATACAGTCATGCTTGTGTGTACATATAGCAAGCCAACATTAGGCAGTATCATGACAGCAGGTGAAATGTAACATGTCACCTTTATGTAGGTCCCCTAAGGTAACACAGTATCTGACAGTGTGCCATACAATACCTTGCCAGCCATGTAGCCGTTGTATTGACCATAATCCCATTATTAGGCATGGTCACAATACAATACTTACAAATGTGACACTGTGCAAGTCCAACAAAGTTAGGCTCATTCTGCCATACCCTTGGGGTTGACAGCCTGAAACACAGTGTTTGTAGATACTCCTTGCAGTGATTATGTGGATGTCCATGCATGCAGAGAGGACTTGTTCAAATTTGCTGACATTATGCTGGCCTTGCAAGTGTATAATGCCTATCAAGCAACCAGACAGCAAACTGGTTGTTGTGTGACATGATATGGGAACACGGGCATGTGTTCTGGGCACATAACTGTACAGTATGACATACCTAGGGCATGTGGCAGGTGGACACACATTGGCTAAAAGTGTCCAGTCCTCTGCAGTAGGCCTCAATGCCATGTCATGTAGATAGCTACCATTAAGCTGCTGAATGGCAAGATGCATGAATTGCTGTGATATTGTCAGCTAATATGGATCACCGCCACTGTGCTGCTTGTTTCTGCAAGCTTTGGCATCTATGTTACCAGACATTGCACATTATATTGTGACGCTGCAGTTGTGCTCCTAATCACCATCTGCTCAGTTCCCTAGTGACATACCACCAACCCTGGAAGAGAAAGCATAACACGTAAAAGCTAACTGATTGCTCAGGTTACTAATCAAGGCATCTACCTGGAGAAGGGTATGTGAAGCCTACAGAGCCTTTCATGATGTGGCACAACTATGTGGATGAACAAACTGGCTGTTTCCTTTTTCTCATCATGAGCTTTGTAGTAACATTTTGGGCGTGCTGACAGAAAAAGTATCGGCACATGGTATCCCAGGAGAGACTGGCTATGGTGAGACCAGCATTAGTAGTAGCCAGGTATCAGCAATTCAGATGATTCCCCTGCTTTCTGCATTCTTCACAAGGTAATTGTGTCTTTTCAGTACTCATAAGTTGAGTAGTGCGTGCAGAATACTTGTGTAAAACCTCCCACCTTACCTTCACAGGGTATACATATTACCCTTCCCTCCATTGTTTGTCTGTGCTCTGTACAGACACCTTGGATGACTATTTTCTTAGAACATGATGGAAGTAACTGCAGTACTTAGTTGCACGAGGACAACTAGCATGCAGTGCCAACCAGTGTCCCAAGATCTCTCAGTCATCTGATATGTAAAACCATGAAAGGAGTTAGCATGTAAACAATAAGTAAAAATGTCGTACACCTACTGACACTGGAGCAAACACAGCTTGTTTGCTTAAAGGCAGATCATCCCTACCTACATTAATCAGTTGATCTCATTGTGTGTTAAATTGTGCAAGGGATGAGGGGAATATGACTCCACCTACCATGGCCTGACAAGGTGTTTATATTAGGACAGCAGGCCATGCTGGAAACTGTGTAGGTTATTTATAAAGTAGTATGTCAGCTGGTGGATAGTCAACTGTCTGATAGTCATAATCTGGGAAGATAGCATTGGGTAGTCCAACTCTACAATGATGCCAATCAGCATTTGGACTTCCCTCAGACATCATTAATGGAGTACTCCTTCTATTCATTCCCAGGTCTGTCTACATTCACGGCCACCGTCAGTGACCCCTGACTGACTACATTAGAAGGTGATTGCAAATTACGAGCAGTCACTGAATCCCACACAGAACCAACAGTTATCCAGGATGGCCTGAGACACACATTCAGTTGTTGTCAAAGCCACTGACAAATAGTAAATGCCAAGGACTGCACAATACTATTCTTTTGGAAGTCATAAACCTCTGGAAAATATAGTAGTGTCTGCACACCATACACAGTTGATCCATTAGTCAGGGACTTATGGACACAGAGAGTAATGTAGACTTTGACTTTCACTGGTTGGTAAGATGTGGAGATTCATTAAATTTTGTCAACCTATACAGAAATGTGTGGCATGTAAAACCCAGACTGTCATTGTTATACTGTATTTGACACTTGTCACACCTGTCATTGAGTGCAATGGCCCCTTTGCTATGTCACTACACATACATCTTATAACTGTAGGAGCCACACAGGTTCAATGGTAAAGCAATACATATTGTAGATAACATGTCCTATGTAGACTGTGTCAAGGCCATGTGTAGTCTTTCTCCTACATGCTTTGGAGGGAATGTGTATGACTCTTTCTAGTACATTATGGTGACATATTAATTTATATAGTCACCCTATGTACCAGACAGATAACTTAATTTTTCTGCATCAATGACAATGACGACAGGGATGTTGCACAGGTATCATCACTTGCAAAGAGTGTTGTGTGGGGGTTCAGGGGCCTAGGCTGACCCGACAGGCTGAAAGCATGTGTGTGAGTCAAGAAGGGAAGCAGGCAAGATGGGCCATGGAAATGTGCCATGTGTGTCTGTAGGTGATCTGATTTTGACAGTGGTGTGTGAGTGTGTGCATGAACACAGTCAAGCTCAGTGCTAGCCCTTCATGTGTGTATGTTGGACAGCTTTGAACCATGCATGGTAGAGCTGAACATTCACAATCTCCACCCCTGAACCTGGGAACTGGCTCTGCCAGGAGTTGTACTGGCACCTCCATGCCCAAGGTCAGGAGTGATTCTAGTACCTGACGGTGACTGCTGTCTGCAGAGACCATGTCCTCCGTGGGAATGTCCAGGACTGTGAGCCCATGAACTGTGACATCTTTGTATAGACAGCACGTTCCCCTTTGGAGCTCTGGATGTACTGCCACTACGGGCGCATGATTGTGCATGGCCATGTGGAGTCTCAGTAGTTGGAGTTACTGACCTATATTGATGAATCCGACACTCAAATCTAACCAGATGTTCCATCACAAATGATGTGCTTTCCAAGACAGATATTCTGTGATTTGTCTCAGACCAGTGTCTTTCCACTGCATCAGTGAAAAAAGCCAGGGTATCAACAATGCAGGGAAGGCAGTCATGGATGTCAGACTGTGCTGCATCTATAACTCTGAGCATTTATCTAGAATTCCTGTCGGAATGTTCCTTTGCCTCCATGATGGCCCAAAACATATGCCGAATGACCCATGATGACACACCTGCAACAGTTAGTGGAAGAACAGCAGGCCTCCTATGAACACCCCTATCAATCTGCCTGTGTAGAACCTCACCAGCTCCTTGGCTATGGCCAGTGTTGACACTCACTGAAGCCATAGTTGCCAAACTTTCCTGTTCAATGACCCACCCTCTGACTGTCCAATATATGTGGCCTCTGGGGACTGGGTATGTGTAGGCATACTGACTGTGTGGAGTGATAATGAGGACAGAAGAGGGATGTAAACCTTTGGGAGAGATTTAGCCCCTGAAACCCCACCTATACCTCACATTGGCCACCATCATCAACAGAGTCTAAAGAGACACTGACATCAGGTTGTGTAGGGGACAGAGACCACCACCCCCAGTCACCTGTGATAAAAAAAGGGAAAAGCAGTACATTCATACCTGCACTATTCTGCTTTGCAGTACTATGTTGCATTATATGTAAAGCTGTATACACTGTTGTCACTATTACAGACCTGTTTAACCCCCCAAGCTCATATAGTAGGACATGAAGACATTACTTTTCTACAAACATCTGTAGTTACTTGTAAATAAAAGCTCTTTAAACAGCAATCTCATCAGCAACAATGGGGTACACTGTTGACACTTGTAAAGACTCTGCATAGTTGACACATATGGCAATCTTTAATGTCCTGATAATACTGTCACATCTATTATTGTGGTCACACCTACAAGACATATATATGACTCTAAAGTGTGTACATTCAGAAAATAGTTATGCAGTTGGCAATCATGCCAACAATACATCAATCCAGATAGCAGGCCTGGGATGACTCTTTAGGGAATACATCTACATCTGTAGCAAAACAGTGTTGTGCTTAACAGGAGCAGGACCATGGTCTTGTCTGATTCCAGATGGACCTGTGAAAAGTTGAGGGGGAGGTAATTTAAACACCACCGCATGTTGCACTATAACAGGGTAATACGTTCATATATCTCACATTTACAGTAGCTACTTTGTTAGTTGTTGTGTTGGTCAAAATCTGAGCATGAGATTCAAACTGCAGGTAAACCCCCATAAACAAACACCTGACACCCACGTAAAAGTATGTACACCCTGACACATTGAATGCTAAAGTATTCCAGTGCTGATCAAACTAAGGCTACCAACGCTGATCAAACTAAGTCTACCTGGATGCTCCTTTGGCGTGGAAACTGTGGCACTCAGATCCATGATATATGGTATGATGGATGACTGGGAGCTGTCATGTGTGCCTAGGTTCACCAGGAATTCCTCAGTGGCAGAGAGTGGTTGTTCCACTGCAGGCCCTCCACTAGTGATACCATGATCCCTGGCCACATCTGCTACTCATCTGCATGCAGCATTTATCATATATGTTGCACGGCGTCAAACCAGATCATATGTCCTGCTCTGGTGACCTATGCCATTAACATCACGTTCAAGGTCAACCCACAGTGCTGCCCACTGTTTCCTGTTTTGTCTCCCCTTGGACAGTAAGAGTTCATGGTGTTGACGGAGGCCTTCCAAGATTATATTGTTCTCAGCATCCATAAAAGGAGCACAGCATCTTGCATATATGTTACCTGAAAGACAACAAAATGGGAACACATGTCAGGACAACATACATGGGAATACACTATGTAGAAATACAGCTAGAACAGAATGGTGGCAGTATCCACTGCTTGATCACACATGTCATATTCCACAGTGTTCAAACATACTAAAAGTGTGGATACAGCTGAGATACTAGCAATAGTCAGCTATTCTTGCATGTGCCATCACAGATACTGCTGTGTGATCACACACCTTACACAGGAGTCCATTGTAGTGTGGCCCCTATGGGTAACCCCCCTGATAATATTTCAAAACAACAGTGCCAAACAAATAACAGTGTGCTATTACAACCACTATAAAGGGACATTCCCATAAGACCAGTGCGCCACACTGACAAACAACATTCCACCCTTCATGAACTGTATGTCATCATTACAGTTGTAAGAAAGGCTTAATGCTATAATCCCCATTCCTCCTAAGTATATTCACACATATGCATCATGTTCAAAACAAAAAGGTTACATACTTGATGGAGTACAATACTGCTCTTTTGATATGTGCAGATATATGCATTTTTTTGACAATGCATTTTCTTTGTGAAGAAAGTCTCATGCAGAATGGTTCCCCAAGCCAGCTGTTTGCCTTTTTAACATGATTCTCATTACCAGGTGATTGGCTGTTAACCAATCTGTGGTTCTGAAATGGTAATTGCAGCCAACACAGCTCATTTGCAGTATAATCAGCCAATGACATGCAACCACTGAACAAAGATATAAGACCTTCATGTATATTAGAAACCCTTTCTGATATGTTGTGCTGGATATTACTGGGGTCAAGATACTATGTCATCACAGAGAGCATGTCTGTAGCAGCTACTTTTACATACAGATGTGTGTGCTACAGGCTGCAGCTGATGCTGCAGGCAATAGGCATAGGCAGAGAGTGTGAACACTTTGGAGGACAACAAGCTGTAAGAGTAACTGTGGGAACTGTGGCAGCCTTGTTGCAGAAGCAGAGCCAGACTGAGGGTACCAATTCCACTGCAAATTAAGGCATGTGTTTAATGTAAGTATGTTAGGCAATGGTATCAGTAACAGAGTACTAGGCAGCATGTTTGTTGTATCCTTGAGCAACATGGGGGAAAATTTACCATTATGTCAACCATTTGGGCAACTGTCAGGTCATGTGTTACATTATGGTAGTCATTTGGAACTTGTGCGCTGTCAGTCCTTGTTACTAGCGGGACCTCCATATGTGTATGTTAGTTGTGCAGCTGTGCTAATCTGTAATATCATTATGAAATGATTGTGTGATGTACTCTGATATTAGTGAGCCTCATTTCCATTACCCAAGATAAAATCCTCTGTGAATGCATATTAATGCAAGACCTGACACTTTAAGTACTTTATAGTGTTACTATAGGGATATGTCAAGTGTATTCTTCTCTACAGGCCTTTGGCCTCCATCACTGAAAAGCAGGAATTGCACTTGAAATGCATTGTGTGGATAAAGAGTGCATGACTAAGTCATTCATTGATGGCTTCACAATAATGTAATTTAAATGCTACACACCACTGGATTTGAACCCAGGACAACTTGTGACAGTTATGGTTTCAAAAGCATTTAACAGACTGAGCTACTGAGTCACACTTACACCACATGTATTTCTGAAGATATAAGTGCACATATACAGGCTGTGACATACCTACATTACACCACTATTATGTGCCTGACTTTATAAGGATGTATTTCTCCACCAGAGTCCCATTTTAATGTGTATTTTGCAATTACTGTTTTAGCTGGTGTATTTCTACATGCTGCTGATAAAAGTGCACATTTACCTACTATTAGAGATCTCAGTAACATCCATTATTCTGTGCCTGGATGTCTAGTGGTGTAGTCCTGCAACAGACTCCAAGTTACACTCCCAGTTTTTCCATTAATCTTTCAGCAAGATTACGCAACGCGGCATGATGTCAAGCTCTGCTTACACATGCTTAATGATGGTAACTTGCAGTTACTATGTTTTGTTTACAACACCTGTTTTAATTAACAGCTATGTGGGCATGGCAGTTTAATGTGGTGGTCTGCAGGTGCAATGGTCTTGGGATTGAAATAGGGGACAGGTGTTTATTATCATTTAAAATACATATATCAATATAGCTCCATTTAGCTAAGCTAAGCAGCACTATGCAACAAAAAAAATCTTTAAAGAAAAGAAAAGAAAAATAGGAAGATAGGACTGTGGCAAAATGGGGTACAAGCAGGGGGAAAACATAGTGAAGGCAGGTAGGGATGTGCAGGAAGAATGTAGGAAAGAACCACAGCTATCCATATCTTGTACAGCAGCCACTTTGCATTTTGACAGAATTAGTAGATGATTTTGGACCGTCACCCTCAGAGGGGTGAGGACAACATAACTGCATTGTCAAGCCGGTTGGACCAAATTTCATGAGTCTGGTGGACCCTTGTGTGAAATGGAGAGCTATGTATGGGATGATATTTTTTTTTTTGGAGGGGGGTGCTCATTTTTATAAGAAAACAAATACCTCCCACTGCTAACGGTGTTGCAAGCAAAGAAAGAGAAAGCAAATAAAAAATGTCAAACAGCACCACCACGGCTGAAACGTTGCTATTCCATTTAATGAAGAAGCTGACACCGTTCGGTATATCATGAGAATAAAATCAATATGCTTTAATCATAGTTTCATAAAAAATGGTCTCTCTAGGAGACAATGAAAAGCAAAAAACTTTATAAAATAAAGTTCCTTTATAACTTGTAAAACGATAAGCGCTTTCAGTAAACGTTCATCAGATCATAATTAGGCAGGGATTCCCTCTTTCACTGATAAAAGTCTGACAACCAATAAGAACATAGTAAAGAGACAACTCCCTTTCCTCAATTCATGATAAAAGCACCAATCATGTGGTTGAAAAAGGGGCACACCCCCAAACTAGCCAATTGTTGGTCTCTTTGCCTTCAATACAGGCTTCAAGGGAATTACCACATTTAAACCGGAAGGGCAGTCCGCCTGTAAATTGAAAATCCATTTGACTTCACTAAGATCAGTTCTGTTGAAAACATCTCCTTGCTTCATTCCCACATGAATCCATTCAATAACTTTAAAAACAAAAGAATGTGTGTAGAACGATTTTACATGTGAAGCAAGCACTTTGTATTTGTCCCCATCACGTATGTCTCTCAAATGTCTTAAAATTCTATTCTTAAACACTTGCTTGGTTTTACCAAAATAAAAAGCAGAGCATAATGTGCAGGTGGCTAGGTAAACCACATTTGGGGTGTTACAAGTGGCTTTGTGCTTAATTACATTACATTATGATTTCACTGGGAGAAGAAGTTAGAATGAAACCCAATTGATGTTGGTATGACCAGAGTGAGGCGTACTGACTGTAGCATTAGTAAATTATGACTGATGATTACCTATAGTACTGACAATATACAAGTTAAAGATGTTATACAGCAATACTGGCCTTTTCTCACCCAGGATCCCAAATTATGGAAAATTGTGGGAGACGAACCTTGTTTTGGGTACAAGAATAGAAAGAATATCAAAAGGCTTGTATGTATTAAAGATGTTTTTTTCTAAACCACAGATGTCTGGACCCAGAGTAACCTTCCAATGTGGGAATTACCTGGCTTGTGATACCATAGATAGCAGTAATTTTTTTCAACACCCTAATTCTGGCCGTGAACACACTTTTAAGCACAAAGCCATTTGTAGCACCCCAGATGTGGTTTTCCTAGTCACCTGCATGTTATGCTCTGCTTTTTATGTTAGTAAAACCAACCGAGTGTTTAAGAATAGAATTTTAAGATATTTGCTAGACATACGTGATGGGGACAGGTCTATATTAGCAAATCGAAAAATCTTTATGCGAATACCTAAACATCGACACCTATAATGCGAACCACGAAAATCCCGAATGCACTAAGCGAAAAATAAAATATCGAACTGTCATAGTTGGCCAACCCCACCACCTGATACTACCTACTCAAACAAAATAAATAAACCACATACATACACTAACCAAACCCTACTTTTAACCTAAAGTAAAGCACCAAAACCCTACTTCTAACCCTACACTAAACCCCACATACACAACTAACTATGCACTATCCTTAACCCCTCCATAACCCTAATTCATAACATTAATTTTATACAATAGGTTTTTTGGATTGATTGATTAATTGAATAATTTGTTGTGTATGTTAGTATTTAAAGGCATGTGACAGCTAACTATTTGGATTCTGATGAAGTCTGGTATTAACAGAAGAAAGCGCGCTCAATCCCAGGTTGCTGTTTCTGTCCTATATGTGAAATAAACTTTGGTTCATCGACCAGTGACAGTACTTTGTGCATCATTCAGTTATCTTGGATTTTCTGGCAATTGCAGTGTTTAACCACAGGATACACCCTTTATTGTGAAGCCGGCGGTGTTCGTTTTTACCTGTTTGTGCTTTTAGTGAAGGAGTTGTGGTTGTAGTTTCTCAGTACAACCGCCAGCTTTAACGAGGGTCTCCGATGGATAGCGACAATTCTTTATTAAGCCAGCTGGTGGAACTTATTAACAACCATACTAAAAGTGGAAATGGCTCAGGCAATTCGCAGGGCATTAGTGATTCCATTCCCTGTGGTCAGGGAAGTCCCCAAAGGAGTCGGAGGGTGATGACATCACCACAGACCGTAACAGATCGAGATGGAGGAGCTTCCAACCAAGGGAGAAGTACTAGTGACCGCCCAGACCAACAAGTTTGTTTAGGATTTAATGGAAGTCCAGTACACGATAACAGAGGTGGTCTGGATGTTTACAAAGATATTTCATTTACCGAATGGCTTGAGAAATCCTTTTCTGCAGCCACGAATGCAAAAGAACAGCCACCGAAGAACATTTTTAACTACAAGGACAAATGTAAGCAATTTGAGACAGACTTGTTTAAATATAAAAGTTTGTGTTTGGAGAATTGGTACCTAACCCGGTGCATTGAACAAAATATTGTACCTAAGGGGTTGAGGTTAAATAAGTACCCTAACAACATCAAGGGGAACGAGAATTTATTTAAAACTATCTCTGACATTTTAAATTAATGTGGTATTTCTATTCTTAAGGCCATGATCTGTAGTAACAATGAATCATTAGAAATTATTAAAAAATGGATAGATATGTTGCAGGTTGAAATTACTAAAGATTTAATGTTTACTGTACATGAATACAAAGATGTTTATTTTAGAGTGTTACATGATGTAGACCTTAGTATGGCTAAAAATTACAAAAGGAAATTAGGAAAGATAGAACGTGACTTATACGACTATAAAGAAGGTAAAGCATATGTTGATCCCAACAAACAATTTAAAAGTAAGTCATACAAAAACAATGTAAATCTTGGGAAAGCTGCTTCCAATGTAACATTTGGTCGGGAAACATACTATGCATATGGGACACAGGTGCAGGAAAATAAACAGGAGCAAGTAGATTCCCATTATGTTTCCAGAGATTCATTTGAAGAAAGGGAAGCTGACCAATACCACCCTTTAGGGGAATATACGGAGGGGGTGAGAAGGTCAGAAAGGGTACGGAAACAACATCACCCTTTCTCCTATGCGGAGGCAGCAGGGAACACATATTCACAGAGGAGGGGGATGAACAACCATCAGTAATTGAGGCTCAGAATGAGATCCATTCTAGTTATGAACCTTTGAATTTAACAAAGGGGAATGAAAAAACATGTGGCTCACAGAATGAAGTAGCTATAGGAAATGAGACGATTTCTTTCTTTTTTATGTACAATTTTACAGACTTGGAAGTAACACCCCCTTTTTTTAACCTCTTTTCAAAAGGCTTCACATGTATTCCTATAAAGAAGCCAGGAATTGAAAAAATTCTATTGGATGTGAAACTTTTTGCTAGGAAGTTACATTTTAAAGCAACATTTAATAATGATGATCACATTGTGACCAATGTGCTGAAGAGGAAAAGCACATTAAATCCCCCCTTACAGCATGACATTTCCAATTTTGAGACTTATGTCTCATATATGATTAGGGAATGGTTCGGCAAGGATTACAGTGTAGGTGAATATAGTAACTTAACACAAGAAGAAATATCCATATCAAAGATGTTACAGACAAATGAGAAAATAAGGATTATGAAGCCTGATAAAGGTGGTGGGGTGGTCCTTATGGACCACTGGGACTATACAGGCAGGATGCTGGATATATTACACACTGGCAATAGATATAGAATATCCTCAAGGAACGAAATGAATATTAGTTATAAAAAGATAGATATATGGTTAGAGGATAACCTATTACAGGGGCTCATAGATGTGGATTTGTACAACTATCTTAGAGTACCTAAACCTGTAATACCAGAAATATTCGGCATCCCAAAGATACATAAAGATGTCCAAAACCCCCCTTTAAGGCCCATTGTAACATCCCAATGTTCTAAAACACAACCCCTAGCCATCTTTATAGATACAAAACTAAAAAATTTCTATCAGGGCTACCAACATTTACTGATTGATTCTTGGGATTTTTTAAGAAAATTCAATACAGTAATGTATGACGAGAAATATATATTTGTCACTATAGACGTGAGGGACCTTTTTTCAGTTATACCCCACGAATTGGGTTTAACATGGTTTGAACATATGTTGACAGAATTTAAAAATTTAAATTCAAATGATTTTCGACTTTTACTTGAAAATATGGAGTTCGTTCTGAAAAATAAATACCTCTTCTTCCAGGGCGACATCTATCATCAAATAGGTGGAGTGGCTATGGGATCTTCCTGTGCCCCCACCTATGCCAATATTATTATGTTGTTTTGGGAGTTGGAATTCATATTTAAATCAAAATTTTGGCAATATGTCGTCTCCTACTTTAGATTTTTGGACGACATTTTTGTAGTGTGGAAAGGTAATGTGGAAGAAGTGAAGGAATTTATTGGATACCTACACACTACAACTTGTTTTTTGGAATTTACATTTGAATATCATACAGAACATGTGAACTACCTTGATGTAACCATAATAAAAAATAAGTCAAAAAATAAATACGAATCAAAGATTTTTAGAAAAGAGTGTTTCTCTAATTCCTATGTCCACTTCGAAAGTGACCACCCCTTGTACTTGAGGAGGAATATTGTCAAAGGACAAATGATCAGGGCATCTAGGATGACCAGTGATAATGACACATGTTATGCCAAACTGGATTTTATACAACAGTTATTTAAGGTAAGGGGTTATCCATCTAGGCTAATTAAGAACGCGAAACGTGAGGTCTTAAAGAAAAGGAGTACCCATTACTACCCACTTTTAACTTCTAATTTACAGGAAGAGGGTATACTCACCATTAATCTTATGGCTACACATAATACCATCCAAAGTACTAGAGTATTGCCTCGTTTAATGTTAACATATTTTAAAGGTATACATTGGATACAGCGGGGAATTAATGAGGCTTGGAAAATGTTTTCCAATATCAATACTGATTGTACAGTTTTTCAAGAACCATTAAGATTTGGATTTAGGAGAAACACCAACTTTAAGGAATTATTTGAGAGAAAGAAGACTCCGAATATAGGAGGAACACAACAGAAGGTCGGGACACATAAGTGTGGGAGATGTGGTCAATGTGCATTTATATTGGGTAGTAAGACCCTTTGGTTGAAAAAACTAGATCTAAGGCTAAAAAGCAAAGGTTATTACACATGCCAAACCAAAGGAGTGGTCTACTTAGCACTTTGTTTAACCTGTGACAAATACTATATAGGTAAGACCGAACGTAAATTGAAGCAACGCATTTATGAACACACAAGAGACATCAACAAACGAAATGAGAATAATGCACTATACAGGCACTGTATGATGTGTGTCAACACTAATATTAAGTTTTGGGTTTTGGAGGAGGTCAAGAAGGGTGACAGAGGTGGTGACTGGGAATCCCTGCTAGAATTTAAAGAGTTAACTTGGCAACTCAGACTGGACGTATGTGGTCCAAGTGGGTTGAATGATCACCTTTCTATTAAACCGGCCTTGAAATTGTTGGCCAATAACCCAAAACTAATATAATGGAACTAATTCAACGTTTTAAGTAATTCATTTATTTTATTGGGTTATATTATATTATTATATATATATACATTTTTACACATATATACACCTATATGTATATGTATATAAACATATTATTTACATGTATATAAATACTTGAATTTATTGAACTATATTATTCTCAATATGTTGTTCTGGATACGTTGACGGATTTTACTATTTTTCTCCTCCATTATTATGTACACAATACATATCCACTATAGGAATAGCAATATAGATTGATTTTTATTAATCATGGTAGATGTTTTATCATATGTTTGCTTAACAGTAACACCATAATACTATCATTTATATACATCAGTGTTCTATAGGCAATGGTAGCAATGAGTGGCTACACAATCTGTTAGAATATACCTGCACATACCATTTGTTAATATAACATCAAAAGTTTTAAAGTTTTTAAAGTTTTAAAGGCTTAAAAGTCTTCTTAGTTTTTTAATAAAAAGTTTTTTTAATATAAAGTTCTATTTTTAATATAAAGTTATATTTAAACAATTGTACAAACAAGTTCTAGGAAAATCATGGCAATGTATTGATTCTAATTCATAACATTAATTTTATACAATAGGTTTTTTGGATTGATTGATTAATTGAATAATTTGTTGTATATGTTAGTATTTAAAGGCATGTGACAGCTAACTATTTGGATTCTGATGAAGTCTGGTATTAACAGAAGAAAGTGCGCTCAATCCCAGGTTGCTGTTTCTGTCCTATATGTGAAATAAACTTTGGTTCATCGACCAGTGACAGTACTTTGTGCATCATTCAGTTATCTTGGATTTTCTGGCAATTGCAGTGTTTAACCACAGGATACACCCTTTATTGTGAAGCCGGCGGTGTTCGTTTTTACCTGTTTGTGCTTTTAGTGAAGGAGTTGTGGTTGTGGTTTACCAAAAGCGCTTATAATTTTTCAAGTTATAAAGGGACTTTATTTTACAAAGTTTTTTTGCTTTTCATTGCCTCCTAGAGAGACTGTTTTTTTTTTATGATTAAAGCATATTGATTTTATTCTCATGATATATTGAACGGTGTCAGCTCCTTCATTAAGTGGAATAGCAATGTTTCAGCCGTGGTGGTGCTGCTTGACATTTTTTATTTATTTTTTATTTTAAGGTGAAAGGAGAATGTTGGGGAAGGGGCATACCTACTTGTGGGGGAGTTAAGTTGGGAAGGTGAGGAAGCTTTTGTAGACTGGCAAGACAGACAAGACAGCAGGCAGGGATGGTGTGTGACACAAGAGGTGAGTGAACACCTGGATGGGTAGGGTGTTGGGAAATCCCAGACTCAGGTGCCTCCAAAAGATAGCAGTGTGACTCAAGTCCCCACCCATGGCACTGTCAGTACTGCTGTTTCACTGCCCCTGAGGTGGCAGTGGTGGAGACTGTGCTCTGGGGTGAGGTTGCCCCACCAGGGTGGCAAGCATGTCCTCCATCTGATGCAGGCAACATCCAAAACCTTGTAACACAATCCTGTGCACTAATCCTTGTAGCTCATCATGGGTGACAATACCACCCCAGAGGGGGGGCTGGCTCTGGCCTGTGTGGTGCAGCTACCCAACTCTGCAGGTGGTGCAGGGGCAGCAGAGGGGGCACTCCAGGCTGTGGCCCAGACATGCTGGGCCTCAGTGCAATGTCAGGATTAACCAAGGTAAGTGGATCACCTGAAACCAACCTACCTTGTTGCACTGTAGTAAATTTGATATACCGATAAGTTAAGGTTAGTAATAACCAAACTACTGTTAGTATTAACATAATGGAACATAATATTGATTAATCCAAATAGATACTAACTCATTGACTCCAAAGGAGCCCAGGAAGTTTGCACTGCAACTTCCAAAAGTGGAACCTGAGCCTTGCTTGACAGAATCAAACTATGTCCTCACATTTTAAACAAATGTTCATATCTCTGGAACCATAGGGATTATGAAAGAAGTATAAATGCCAGACTCTTTAGCATAAACTGTTTTTATATAATTAGTATTCTTTAGACTCTAGGTCTTAAAGTGAATTTTATAAGTCACAATAAACATAGAAACTATTATGTTTGTAATATTTTGTAAACAATGTACAATATCTTAGCAACTGTTCAAGTTACACACATACTGTCAGAACCATTTATTCATAAAACTGTGAGCTTTTGTATGATGCAAACGAATTCTGTCTGTGTTACTTGTTTGTGTAGATATTTATAAAAATCTGAAAAGTATGTCTATATAAATTAATATCATAAAAACAACAGTTAATATTTATTTACCTGCACTAAGCAGATGCCAAATAGTAATGCAGCTGAGTTTGCTATTGTGTAAGCTTTAAGATGAAATCTTTTAAAACCTTGTACGTAGCATAGTTTTGAAATTATTGATGCAAATATGAACAAGCAATATTTGACACCTAGAGGTGTCAGTAGGACTTAACTGCAGATGCACCTGGAGGCATCACTCGGATGTAATGTGGAACACAACAATAAATAACATAACAGTAAGTATGTTAATAGCAAACCAGTATGAAATAACCCATAAGGCCAACATAACATTTAGTTTAATATATATATATATATATATATATATATTCTTCTTCTTCTTCTTTCAGCTTTTTCCCGGTTAGGGGTCGCCACAGCAGATCACCTTGTCCGCACATTAATTGGCAGTGGAGTTTTACGGTGTCGAGTTGCCAGCCCGGTGCCCAACCTTCCACAGAAGGCACACTCACACGCACACCTAGGGCCAATTTAAAGTATCCAATCCACCTGCAGCATGTCTTTGGGATGTGGGAGGAAACCGGAGCACCCGGAGGAAACCCACGCGACCACAGGGAGGACATGCAGACTCCGCACAGAAGGCACCCCAGCCGAGGATCGAACCGGAGAACCTCTTGCTGTGAGGTGGCAATGCTAACCACTGCACCACCGTGGCCGTCTATAGATATATATATATATATATATATATATATATATATATATATATATATATATATATAATATTAATAAATTAAAGAAGATAAGGGGTGGGAAGAGAGAGAAACACATATCATTAGTGAATTTGCAGATGATATTAATACAGAGACTATGAATGCATACTTCTACAGATGTGCAGTGTTGTGAATACAGTGACTCAAATTCTTCCATAGATGATGTAGCACATACATACCTTTCAAGTTGTCACAAAGGGACAGTATGGGCCAAGCACTAACAAATGCAGGTACACAACTACAAGGAACTGTTTCTCATAATGTGCAATGTGCATGTACATAACTACCAAGGTGTTCTGTAAACAGATTTGCAAATACATTGCATTCCAGATAATCATTTACCTGTTAATCACGGACCAGACAGATTGGGCAGTTGGCATTACATTACAAAAAAATTGTGACAGTAGAGAGGTATGTTTGTGTACATTATGTAGACTAGAGAGCTCTCATGTCAAAGTTGGCAGGCATGGGAGTAGAACCCAAAGCTATGACTCCAGGAGACATGTGCATGTAATGTAATAATTGACTGCAGTGACATTAGAACACACACAACGAATACAGCCCTACTGCACTTATTTGAACACATTACTTATCAAACCACAATCCCGCTTTTCACTTTATTGTTATTGCTCCTTAGAATCTGCGAATTATACACATGATATCTGCCCAGATAGAGAGAATTATTTGAAAGTGGCCTGAAAACAGCCCTAAACTGTACTGTGGGTTGTGCATTACATTTATCAGGCAATTACTTTTGCATTCTTTATTTATTTCAGTTTTACAGTTGACTGGAGTGACATTAGAACACACATGCAATGATTACAGCCCTATTGCACTTATTTGAACACATTGCTTATTAACCACAATCCTGCTTTACACTTTATTGTTAATGATCCTTAGAATCTGTGAAGTATAAGCATGATATCTGCCCAGAATGTTGGCTACCTTATCCATATACTTTGTTCCTGGAGTGGGAGGAATAGAGAAATTTATTTGACTGTAAGTGGCCTGAAGACAGCCCTGAATCATAGTGTGGGTTGTGTAATACATTTATCAGGCAATTACTTTTGCATTCTTTATTAATTTCATTTTTACAATTGACTGCAGTGACATTAGAGCACACATGCAGTGAATACAGCTCAACATTACTGATCAAATCACAATTCTGCTTTAAACTTTATTGCTTATTGTTATTGGTATTGTTTATTGTACTACAGCTATCAGAAAATATCTGTACTTACCACACTCACGGCGCATCCTGGCCAGGTGCCCGATGTG